>NC_089648.1:37539563-37864109 GCF_037042795.1 Molothrus aeneus | reverse complement strand
TGTACTAAAATTGAAAACACACTGACTGCTTGACTTGCTAGAAGGAACAGGTCTTGATAAAATACTTGCTTCATTGCTGATATGAACTAATGTGATCCAAATTCATGATGCAGGCTTAACCCAAAACATTGGCTGAAAGTGTGCCCTTAGACGTGTCTCTGTCTCCCACTGAATCTGGCAAATACATATCCTGAGGAAAGTGAGTTCTTTTGCATAAGCCATAATAAATAATTTGTATAATGAAGTGCCTAATATAGCAAAGCAAATTCTGTATCAGGGAATTCCTTAACTCATTGATGTGTGCTTATGTGCTACAGTGGCAGCTTTAAGATGAAAAAGCAAGTATTTGCCACCATTTTGGTCTGTTTGGTACCCTTTGGGCAGGTTCCTGCACCTAGGAAAGTTTTGGCAGGGCTTGTTCCCTGCAGAGACAAGACTCCCAGAGGTACTCCAGCAGGAGACAGCATCAAAAGTGGATGGCTGCACAGCCACATCCTCTGTCAATATGTAAATAGTGATCTAAGTGCTCCTATTTTATTGTGAAGGTAAATTGTGTAAATGATGTAAGTGCATTATTATTTAGACTGTTTTTTAGAAATTAGCAGCATCTTTCATTGTGAGGTTTTATACTTGTATTTTGGAAGTATAATTTAAGTTAAGAAAAAAAAAGTAAAGATTCTTAAGAAAAACTCAATGCTTGATTTTCAGTTTGTGGGGGTGGTGGGAAGGGTGAAACAAAAGCACATCAGCCATATTGAACCTACAGTGTGCCAACCTTCCACTGAGTGGTTTCACAAATGATTCCTGTTGCACGTCACCTTCTCTCTGTGGGCGAAAGTTCAAACAGTTCTCATCCCCTGCTTTCTCCACCCCTGTGTGTTTCTCCCTTGTTTTGGTAAATCCTTGACTGCTATTCAGAGGTGGTTGCCGCATTTGGTGCTGGATGAAAGCTCTTTTCCCACAGTGACCAGTTTCTAGCTGGGGCTGGATGCGAGGCTGGCACCTGCTGTGTTAGACCTTGAGAACCAGATTTTCAAGAGTGTTTCTGAGTCCCTGCCCTCAGTCATTAATGCCAAGCTGCTGCCTGGTCCTTTCAGCTACTTCATGAGTCTGTTACCAGCTGATCAGCACTGCCCTGGCTCTGTGTGCAGCTGAGCACGCACATGCCACTTCTGAGAGCTGACCTGGGGGGGAGCCGGCTTTATCCCTTGCCCCAGAGCTGTGCCCTCAAAGCAGGCATGTCACAGGAAGAGGATGATCAATTTTGGGAAAGCCCTTGGGGTCCCCAGCATGAGAGACCCCTAATAGTTCTGTGCCAGGAGTGAGAGATGAATGGGACTTCTTTGGTCTTCAGGTTGCTGTTTATTTTTCTCTTATTACAAGTTCTGTGTGCCATCTACACCAGGTTTAGCTCACAAGAAGAAGACAACAAAAAGGTCCCAAGATGTACAGTTTCAAGGTCTTTTAAAGCTGTTTCATCCCATTAAGCCTTAAAACGTACTTTATTTCTACTTATCTACCAATACCTAACTATTTGCCCACCACGCAACATCTTCATTGCAGCTTTCCCCAACCAATCACCCTGTGCCACCAACACAGCAGAAAATGGAGTAGATGAAGAAGGAGACCATACGACACCCAGAATCCTCCATTTTGTCTTCTATCTACCTCCACACTAAACACCCAAAACTCTAAAGTTTTCATCCTGTGACAAACTACACTACTATCTATTTCACACAATTGTAGATTCTAATTCATCCCAAAGTCTTGGAAGCTTTCTCCACGGATGGAGGTTAAAAGCACTGTTTTCCTGGGAATCAGGACTTGCCAGGAGAGGTAGGGAAATATTCCCTGTGCCCTGGGTTCCAACAATCAATCTGCTGTAGAATCATTTAGTTTGGAAATTGGAAATTAGTTTGGACCTTTAAGATCAGAGTCCAACCCTTAACCCAGCACAGCAAAGTCCATCACTCTACCATGTCTCTAAGTCTCACATGTCTTTTCAACACCTCCAGGGATGCTGACTCCACCATTTCCCTGGGCAGCCTATGCAGTGAAGGGGACCCATAAAGCAGGAGAGAGGTGCTAGGCCTAGGGCTGGAGCCTGTCCCTGGGCATGGCTCTGGGCAGGCAGCCCACTGTGGATCTCTTTCCCCCACAGAGGCTCGTGTGGAGGACAGCCCACAGCTGCTGCCCAGCACAGGGCTCAGTGGTTTCTCAGGTTCTTGCAGACCTTGTACTGCAGAAATGATTCCATGTCCATGTGGACAAAAATAGTTGAGGCTACTTATTACAGCTCTGAACTGAGCTGCCTGAAGCTAAGGCCTCTGGACTGTGAAGTGGAAGAGCTCAGCCTCGCTTAATGCTGATATCAGATGGATCTTACCTAGCTGGCTTTTTCTGGTGTGGGACTTCCTTTCACCTCCTGTACTTTCAAATTAAAAGAACCAAAACCTTTCACCGAGTGCAATTTTTAAATCACTTTAAAGCAGATGGGGCATTTCAATATCTATGTCCTCACACTTGAAAATGAACTTCATGTGACCCATCTGGAGAAACTTTTTCTCACCTGTGGGCTCAGGTCAGCATTGCTGTGCTGTGCTCCTTCTTCAGCTGCTGGCTGGTGCAGTCCTGAGGCTGCTGGTGGAGGCACTGATGTAGTGACATTTCCAGATGCTGAGGAAGGCTGGCGTGAGATGGCTCACCTCAAAGAGCCCCTACCTGTGTGGGTGTGGCTGTGCTGTTCCTTGTACCAGCTCCTTCAGGACTCCTCACCACTCCTGACTCTGCTGCACACCAGACAAACACTGGGGCTACAGACTACTGTGAGGCTAGAAGACACCCAATGCCCAGGAATTTAGCTGTCACCAAATGCTCGGAACTCTTAGGAAACTTATACTATTTGCCATCTCAGTGGGTTGATGCTTTTTATTGTGATTTTCTTCTGGGTAACAAATAATTGCTGGCTGTAAAAAAATCTTTGTAAAACCGTCATCCCAGTTGTGCAGAAAAGTCTTGCTTTGCTTTCAAAAGCCATGTCAATACTAAGTTCCAAGCAGGAATAAAATGTGAGATTTGGTATTCCCATGCTTCTCTCCAGCCTGACTCTCTCCCATAGAAATCAGTTTGATTTATGAGTTGAGATAATACACATTAAGGCACTGCATCACTCCTACAAATATAAATAAAATAAAAAGTAATAGAAATCAAAAGTAAAAAAAAAAATAAATTAACCCCCCCCCAAATACAGGTGTAAAGAAGACAGAAGCAGAAACATGCATTTTTTTTTAAACCATGCAGAAACTCATTCCAGAGGTTTGTATCTGTGCAGAATATAATTTCTTCTTTACAGGTTCTGGCTTTAGCTGCTCCTGGATGTTTGTGCCTTTGGCAACTAAGGTAAAGAAAATTAGGGAGCCAGTCTGAGTGGTATGTGGTGCAGTTCCAGTATTTCTCATAATGTCTAATAGCACCTTACAGACACAGTTATTTTTGGCAACATCAAAAATCCTTTGAGAAGATAACAGTCCAAACCCAGGTTCTCCCACTGTACACACCACTGTGATGTCTAGGATCTGGAGGACACTGTGGGGTTTACAGCTGAAGAATGTATGGCTGGCTACAGCAGTTGCTTTTGTAAACAGAGAAGACACAGGGCTTCTCAGGAATCTCCTCCTGGAGCTACCAGTGCTCTACCATTCACAGAATTTGTCCTTCTGTCCTTTGAGTTCATCTGCACTCCCTGCTCTCCTAAGTGGACACTGCTAGTTTTATTCCTGTCTTTGTTAGCTGAAGTGCTGGCTTGGCTTTATCATTTCCCAATTCTTTCTACAGTGCCAACAACAGAAGCAGGGGAGGTGCTGAAGCCCATTCCCAGGGGTGGATGTTGGCTGGTCAGTATGGAGCAAACAGCAGTGTGGGGCTGCCATGTACTGCATATCTCCTGTATGATCACACAGCTCACTGCAATTCAAATTTCAAGCCAATCAAGGCTTCCCTCCTCCTCCACCCACTTTTTTTTTAACGAATGGCACACTTACCATAGTATCCTTCTGGTGCTGCGCTCCTGACATTTCTCTGAGCCTTGTCTCCTGAGGCACCACCTGAGATGGTGCCACAGGAATGTGACCAGAGGACTCCTAGGGATGAGTCTGTTACCCTCTGGGCAAGGAGCTTGAAGCTTTTTCTTGCTTTTCCCTCTCCTTTCCCAGTCTTACAGCACTACAAAAGTACATTACTGTTTCTTGATGCTGCTAAACTAATTAATTGCTTCAGTAACTCTGTCAATGCCAATAATTCCTATGTGATATGCAATTACCAGACTTGTACAACAGAGTTGGTAGGGGTTTCCTGAATTTAATTCCTTAATTATAGGAAATCCCTTCACCAAGACCTTTTGGGAAAGCACTGAGGTTTATCTTAAAAACAGTGGTTGAGATTCTGGGGAGGTTTTTTGTGTCTGCCTGTGTACTTGTGGCAAGTGGTGTTGCTTTTTTTCCATTAGCAGACTTTTGCAGCCCCCTTGCTTCTCATTGCTTAGGAGCTATCTTTTAATTGCCAGCTGAAATTTATCTGTAATAGTCTTATGACTATCTGATCTTGAGCCAAAACCCATTCCCAGCTTTAATGATTCTTCTCCCTTGGTAGTCTTTAAGCTGATATGCATTGTTAGAAAGTAATTTCTCCGCCTCTCTTTTGGAAGGTTATAAAAATCCTCAATTCCTCTGGTAGTTTTCCCTCTCCTGATGGCCCTCTGTCCATGTCTGGCTCGAAGAAAGGGAGTGATGGAATGCCTGTGGTAAAAAGCATGGGCTTGCAGAAGGGCCTGGGCAATTCCATACTGCTTCCCTATTCCCACTGGAATTAGCCATAACTTGTGATAACTTTGAAAAACACATTTTCATTATCTAGAGTTACATCAGTGATTGACAGGTCATGGTGATCCACAACCTTCTTTAGCTATTTGTTGCTGATGAACTCCAATCTTCTCTCAGAAAGCATTATTAGTCTCTTGACTGACTTTGCCCTTGTCCCAGTCAATTTATAACCACTTCCATTGCTCCCCAGTTTTCTGGTTTGTCCTGTGAGACATCTCCCTTATGCTCTCCATTACTGACGTCTCTTAACTGCACATCTCCAGGAGATTTTGTCAATGCTCTCCTTTGACATTAATGAAAGTGCTAAAGGTCCCATTAGCTTTTCTGCCTTTGCCTCCTCATTATATCCCCTCTTCCTCAGTGAGAACAGAAGTAGGATAATGAATGCTTGTGGAAAACCCCCTGTATTAGCCTTAATTTCCATCATGCTCTAATGGTACAGTGACCCCACTCCTCTCTCTCCTCTCTTTGTGCACATGGACTGTGAGAATTCTGGTCCTCACTCTTGGCAGTGCCTGGGGTCTGGTTTGCAGCACTTGGGTTCTCAATATTCTTCAGTGACATCTCCTTGCAGTGTCATGCAAGGCCCACGTTACGTTGATCAGTATAAGAAAAGCTACACAGGGGACCTGGAAAAACCCCACTTGCTGAATGGGAAAAAACCCAGAGAAGCCTGACAGGACATGTGGCAAGGAAATCAGAACATTCAGCACCTCATGAACACTATCTGCCTGTTTGTTCATCTTGGTGATCCCAGATCCAGTACTAGTTAGCAGGGGCTGGTGCAGGCTGGAGAGCTTGTGGTGTACCAGTGGAGGGCAGGAGTAATGTGCTCTGACTCCATGATTCAGAAGGCTGAACAAGTGCTTTATTAAGCTATACTATATTATACTACACTATACTAATACTATATCATACTACTAAAGAAAGACCCACGGCCCTTACCAGAGAGTCATGACACAGCTTTGAGCTAATTGCTCAATCAATCCAAACAACCCTCACCAGTGTCCAATTAACAAATTACTCTTCAGTAAACAATCTCCATAACACATTCCACATGTGCCAAACAACAAATAGAGATAAGAAATGTTTTCTCTTCTCTCTCTGAGCTTTCTCACTGCCTTCCCCAGGAAAAATCCTGGGAGAGAAAGTGATGTCTCTCTGTGTTCAAAGAGTACGTGAATACTACACTGGTGCTTTACAAACGCCCTTGTGGCCCTGTAGAAACTGCCCCAGCCTGCAGAGCTGGCATACAGGTGGCACAGACACACCTCACTGCTGGCTGCCCTCTGAGGGGGAGCAGGCAGGTGATGCTAGTTTGGGTGGGCACAGGTGGGGGTTTTGGAGGAGGCAGACCCAGCTGACAGTGTGAGAGGTTGATCCACCAGTGGGAAAGAGAGGGAGTTGCAGATATATTTGGGATGTGCAGGATAGTGGTGAGCCTGTCTTTTTTTTCTCAGAAACAGCCAACCTGGAGCTTGCAGGTAAGGTGTGGAATATCTCCTGGGTTGGGGTTCTGCTGTGGGCCTGATGGCACTGAAAGAAATGAGCTGCTGTGGGTTGGTGAGGTCTTCCTTAGTGTGTCCTGCTGGGGCAGAGCAGCTGCTTGACCATACTGCTGTGGTGGGATGGCCCAGAGAGATGGAAGTGTTGTCCTGGGAGCTGCCCTGTGGTGCAGCCTCCACAGCAGCAGCTTTGCCCAGTGTGCTCTTGGTGCTCACTAAGGTACTTAACTGATGGTTGTTTCTGTCAAGAGGGCTGCCTTTAGCTGCTGGCAAGGCCTCTCCTCCTTCCACTTCTAGAGTGGAAAAATGCTTAATATTCTGCCTTTTCTGGGCCCTGGGAGGCAGTGGTGATGCTGGCTGCTGCTTGATCTGCCAGTGCTGGGGGCTCCCCCTCAGTGCATCCCCAGTGAAGGGATGCCGTTGGCTGGAACCTGGAGACTCTGCCAGCCTTAAAAAATACCAACTTGTCTCAGTATCAGAAAACTGCTGCCTCTGAGAAAAGGAGGTTCAGCTAAAAGAAGCTGAAATTGGCTGGTAATCGGTCTTGGCTTTATCTTGACTTTATGATTTTCATGTTATTTTGAATTCAAGGTGGCTTCTGCTAGTCACCCCGCACAGTCATTGGCACTGTTTTGCAAAAGGTTTTGGCTTATTGAGTTGGGTTCTGGGCACTGCACTTAATGTGTGAAACTTAATTCTTGCTCTATCCTTCACTTAACACTTGTGGTAGTAATTGTGAGTCTTTGATAATTCTGAGAACTTCCCGCATGGAAGCTCTCATTTCAGTGCATGAGCAGTGGTGTCCTATGCAGTGTCCTGTGCCTGAATTGCCGTCCAAAGGGGTATGGTCTGTGTGAGAGGTGTTTGCAATACTTGTAATCCACAATAGTTATGTGTTCTGGTTGTTTTACTGGATGGCTCATGTAAGTTTCCATCATCTGTTCTTTGCCCAGCTGTAGGTTGACTATGGTGGGTGGGAGGGGAAAGAGAAATTTCCACTCGCCCCAGCAGCAGGTTTATGCAGTTCTCATAGTTAATTTACATCTCTGCAAAATGAAATGCAGTCTTGCTATTGGTGCCAGGGGAAACTTCTGTATTTTTCCTGTTCTCTTGGTTTGTACAAATGCAAACTCTCAAAAACACCCCCAAAATAGCTGCAGGCTGGATGTAGGCTTTTGTTATGCCCTAGGCAGCAGAGAATCTGTCCCTTTTGGTGGTGCTGCAGCTGCTGGCAGGATGCTTGTAGGGCAGGAGCTGGGGAACTGTGCAGGGGGAAGGGGGAAATCCAGGCTTAGGTGAGACATGTAGGTGGAAGGGGAGCACTGAGTCAGGAAACTTGAGAAAATGAGTCCTGTCTTGCACTTATGGAAATTTTATTCTGTCTCTGACTGGATTATTTGTAGTGACTGTAGTGATCTCTTCTACAGAAAAATCATAGAGGATTGCCATGCTGTCTCTGGGGTTTTCATGTAGATGGTAAAATGAAATTATTGAGAGTAAATGTGATTACCCTAAGCTGGAGTTACTTCCTTAGCACTCTGAAAATAACAAGCAACTGTATGCTAACTTGAATATAAGGTTAGTGATACCTTCCATTCTAAGCTTTTTGGGTTTTTTTGGTTGGGTGTTTTTTTTTTTTTTTTTTTGGGTGCTTTTTTTTTTAACTTACAAGCACATTTTTCTATGTAGGTGAGGAATGGTACTCATCTTGAAAGCACTTGCTTCTGCAAACCACAAAACTGTTGTTGGGGCATGCCAGGGAATTCTGCAAATAAGCTGACTGCTGAAAAATGGTAGCAATTAAACAGCCCTTGAAAAATTGCCTGTCAGAAGGCTGAATTTGGGTTTTTAAACTGACCAGGGAGAGCAAACAAAACTAACTTAATTTTGACTTGCCTTGTTACTGAATAAATGACAACATTCCCTCCGCCTGCTAATTTGTCAGTTTCAGAAATGCATTTACTTGTTGAATTTCTACTGTTAAGTCATTAAATAAGGCAAACTTCATCTGCAGAAGCTGTGTTTCAGCAGGTAGGTTCAGCCCACAACTTGGTTTTCTCTTTTTCCTTATATAAATTTGCAGTAGTGAAGCTTGGCTGATGGCATTCACAAAGTCCATGTTCAAAGGTTGTCAGTATGGTCTCTTTTGCTTTGACAGACTTGGGATCAAACAGTTGTTACTTATCCTCAGTTTTATTCCACCTCTGTGTCATGTGATTGTGGTGGTCCCAATCAAATTAAGGATAGAAATTTATCAGTAAACTGTCCATTTTCATCCTGAAACTTGAATTTCTTACTTGTGTGCAGTGTTTTTTCCTATACTATATTTTTTTTTTGTTTGTTTGTCTTTTAAGAAAAATTCGATGGCTCTGATAGACACATTTGTTTTTGCTTTAGCTTTTGTTCTGTCCCTCTGGAATGGATTCTGGTGTACTGCTGCCAGTGAGATGGCCCCTATAAGCATATATGTATGTGCTGCCAGGCTTACTCTGTTGGCTCTGCTTGCAGCCTCATCCATGCTGCTTGCTGGTGGATTGCTACAGGGAAGTGCTCTGGACAAAAATTCTCCAAAAAATCAGGATTTGGAGAATGGACCTTGTGCAGAGACTTCTTCTGTAGGCTCTAGCACCTTGAAATGTTTGGAAACAATTTCCTTTCTCCTCAATCTCATGATGAACTTCTGTAGGGTGCCATTGTTGATACTCAGCAAGTATTCAGAGTTAGGAAAATTAAGACAGCTCTGTGCTTAGGCCCCAGAAAGGAGCCCTGCAGGAAAGCCCATCCTTGCACTGCCACACCCAAGTGGGTGGTCAGGATGCATCCCCACACTGTCTCTCCTCAGCTCTGTGCTCTGGATGTGGCACATGTGCTTCCTGAGGCACAGGAGCCAGAGTTCTGCTGGCTGCCAGGGGGTGTCAGGGTCCTGAAGTGACCACCAAAATGTCACTCTTATTTCTAGAACAAGATCAAGCAGGTCCTGCCGATGAAGAGCTGGCAGTTTCTGTTCTCAGACCTCGGTTCCAGCACATCAGGGCTACTTCAATAAGGAAAGAAATAAAAACTAAATACTTTAGTATATTTTGGATGGTATAAAACACTCTTGACTGGTAAATAACCTGCTGAAGCATCAGGCCTGCTCTTTGGCCTACTGTGAGCTTGAACATCTCCTTTTAGCCTGCCTAATCAAAATTGTTTTATCAGACTAAATACTAAAAATAAGAAAAATAGGAATCCAACAAATCTCCAGCTGTTTTAAGCCTATCTTTTATTTGCCTGCTCAGATTCCTTTCAGAATTTCAAAGCAAGCAAGTACTTTATTACTCTGAAATGTTTCTTTCCGTCCCCCTAAGCCCCGTTCTGCACTCCCCTATCCCGTAGGATGCTTTCTAGGCTCTCGGGGAGGGAGGAAGGAACACCTCTGCGAGCTGTGGCAGCCTCTTAGCTGGACCTGCAGGAGAGGAGAATGCGTCACTGCTGGTCTGTTATCTCCCTCTTGTGGACAGAGTTCCCTCTCCCAACCAGCAGGTGAGATTGCAGTAGGATGTGTGGTTTGGAACAGCTCCCAACTGTAAATTAATTGCTAGGCAAGCATGTTATGTACTAATTACTAAAGCACACTGGGTTTCCCTTCTCTGAGGGTGTAACTTTGTAGTGTGAACCTCAAATCGGCCCTGTGAATGAACGCTGCTGCAAAAGAAACCAACATTACATTTAACAAAGCAGAACTGAAATTTCTAGAGCTGCCTTTCACATTTTGGCTGTCACTTGCTCCTTTTCTCTATTTCTAATAAATTGCATTTTAGCAACTGAAATACTATTAATTTGTAGACTGCAGTGTAAGTTTTGGGTAACTTAACAAGGAGAACAAAATTTGGTTTAAAAGCGCATATTTGAAAGCTGCAAGAACAGTAACTTCAGATTTGCCTCTGTTTCAGTCGCTTTTTTTGGTGCTGTCTTACATATGGTCAAATCCAATAAATCCATCCCTTACTTGTAGACCTGCTCTGCCTCTGAGGCAGCACTGCCAGGATCACCTTGCTGAAAGTCTTCTCCTTTCTACCTTTGCTTTAATGGCATCAGTGGTTGATGTTCTTGACCATTTTAAATATCTTTTGATTGGAGTTTTGAAGAGAAGATCTGGGCCAAAGACAGATGATGGCATTTTGCTGGCTACCCCCTATGGTTTCATTAATGCCACCAAGTATGGGCAACTCTTGCCCTGGTTAACTGTTGAGATGTGTTCTCAGATCTCTGAATAAGTCCCTTAATGAGCACAAACTTTTCCACTTTAGTTAATTTACTTTAAATCAAGTGCACTTAAAATGTGTCCTTTCTTTTTTGTATCTGTTGGCCTGCCTGGAATGCAAAAAACCATAGGAGTGGAGATTGTGAACCAGTCCTTTAGGCTGGGACTCTCTAGTCTGGCATTGACCAGCAAGCAAGGGCTCTCCCTCTGGGGCTCTTCAGTGCTACCAAGAGGCTTTTCTAGTTTGGAAACAGGCATCCTAGAAATTTTATATAAGAAAAATCATAATTAAAAAGAATAAGCCTATAGGCATGGGAAGGGCAGTGTGATGGATGAGAAGAGAGCAGCCTTCACTGAACTCAGGTCTTTGCACTACTCTGGCTGTTTTTTTGGCTTAGAGCTAAGAATTCCTTTCTTGCAAACAGCAAATATGTTCTCCTGGAGGAACATTACACTGAGACATGGAGCCAGGAGGCAGAGATGAATCATTGCAGTTACAATGTCCATGGTACAGTACAGTTTTCTATCTTATCTGTCTCTGAGAGTGTATGAGGCTTCTTGCTGGCCCTGGTAATGATGTTTGTGAGTGATACAGGTGTAGAGGGACTTATGCTCTGCTGTTAGCAAGTACTCCACATAGCATTTGACCCTTAAAAACCCTTGAATGAGTGTGTTCATTGTTCACTGCATATTTATGCATGTTTTATCTGTTTTGGTAGAAGGAAATACACCAGTTAACACTCGGTGCCAACACTGTATAAAAGTATATTCTGAAGCTAAGCTCACTGTTTTACAGAGTACAGATAGCTAACCAGCTAAGTAAGATCAAACATACTCATTAAAATACTTTTCTAATAACTTAGAGCTTTGTGTTGGATCAGTACATGGTTAGTTTAAAAGCTGCTTCTCTTGGAACTGGCTCAGGGTTTCCAAAGGAGCACCTTGACAGAGGAGTACAGTCCAGAGTCTTTTGGGGAGTCTGGAATCCGGTTATCTAATCAAATGTCCTTGTTGTTGTTTTTATTTACTATTCAGAGAAGGGATAGCTGCTTTACTGTAAAAACCTGCCATAGGTAGAAATTTGTGATCTAAGATAAAGGAAAGATTATTTGAGCTAAAGGGTACTAGCAGCATTTGGTGGTTGTGCAATGAATGCACATGCAAAACCTGTGTCAATATTGTTCCTTCCTTTTGTGACATTTCCTCTGAAGCCAAAGCAGGTGCTGTCACAGCCAGCAGCGCTTTTTGATTCATGCTTCTACTGCAGGGGGATCTCTGTTATTCCCAGGGTGTTTTTCCAGCTTTCTGGGCATTAGTTGTTGCCAGCTCTCAAAGCTTCTTGGGAACAAACCCTCAACCCTTAGCACTGGTTTTTGGATGGGAAGAGGTTGGAGCATGGATTGGTGCTGTGTGAGACCTGCAGTGAGACCTTGACAGCACACTGTCACATTGACGTTCTGGTACGAGAAAAGCACATTGGGGATAAACTCCTGACGCCTTCTAGGGAGCCAGGTTGCCAAGACACACTGACATCTTCCTGCTAAGGGGTGTTCAGCACTCCCCTGGGCTGGGTGGATGGTCTGTAGTGCTGGGGCACTGGATCAGCCTCACACACTTAGCCCCAAGTGCCTCTGGGCTGTGGTCTAAGGTGGGGCAGCCTCAAGTTCAGCACAACCACCCTGCCAAAGGCAAGACATGATGATGCTTCAGGGGGTGGGATATGCTCCATGCTGATGCAGCCTGGTCAGCCTGGCTGATCGTGCACTGGGGGAGTGTGTGAGTGGCAGCCTGCCTGAGGAACTGATGTTTCCAGCCTCTGCAGGCAGCCAGGCAAAATCAAGTCTGCCACAGACAGCTTTGTATCTTCTCACTCCGCTGTACAAGCTGTTAAGGATATGTGGTTTTTTAATCAACAAAGAAACTTCCTCTTCTCCATGTAATGATTACTGTGGCTTTTTCTTTTCTCTGCTTTGTCCCCCATGTCCTTCTAGTGCTCCCTCTCAGTACAGGTTCCCTGTACTACTGAGGGGGAGCTCCTTAACTCTGTTCCAGGGAGGAGAGTTGTGCATGGAAATGGACAACTAAACCCTTTTTCCTGGAAAACCAGGCTGGGCTTTTGAAACAAAACCAACTTATTCAGCAATCCTTTTGTCAGAATTCCCTGGCCAGGCCTTGCCTTCAGAGCTGAGGGATGAGTGGCACAGGCCAGAGCAAGGCACATCAAGGTAAAATGTTTCTGAAGTGAGACTTGTTTGTGTTCACAGTGAGCATGTATTGTTCTTGTCCTGAGTGTTTTCTTTAAGGGACAAGAAGATATTTTTTGTGAATAATAGCCTCTTCTTCTGCAGCTTTGACTCATAATGTTTGAGTTTGCTCCCCTGAGTTTCCTCGAGGAGCTGTTTCAGCCACAGATGCTTTGCATATGTGGGAAAAGCATGTGTTAGGAATGGGGCACCTTAGCTTTCAAAAACTTTATTGCTTTCTATTGTCAGTGCAGCTCATGAATTTATTGTTTCTCATATGACAGGGAGGGTATAAAACTTGGAAAAAGATGAGTTTTCAAAATCAGTAAATCAGTTACTGTAAGAAACATATATTTTTAGCAGCAAGATCAAAGAACAAAAATCATCCCTCAAACACACCGCTCCCTTCTCTTCTCCATCAAGCCCTGAGGTTCTGGCCATCCAGCACAGCCTCTCCCAAATGTTCATTCTTGCTTGCTAAGGAAACAGCACTGGTGGGACTTTACTGGCTGCCTGTCAGTATTATCCCAAAAGCCTTTGAAGCTATTGCTCAGTTTGTTGCATGTGAGCAGCAAGTCAGATGTCTCGGTCCCTCTGCGAGCCTCTCAGGAGCCCTGGGCCAGTCCCGAGTCGGCAGACACCGGGGGGAGCCCCGACACGGCCGACAGCGGGGAGACACTGTCTGTGTGTGCCCCGAGGGTGCTGGGGGCACCTGGGCTGACAGCAGGGAGACACTGTCTGTGTGTGCCCCGAGGGTGCTGGGGGCACCTGGGCTGGCAGGGAGACACTCTCTGTGTGTGCCCCGAGGGTGCTGAGGGCACCTGGGCTGACAGCAGGGAGACACTCTCTGTGCCCCGAGGGTGCTGAGGGCACCTGGGCTGACAGCAGGGAGACACTCTCTGTGTGTGCCCCGAGGGTGCTGAAGGCACCTGGGCTGGCAGGGAGACACTCTCTGTGTGTGCCCCGAGGGTGCTGAAGGCACCTGGGCTGGCAGGGAGACACTCTCTGTGTGTGCCCCGAGGGTGCTGAGGGCACCTGGGCTGGCAGGGAGACACTCTCTGTGTGTGCCCCGAGGGTGCTGAGGGCACCTGGGCTGGGGGCAGACACTCTCTGTGTGTGCCCCGAGGGTACTGAGGGCACCTGGGCTGGGCGCCTTTGCAGCACAAGAGACACCAGAGACATCGGTAGAAGAGAAAGGGCCGACTCTCAGCAGGGGTTAATCCAAGGTTTTATTAGGATCCCAAAGGAGCTCCTGCACCTCAGGGGCCTCCTGCCGAGAGCCCCGGGAGATGTGCCAAGGTCACATTTAAAGGGAGGTGGAAACCAAAAGTAGATAACGTTTTACCAACCAATGAGTGACTCTAAGGGATGGATGCTGGGGGATAGACATTTAGGACAGCGTATGGGGGGCAAGGCTTGGGGGGCTGACTCCCAGCCTCTGGCTAATCACTCGACGACCTGGACCGAAACTTCTGGATGGAGGGGATGGGAGGCTGAGTGATTGACAGAGAGCCAGGGTGGGGGTTTGGGGATGATCTCATCCCGGGAGAGGGATAACACAGGTAAAGGGAGGGGGGTACAGTTTGGGATAAACCATTTGGGAGAAATATGGGGATACAAAACAAAACTACTTCAAAGTATTACAAAATGTAAAAACACACTACAACAGTCAGAGACATCCAAAGGTGTGGGAGAAACTGAGCCTTGAGGAACTTTCTCACTGGAAAGAAGACCCGGAGCAGATGTCCTTGGCCAGAGGCTGCTGCATCAGCCAGGGTGATGGGAGGGTGTAAGGGCATGGGGGTCTGTCTGAAACTGGGCTGTCTTAGTTCTGCTGGGCAGGGGACAAGGTAACTGCGCTGTGTGAAAGGAAGTCAAGGACGTGACCAACACTGAGAATGGGTAGTTCTAAATGTTGGCAAAAGGGCACAGACTTCACCAAAATCTAAGTAAACAGGAAAATGAAAGATCAGAGAGCTAAAACTTTGATTTGGTTGTTGTTTTGGTTTTTTGTTTGTTTGTTTTTTGTTTTCTTTTTAGCAAGAGTGTTACTTAGGCAAGGTTACCTCCTCCTTTCTTCTTCACAAAGATTTCACCTTCATATTTAATCTTTCCCATTAAAACTGTAATTGTCTTATACAGCTTGAAGAAAATGCTGATCATCCACTTCCCCATGAGTTTCAGGAGCTACTGCAGCTCCTGAGAATATTTATCTCATCACTTTGTTGGGACTGTTAAAATTCAGAATTGTCTCATATGAGGACAATGTAAGCTACTCTTTGAGTCCTTCCATAATATTAATAATAATAAACAGACATTAGGAAAGAGACTCAGGGAGAGAAATTGCTTCTGGACAAATCTCTTCAGTTTAAGCACTCATTAAATATTCCCAGCTTCCCTCTGCCCTGCTTCCTGCATCACTCTGAAGGTTCTGCTTGTGACTATTCCTAGGCCCTTGAGTGCCTTGTTAAGGGCATGGGGATGGATGTATAATTTTTCATTGTTTACCTGGTACTTTCTTCTTTATGAGCATTTGGAAGTTGTACAACAGTTTAACTTAAAAGTTACTGATGCTTTTAAACTTCAGGCAAATAGTTCATGAGGGCCAGACTGAGAGGATGGAAGCTGGAGTCAATAAAGTGATAAGGCAGGAATTAACTGATGAATTAGCTTGTGTGGGGAATGATGTTTTGTCAGAATGGAGGCGTGGCTGAATGGCAGGTGATGCCCTGGGAGTGGGGGGTAGCCAGTACAATAGCCTGCATAATTCAGACTGCTCTGCAACTGATTCTTCTGGAGTTGGTAAGAAGTCATAAAGTAACTAAACAACACCCAGCTACAGTGAGAGGTTCAGCATACAATTCAAAGTGTGTGTATACAACTCAAAGTATGTCACAAGGTACTACTGTCTTCTGTATGAGATTATGTCTCTGATTTTGCTGCAAGCAACCTGGGATGTTGCAGAGGCTGCAGTAAAAGAATTGGAAATATATGGAATAGAAACTCCAGTTTAACTGCTTTTGATGGAACCAGATTCAAAGGACCTACACGTGGTAATAGATCCCAAGATGTGCAAGTGTCATGCTCTGAGAGCAGGAATGTGGAAAATAAAATCTGGTTTCTTGCTGTCCATCTGGTCAGATGTGAGTTTGTACTTGTTTAAGCAATTCTTCCAGGAAGTTCAAAGCTGGAGCTCAGCCAGCCTGTGCTTCTAAGGAAGATATATTCATGAGAGTACTGAGAGAAAGGAAATGGGAATTTTGGTATAGCAATAAAGTTGCTGGGTAGGTTTTTGAACATATCTTAAAGTAAATGTTATTTAACACCCAGTATTCAGTGTTGAAACAGAACTTTTTGCAAGGCTATTGAGAGTTTTGAAAAAAACTGAGAATAAATTTACATGCAGCTTGCATTTCTGCTGTGATATGCATGGCTGTGACTTCAGCCATGATCAAGTGAGTATTCTGCTTCACCTAATGCAAGCTGTTTGTCAGCCAACCAAATGCTATGACAGTATCTTCAGAAATACTTTGGGCTATTCACCTGAACAAAATGTCTTTTTTTTTTGTTAGTTCTTTTGTCCTTAGGGATGAAGAAAAAAACTAATATTTTGGTAGTAATAGCAAAAAACTGGAAGCAAGTGTTGTTTTAATCCACAGTGAGGCAGTCATGGTTTACCAAGTGTGTCTTGTTTTAATCCATTTAACATGTATACAGGCATGAAATGGAAATTTTGCAACATATACCACTCTTCCAGGGAGAATTGTTTTGAAACTTTTTCACAAGTGTAAGTTATTTCTGTTTATTAGTATTGAGTGCAGGTTTCTGTCCATTTTATTAGGGAAGTCTGTTGACCACATGTTTTTCCTCCATTAATTGTGGGGAAATGGTGATTGTGTACCTTGTTAGTGAATTACTACTTACAGTAGATTTTCATTGGAAAAAATGGCTGAGTGGGGGCATAAAGAAATGCTTCATTGAGGTGCTGGGCTCTGCAGGGCTCTGCTTGCTGGGGCTGTAGGGCTACAGAATGTATTGCTTCAAAGTAGGTCTTTGAAGATATGTAAGGGAGAAAGCTCTTGGCACAATTGCTGAAGAACAGCACAAGACAAGTTCTTAGGAAAAAGATGTAATGCAGAGATTTAGAGGGGACAGGCACAATGTTTCTGCAGGTCAACTTTGGTATTTTAGTAGTGAGTCAATATTAGCATCCTGCTTGAATGGAACTATTAATGGGAGAAGCTGCATGTGCCTCTCAGAAGAATGGGGAGAGAAAGAACTTTTCTTTCTTCTAAACTATCTGGCTAAGTGATAGCAAGGCATCCTGACTTAGCTACTTGCTGCAGTTTAATTTTGCCAGAAAACAGTCACTTACTGAAAACTGAAAAAGCATCCTTTAGCACTGTGCCTTGTTCACATTAGGCTTTGTCTTTATTTCCTCATGCCAGCACATTTTAAAACTTGCCTGGGTTTACTGCTGGAAAGAGACTCTTCTGTTATACAGCCCTGGCTCGAGTGTGAGTGTTTGGGCTGTTGATATCTCTCTTGCTTCACTCTCAGTTGTACTTTAGAGCTGTAGTTGGCCTTTCTCCAGTAATTCAGCATTTTATATTTTAAGGGTGGACATTCAAATATGTGCAAGCTGGAAATAATTGTTGAAATGTTGGTTTTTTTTTTTTTAGTGAAAAAGAAATGGATGCAGCATAAGGTCATTTGCTTGCAAAAGAATTGCAGTGTTCAAATGGACAGTTTCAAAACTACCAACCTGTACATATTATTATGAATAGTTTTAAGTTGGTTGTGTCTGAACAATGTCAGATTGTTTCCTTGTATTAAAAATATACATGGCATGAGATAGATGTATTTTCATGAGACCATATGTCTGATTGCTTGCTGCTTCCAAGTTGTAGTCTGTTTATGCTCCAGCACCTTCCTGAGAAGTGTGCAGTTGCCCTTTGTGCCCATGTTGTGTTGTCTTCAAATAACTGTGTTTCTGGGCAAGCAAAATTTCCCTGGCACCATGCACAATATGGAGCTGAGGTCTTCCATTGCCAGCTTTTTGGAGGAGAGACCTGTTCCTTCTATTTATATTCAAGGCATCTGTTAACATAAAGTGTCTGCTAAACTACTGTGTTTTACAGGAGGACCTGGTTATTCTGATCTAGACCTGGGATCTTGGGATGTTGTGCAAACAACGAGCTTGTCCCTTTATCAAGTGTTTGTAATCAAATATTATAATGATAGAGCAAGTTAGGAGGATATCCACTCACCAGTGTGATTATTTTATTGCTGGAATGCAAGAAAAAAAGTCCTCAAAACAACATGATTTAACAGTGTTTGGCATAAAGAGCCATGCTAAAGAATCTGCAATTCTGGCTAGAAAATTAGTTCTGTGATTCCAAGTACTACATGGCTGTGTCTTGTGAAACATGTCTGTTCTATTAATACCTCATTCTAATAAAGTAGAAAGCACTGAACACTGTCAGAGGGTCAGATGGGCTGGATAGTTGTCATATGGTTTATTGGTATTTACTCACTTGCCTCTGACACAGTATTCTGCTAATTGGCAGGCAGGCAAATGGATTGGCAATAACTCTTTCAGCAATGTTCTTGACAGCATGAAAGGGGATAGGAGAGGGAAGAAGCTTTAATAATATCTTGCCTAGGGCAAAAATAACCGGACAGAAATCCCAGAAATCAGAGCTGAAAGAATAAAGGAAAATTCAGAGGAAGAAAAGCTATGTGCGCAGAAAGTTCCATTGCGCTGAGAGCAGCTTGAGAGAAGGAATTGGAAACAACTTTCCCCAGTCTCCAACACACTGAATTATATAATATCTTGTCTGGGGATCTCTCATGGAAAGCAGTGAGGAGCCCTCTGCATGAAAAAAATGGCTCTAAGCCTGGAGCTATGACTAGTCCAAGTTAAAACAACAAGGGTTTGTTTGATTTTTTTTTTTTTCGTGTTTCATGTAGTCCTCAGGGTTACCACGGACCCACACCTGCTTTGTCTGTTTCTTACACTTGAATTTAACTTGCAACATAAAGAGTCCTCTAAGCTAACTTGGTAGAAGCCAGTCAGTTTCTCTTTCATGCCTCTTAATTATGCTGCTTTTGGGTTTTGAGGGGCATCCTTCAGAAATCACACAAAAATCAAAGGTGAAATTTGATAGCACTGTGGGAATGCAGCCTTAGGCCCAGGATACAAATTGCTACTTAAATTTGAAAACTGAGAACCAGCTGCATTTGGTATTTGTCTCAATGTATGTTTCTCAATATTTTATTGAGATTTGGAACATGCAGAGGCTTAACATGAATGCAGTTGGTGCCCAGTGGGACACTCACTCACTTCATTGCTGAAGAGGTTTAATGGAACCCAGCTTTCTTTCCTGGAAAGAAAAGCAAAGAAAAACAAGTTCCTGCAGGTGATAGTGCCTGCTTTAAGACAGAAAACAGCATAAAGGAAGACACTAGATATTTCACTGTGGGTAAAGAGATTAAAAGAGCCCCAAACAAATCAAAACAAAAAAAAACAAGCAGAGAAACTCAAGAAAGTTTTCAGGGGCTTTCCAGAAATTTCAGTCAACAAGAAATCCACATGTATAACAGCACTGGATTAATGTGCTAAAGAAAATATTTTTTAAAGAACGAGAGCGAAAATGGTTGTTTGAATTGGTCTCCTCAAATCATATTAAAGGCTTAACTTCTGGTTCCAGCATTTGAATGTGACTGCCAAAGCCTTGTAACGCCTGTCCATTATGATGGTTGCCACTGCTCTTGTTCATTCTCTTGCTCATTCCCCTTTATCTCAGAGAGGAAAAAGAAGTAGCTGTTTCATTAGAGAAATTTGATATATTGTTTTGGGAAGCAGTAAGGAGAGATTGGATGGATGCTGTATTTACTGCCTCAGACATTACTGCTTTCTTATTTCACGGCTAACAGACTTCCAGAAGGGAAGCGTGGCTTAAGGAAAGAAATAACTTTTCACAGACATAACAGGCCCCAGAAGATTACCCTGAGTTACTTTAAATTTGATTAAACTCATGCCAGGATATTGCTTTCAGATACTCTGTTCAAGAGGAAAGAGATTTAAAAAGTGTAAGGAATTTGGGTCACCAATTAACATCTTTTTTTTCTACTGTTCTCCTTCCTCTCTGGTTAATAAACTGCAGCATCACTTGGAGAACTCATCATGTACAAGAACTGCAGAAATAGCCCATATTACAATCTGGTGACTCTTTCATGCAAAACACACTGTTTGTGGTATTCTTTCTGCTTTATCTCAGTCACCAGCTGTGTAACCTCAATGAGAGAGACTCTTACTGAACATAACTCTACAGGTGATGTGCTCATTTCCACTGCTGTTATTCCCTGATTTTTCCCCCTATGAGCATCACTGAAATAGATATCTACAAAATGTTGGCTTCCATTTTAACTCTCAACAACATAAACTCAAAGGAATCTATTTTATTGCAGTCTTCTAATATCTATTTGCAAAAAGCTGTAATAGGAAAACGCTTGTGTTAGGACAAAAATTCACCCAGTAGATCTTTTTTTCAGGTATCTTATGCTCCCAATACCTCTCCAGACTAACTGGACAAGAATAGGGTAGGTGAATCCAGCTGAGGTTCATGTGGAGACTTGTGCCAGAGTATAAACTAAGCTCAAGTCTCTCATAACAGAAGCAGATATATTTATTTTTCTAGACTTGAAAAAAAAAGTTTCAGAATTGCTTCTTAGCTTTAAAAGGTGCATCTTGGATGTTTTCCATTAGGCAAAAAGCACAAGCTGATGTTAATTTGGGAGGGAGTATAAGAAAAGGAAGAAACAAAAGACATTTTTCACAATCCCTGGAAAGATTAAAAAAAAAAGTATTAATGCACTAGGGGGGGAAAGTATGAAGAAAGCACACACAGCTGCTATCAAAAAAATTATGCAGGGTTGATCAGATAACAAAAATGTTGGAATATGCTTCAGGGACTATAACAGCATCACTGAAGGAAATCTGGTAGAAGTTCCATAAGCAAGCTGGAGATTTTTTTGATGAAAAACTGATCTGCTGATGCACTTTAAGTTATAAAATAATGTTCAAGCTCTTCCTACAGCTGGGTCCTTACCTAGGAAAGTTCTTACTGGAATTTAGATGAGTTTCTGGCATGAAAGAAAACTGTAAGTAACACTAATGTTTGCAAATTCTGGTGTACAATTTCGGTACCCATCTATGGGCAGAATCTTCAGATCCTGAGAATCTGGGAAGTTCAAGTCCTATCATACTGACATGGAGTCAAAGGCTTTGTTCTTTGCAGAAGAAGGCACTTGTACACATCCAGTGAGCAAAGGGAAGGGCTAGGGAAAGCATGGCTGATCTGTGCACTCAGGGCTGACTGTCACCCAGAAATGTCACCAGCCCTTCAGAGCTGGGGCTGCAGTTGGCTGTGAAGTGCAGGTCCTGACAGCCCTGCAGCAGTGTCCTGGAGGAGAAGTTGCACCTTTCTCAAGGGATAATGTGTTTTCTGCAGTGTTGTTGGGCACAGCTCCCAGTGCCCTTGTATTAGTCACCTCTCCAGTGCTGAGGCCTGTAGGAGGAATAGACAGGATTTATTTTATTAGATGCAAGCTCTGACTAGTTGAATTAACTATCTAAAAGAAAATTCAGAAGTCAGGAGGCAGTGGGAAAAAAACCCCAAAATTCAAATTATTCCATTTAAACATGAAACAAGCACTTTTTAAGTGAAGATGGTCAAGCAGTTGAGCAGGTTGCCCAAACAGGCTGTTGTCTCCATCTTTAGGATTATTTAAAACCAGACCTGACCAATCTGCTGTAGCTGATTCTGCTTTGAGGAGGGAGGGGTCGGACTAGATGATTTCCAAGAGTTACTTCACAGTTCAGCAGTTTTGTGGGGTTTTTTAGGAATGCAGGATACGGCATAAGCTCTTAGCATCATAATCATCTATTGAATAACCACTCCTAGTGATATTTCTACCTGTCAGCATGTGGAAATAAATAGGAATAGCTATTGGCCAATTTTCAAGTGACTATATGTTAACATATATGGTAACAGAAACATATCTGTGGCTAAAGTTTCCCTCTCCAGTGATAGATTCAGCCAAGTCAGCTTATAGGAAAGTGAGAAGTGCTATTAATTCAAGATTCTTGGAGTTAGTATTTTGACATCAAAAGCAGACTTCCAGTGCTATTTAAGCACCTAGATCAAAGACAGCAAAAACTAGACAGTCCACACATTACCTGCCTTGCTAGAGATGTGTAAAACCAAGGAAGTTCCTGTTTGGTCCAAAAGCTGTGCATGTCAAGTTGGATGTGCAAATACACACCAGTGTAGCCAAGTGCGGGGAACTGGGTCCCTTGTGACAGCCTGGGGGCCTTTATAATCCCCAGTGGAGGGAGTGTTTGCAACTGAAAGCTCCTAAATTGTTGGCTCCTGTCACTGTGCTCAGAGCACACACAAACACAAATACACATCGCTGCCCATGCTATGCTCAATCAAAACTGCAGAGAGGGAAGCGATGTTCACCTCCTGCACAGGGACTTGGCAGCCACTTGCAACCCCTCCCTAGGAAGTGATAGTTCTGGTTCAGCTATTTCTGCAGTCTATCTCTTTCCAGCCACATCCCTAATTCGCAAACTGGGAAACTGTCCAGGCTGGACCTGGACTCTAGCCTAGTTTTGCTGCAAGGAAGTGATGAGATCAAATTATAGCCAAGTAAAGGCAGCATAATGAAAGATTATACAGGTTTTGAAAACAGTAGGAAAGTGTTTCAGGTTTTGCCCAGGATGTCGTAGGCTATGGTTTTGGTGTCTTGAGGCAGAAGAAGCCTTGATAGCAGTGGGAGAAGCTCATCTTTCTGTTCCCTTCTCTTGTCTGGTGACAAATGCCACATGGCATCGAGCTCTGCAATTTCCACTCATCGTCACAGCAGTCATGTTCATAAGCCATCTTGTTACAGCAGTCACCTGCTTATCACTTCATTAGAACAAACAGATGTCAGCCTGATGTTTCTGCTGCACACATGGGTGATGAAATAATTAAGGCTCTGTCATAATAGCAATGGCCAGCAGCCCCATAGCCATGTAAAAGCACAGGGAGGCAGGTCTCACCATACTGAGCTATTCTGCTGGCTGGGGTGGCTGTAGTTTTGGTCTGACATTGACTTTCAGCAGCTTTTTGGGGTTTATCTGTCCAGAGCAAGAGGAGTTGCACATTCTTCATATAGGTTATTAACATCAGAGTGGATTCCATCACATGGATTTTATGTATTAGACTGAGCAAACTGTTCTCAGCCCTCTGTTTGAAAGGCACCTGGCTGATGGCTGCCTGATCCAGAACTGAGGTTTCCAGGTAGGGTTGCAACTGGGTCCGCAGTTCTGGTTTTGAGTAGAATACTGGGTGAGGATGCAGAAGGGGGTTTTCCTTCACTGCTTTCCCACATTGCAATGATTAGCAATAACTCATTAAATGACAGAACAATGATAATCTCTTCAGTGGGTATGTAGGTTATATTCAGTATTTCTCTACCTCTAATGTCTTATTAATTGGGGAAAAAACCAAACCACCCCAACTAACAGGAAAACACCTAAGAAATATTCTTATATTCTTTTGTAATTTCTGACATGCTTGAAGGAAGATTGAAAATGTTCTGTCTACGCATAGCTTAAGGCTTCTCCATTTACATAGGCAAAAACTGCCTAATTCAAGGTGGTCTGTAGTATCCCCCCTTGCTACTTTTCAGGATTGACTTGTAAGAACAGCACTGTAGCAGTATGTGTGTCTAGGTATCAGATCTGGCTGGGATTCCAGGTAAGAGAAGGAGAGCAGCTATCTCTTTGAAGGCAAGAAAGTGCCAGCGATTTAAAAGGAGACCAGAACAATCAAAGGAGACTGTATCTCTTACAAGGCAGGTTTGGTCTGATACCATTTCATACCAAGCCTGACCTGTGGGTCATTCAATAGTGTCAGAAAAGTCATGTGATTACTTATGTGAAAATATAACTTTTAAAAAAATAGTAGGGTTAGGACTTCATTTTCCTGCATAATACTTTTTTTTGCAGTCATTGCTGGCTTACACTGGCTATAGAATTAGGTCAATTGCTTTGTGGTATCCTGGTGGAATTCACTTTACCATGTGTGTTCATATGATGACCATGATCTCTCTTACCCATGAGGACTGAATAGCAGAACAACAGAGCCAAATGCATTTGGTTTTTTTAATCTTCAAGTAAGATTTAACAGGCTTGTTTCCTGTGCAATAACCAATTTTTCATTCCTGACCTGATATTAAAACAAAATTAGATTTTTTTTTTCCCTATTGAGGTTTACAAAGCTGTGCTATTGAAAGCTGCAAGAGTGATTTGGATGGGACATGAGCTAAATGCTAACTCATGTTAAAACAATCCAGTTAAAAAGACACTTCAAAACTACTTATTGAAGGTTTTTTTTTTCCCTTAGATTTTTTTTTCCTTTTCTTTAGAAGCACACGGATCTGGCGTGTAAAGCAGTAATTCTTGTGTAGGAGTTATTTAATTGTAAATGCAACTGCTTATTTTCCATTCGAAATGGACATCACTGTCTGTGTAATACTAATTCAGAAGAGAAAGCAGTCAGATTTCATAGAGTCATAGCATGATTTGGTTGGAAGGGACCTTAAAGATCATTCATTCCAACCCTGCTTCATGGGCAGGGACACCTTTCACTAGACCAGGTTCCTCAAAACCTCTCTGATGTGGCTGTGAACACTTCCAGGGATGGAGCATCCCCATCTTCTCTGGGCAGCATGTTCCAGTGTCTCATTATCCTCATTGTGAAGAATCTCTTCCTGGTATCTAATCTAACTCTGCCCTGTGGCAATTTGAAGCTGCTCCCCCTTGTCCTGTCACCACATGTCCTTGTAAGAAGTTCTCCTCCAGCTTTCCTGTTGAACATTTTTAGGTGTTGGGAGAGTGCTGTGAGATTCCGTGAGGCAGATGCATTGAAAATATAATACAGAAGGAAAACTAAGCTGGAATTGTAACACAGCAGAGCAGACCCTGCACTCTCCTAAATGCCCTGAATGTAAAATACTGCAGAGAACTTGGAGGTTTCAAATTCACCTAAAGACAGAGAAGCTAAAATGAGACTACAATGTTTTATGTAACCACTGTGTATGCAATTTTTTTAACAGACTCTCTTAACATGTTTTGTTCAATAAATGGTTCAGTGTATATCTATGAAACATAGACAGAAAATGACAAATTTCTGAGGACCATTTTATGCTCAGTGGCAAGTTTAGAGCTGGATGACAAGACATGGGTCGAAAAATTTTGCTTGTCTCTTATCTAACACTGTTACTAGCACTGTTGACCAGGGCATTTTATAAAAATGAGTAACGTCAACTTTTACTAAGATGGGAGCTGGGCATTAAAGTTACATGAAGGTTGTATGCCAAGACTGATGGATCAAGGAGTGAAACTTGCATCACAATTTCTTGTCCAAAGCTGGGCAATTTGACAGTTACAACTCTGAATCTTTATTTAATTGGGGTGTGTGGAGGTTAAATTGTTGTACCAGATGATGTAACTCTGTTTTCTTGCCTATGTGATAAAGGAGATAATGAGCTATAGAGGTTTTGTATCCAGTTATTCCTAATAAGGATACCTTCAAAAGAAATCACTGTTGGGGAAGAGCAAATACTCATTTGCTTAGGATATCTGGCACCATTTACATCTTCTTTTTATGGCAGAGGGATTTTTTTCATGGAAGGCTGGATCTGTAGAGGACTGGGTCTATCAAAATTAGCTGTGAAGTCACACTAAATGTGATGGATAGCTCTTATTCTCTCAAAAAAGTGATAAATAATTCAGGGAAGGACTGAATTTTCAATTTTAATTTTGGGATTTTGTTTTTTCTTCAGGAATATATTTAATCTAAAGCAATTGGGAAAATTAAACTTCTCAAAATTAATAAAAGAAACATTATAGATTCATCTTCAAAATAATTTCTTTACATTTATATTTAGCAATAAATCCCATACCCACTTATTTCCCCCCTATCTCCAGCTTAGAGATTTGAATCACTAATTTATCAAAAAAGCAAAGGGCCCCTGTGGTGATTGTTGTGACACTTACACCCTCTTGTGAATCAAAGCCAGGCTTCTCAAAGCTCCAGCTGTGCTGAAGGCCTGGAAAATATTTTTCTTTGGCATCCAGCACCCCTGGAGCCCCTTGCAGTAGAACTGCTCCAATTAATGTCCATCCTGGTGGATTTGGACTGCCTCCACCTGAAAGAGGACAAAATGGGGGGCATATTTTCTGTCTTGGTGGAGGAGATTGTTCTGGTTCATACAAGTGTAGCCCCCTCCACCTGAAACAAGCTCATTTCAGGAAGAAATGCAACATCTCTGGCTGACTTAACACTGAGTAATCATTCTGGGCTTGCAGAGTTACTTGGAGAACTGAGAGCTTTAGTCTGTTAAATGGAATAGTGCCCAGTGTGGCTAGTAAAAGTAAGAACACTGTTAAAGTCATTACCAGAGAAAAAAACACCAGCTAACTTTGAGTAGGCTGACTGCTTTTTGAAACAGGGCCAAGCTTCTTTTGATGCTGAGAATCCTGCCAGTTACCAGCCCTTGATACATGAATATATAAAAAGTTCCCTTTTTGCTTCAACTGTCAAAACAAGACATGTGAGCTCACTGCCTGGTTATCCATCCCTATTCCTTTCCCTCTCATAGCTTTTTAGCCCCACTGCTCAATTTCCACCAACTCTGAAAGAAGCTTTCAATGATCATTAAACTCTCTGATTTGGGGAACACCAGGAACTGAGCTGAGGAAGGAGCTGCTGCTGGTGCTGCTTTGCCAGGAGAGGAGGGACAGCCCAGGACGCTGTGCAGCGGTAGCCCAGTGCGCTTGGTGGTCACCTAGGTGGTGACTGGACACAGTGTGGGCTGCCTCTCACCGCATAGGTGCTGGAGGAAGCCGGGTTGCTGCTGGGAAAGGTAGTGGAGAAGTAAATCTTCAGTGTGCCAGCAAGAAACCAGGCTTTGCTAACTGCTGCTTGCAGAACAAGGGAGACCAAGTATGGAGAGGGACTGCTCAGTGCTTTGCTGGGCCTGCTTTGCCACTTCTGGCAAAGCAGGGCTGAACTTATTTCACTGTTCAAGTAATTCTTATACTCTGAAATAACAGCAAAAACAGTCTTGCTAACACTGAGGCCAACAGCAAAACTCTGGCCTTCCTACTGTGCTTTGTTTCATTGCAAGGCTGCTGTCTTATTCCTTTAGGACCACGGGCCTTCGAAATCATTATGGAGATCGACCTTCCTGTGGCAGGGATAACTGGGTTTGTCTTTAAGGGACTCCCTTTTCTGATGAAGAGGTCTGAGAAAGGAAGGTTTTGGGAGATGATGACTGCATCAAGGTCAAGGGAAGCTCTTTGTGGTAGAAATCACAGGATCTTGTTTGGTTTGGCTCCTTCCTATTCCTTACATATATAACTACCTGCTTAAAAGTGCCAACTCCTGTCCTGTAAAAGTTACAGACTATGGGGTTTCTCTTCAAAGACATGCAATATCTCTCAGATATTAGACACTCTATCTCTCAGCTTTTGATTGTGGCTTTTTCCTACCTGATGTTGCCCCCAGAAATTCTCTGAAGAGAGACTACTTTCTGTTGAAGGTCCTCATCTGTAAAATGAGCTTCTGCTGGTCTAGTAATGGCTGTGTACTATACAGAGCAAATGAGAGGAAGAAAAGATAGTGGATCTTGCTTGATGGGACTTACCTGACTCCTCATCTATCAAGGAGAACCTACTGAGGTGGTTCTGCTTTCCTTCAGTTTCTGGACCCATGTTTTAATGGGTTTATAATTTCGATGTATTTTTAGTATATGCAAACATTCCTTTCTTCGTTCTCTTGGAGCAGTACAACAGGCTAACCAATATTCTTTTTCTTATTGAGATGTTAACATGACTTGCAGTCTTACTGCAAGTGGGGTGGAAAGACATGTGTTGAAGCGATTATGTGTAAAACATCTTTTCCCATGTAATCCCTGCACTCCTTTTATAAACAAACACTAATTCATGTGTGCTGTCTTATGGAAAACATTGCTTAAGATTTAACAGGATTTTTGTGGAAAAATTGGGTGGAAATCTAAGAAGGAAACAGTAAAGGAGCTAGATCATGATGAATTAACATGAGAGAAAAGAGAGGTATCATGAAATGTTTGCTGAAACAATTGTCCTCCTAACTAAAAAGACTAAATACTTCACCCAGGCAGTCTCTACATGGGTGTGGAACAAACCACTTTGAACTGAAAATGCAGACATATGCTTTGAAATGAAGGTATTTTCTTGGTCACTATCAAGCCTGCAGCTCTAGTACCACAGAAATAGTCTGCTGTAAACCAGAATTTCCATTCGGGGGAAACCTTCTGTTCCAACACTTCCTTTTTTATTTTCTGTGCCTTGGCTTAGGCGCTCACCACACACTGCACCTCTGCACCAAGGTGTCATCCACAGCATTGGCAAGCACATGGACATGATACCCAAAATATACTTGGGTTGCATTATCCTTGTCAACAGAAAACTAAGGACCCTAAAATGAAAACTATGAAATCTTTAATTTTTAAAATTAAATTTTTTCACAACAGTTAAGAAGATATTAATTAGACTGCTAGTATCTTGTAATGTATTTGGAGATAGAATGTGATATTTTGTTATGGTCTTTGGGGGGCTTTTTTGTTGGTTTTTTTTAAGTCTTCAGTAGGTCAAAGAGTCGTTCTGAGGGTATGGGAGGACTGTGCCAGTACTACTGCTGTGTCAAAGGTGAGGTTTGGAAAAAAATAAGATGTTCAAGAAGTAACATCCTGGCATTTAAATTTCCAGGCAGCTGTGTGAGCTGCTGTTTCTTCCTACATCAGCAGTGTCTCACGGGAAATGGCTGGGACAGGCTGCTGGGTGTTTTTACGTCACTGTAGTGAATCTGCTCTTCCTGAAAAGCTGGAACCTATTTATTTTTAACAGTCCCACTTATTTCCCAAGGGTCAGCATGTTTTCACATACTGAATTTTAAAAATTTCTGAGGCAGAAATGATGATTAGATCTGTCAGTCCCTCTCACAACGGAAGATTTTGTTGCTGCACATACCCTTGTCTCCTTTCAGGGTGGTAAGTCATAAGGTTTTGAGAAAAGAGTAAAAGAAGTGACCTTTTCCCCTTTTTGGCAGTCTCTCCATTTTGCTATAATCATAACCCAATTCTAGTACCCTGTTGTTTGAGATAATTTGGCAATAAAAGTTGGACCTCGCACCAGCATGTGCAAGGCGAGCGTGTGGATAGGCTGTGCAGGCTGTCTACCCGAGTACTGTTTGAAGGCTTTTGGGCTTGTCATTAATCTCTTACCTGCTAATTGATTTCTACTGCAGTTGGTGGTCCTCCTTCTTCCCCCTGCACCGAGCCTGCTTGTCCTCCTGCTGCAGGCACATGTGAGGAAGGGTGCAGCTGGGGCACAGGCTCCAGAAGGGAAGAGGGTTAAAGTCACCTGAACTAATGTTCCCATGAAACACAGCAACTGATCAAGGACATAGGAATGAAACAGAGCATAATGTGCTAGGCTGCTCTCCTAACTGACTGGTTTCACAATTGGTTTGTGAGAAAATCTGAAGTTGCAGCTGCTTGTTGTAACAGACAACAAAAACACATGAGGATTTTCCAGGAGACTGGAATTTGAGTTCCTCACTAGCTGTAAGAGCAACTCTTCTGCTCTTGCTGTGCAGCATATTCCTGACATGTGAAGTGTGGGCTCTCACTACAGAGATGTTTATCAGTGACTGCGCTGCTCTTCTGACATGCATGGATATTCCTGTGAAACTGTGAAAGCATGTGGTAGTCACTGTTTTTCCTCTGTCTAGATCTAAGCGAATTAGAGCTTCAGCAAACACGGTGTTCCCTAACACTATGATGGGGTATCCATCTAACCCTGCTATGGAAGAAAAACATTTTAAAAAATAGGTAGCACATGATTTTGCTGGCTCTGTCATCATTATCTTTCTTCTGAGAAATCTTCATTCCATTTAGGTGTAAATACTTTCAAGGGGGATGTAAAACAGTTACTACTGCCCACAGAAACAGCTTTTATAAATTAATCTTACTTGAGCTGTTTCACATATTTTCCCACTTTAATTAATTGTTCTTAGAACTATATTCAGGATGTACTGCCTTACTGTAGATGTATTGGGACATTTGATGACTATTCCAGAAGTGCAAATAGAAGTGATTCCAAAGATCTATTAGCTATTTAAAATCATTTGTGGTTAAAGTTGAGACATTAGTTTTAGTAAAAGTGGGAAATATTTATATATTTAAGAATTCCTTGAAACCCAGATAATGCGTGGCTTTTAATTTATTACTTTGGGTAAAGAACTAACCAAAGTACTTCGCTGCAGCAAGTAAGTTGAACAGTTTTTAAAAATCCAACACATACATCCTAGCTGGGTATCTACAGGGAATTGATAAACCACCCAAAACTTCCTTTTTCAGAAGCAGTCAAGTATAAACTAAAATCTGGGATGGATCATTTAGGCTTAGTCTTTGCTTTGGTTGTTCTAAAAGCTTTCCTGGAGCAGATATTTCTTTATTATGATTATTTTATTAAAAATAAACAGTGGTAAAAACCAGGTGCAAAGGTTTTTATTTTTGTTTTCAAGCTTCAGTAAAAGATCAAAAATTAGTTATTTCAAAGGCATTAGCATCCTCCATTACTGATAAGAATGCAGAGAAGTTACTTGGCTGATGTAAAGTCTCAGCTCATTGTCTCTTTTCCATGAAAGCCAAGGACCCAAGGTAAGTATCTCCTTGGAAGATACCACTGACTACAGACTTCCCAAAATCAGAGCTAGCTCTGGTTTTGTAAAGCAACTCCATCGTTAAAATGACTGAATAACTACCATAATATCCAAGATCAGGAAGAACACTTGCTTAATAATTACAGTTGGGAAAATCTGAGGTATGTTTGTAACTCCATCTTTGGGGTTTACTGCTATCAAACCAATAAATTTGTTCTTTGGATACTTAAGATCCTTGAAAGAATTTTCATGTATGAGTCTGAATGCTCTTTTCATACACAGCATGAGAAAAATCCCTAGATTTCATTTCTTCAAGGGTCTTTAATGTGCAATCCCTCACCAGTAATGGCAATTCCAAGGCAATAAGAAAAGTAGGGAATAATCCTGCAGACACGAACACTGAGTCAAAGTCAAGGCAGTGTAAAACATCATTCAAATATCTTCCTGTTCTTACTGTGGGCAGTGACCCAATTAGAGCAATGTGTAAGCTAGACTAAGCTTAAATAACCTTGATTGTCACAGTGCAGTCTAGCAGGCACAGGAAAAAGGTTCTGTGAATTCAGTGAGGTGGTGAAGATCCACTCATGGCACAACAGACAGTGATGGACTTGTGCGTGGCAAGGTAGTGGGCCAACTTTGCTCTAGGATAACTTGGCAGCCTAGATCTGAATTTACTACAAAACTGCATTTTTCTCTTCTAGGGGGATTGGGAGGAAACCTTGTGCTCTTAAGTCAGAAATATCTTTTTTTTAGCACACCTTGCCCCTGATAGCAGAAGCTGTCTATATAGTGTTTTACTCTCCACTCTTATTAATGAATGAACAGGAATTGTTCTGGGTGTAACTCAACCTCAATTAACTTCAGTGCTCAGGGATTATGCTGGTCCATTGAGTTTCTCTCAGGTTTGGTGAGCTGCCAAAATTCATCATGGCAACATGAGGGCTTCTTACAAGTAAGGCTTGAACTCAAATTCATTCATTTATCCTTCTTTCACTGGGAAGCCACACAATTGCTTACACTGGCACCTGTAAACAGAATGGTGAGCATCCTTCACAAAATATTTATCTCCACAGTTTTCTTGAAAATATATCCCTTAATTTTCTGCTGCCCTAATCATGGGGGAAATGTTCAGCTCAAATTTTCTGGGTAAAGTTTAGTTCTTATGTTCGTGTTTCCCTTCTAGAATAATGGCCTTTGTGATTAGCTCACTATGTGATTTCCTTTGATAAATTTAGCTCCAGTTCAAAGTGTTACAATTCATTTATATTACAGTAAATACATTTGATCTTGGAAGCCAAGAGGTTTCAGATCACTCTGAGACTGGAGGAGATATTTGAAAATCCTAGTGACAAAAGGCTCAGAAAATCCTGGCAAAGCATTGGTTTGGAAAGACCAAATGAGCTGGCAGATTTCATTTGGCTGTCTTGTTGCTCTTGGGCTGACAAAAGGAGGAAAGGAGAAGGGGAGAACAGCAACAAAATCAACATCCCTGGAGGCTGAAATGGTCCTTTGACAGGAAAAGCAGTTGATGCTGCAGTGCAAACTTCCTTGCTTGATAAGGACAACCTCAAACTCATTCTCGAGGGATTTCTCAAGGGGAGAAAAATACTTGCTTCTGCAGCTTCGACCTTGCTGCTTTGTCAGTCGCCTGCAAACTCAGCCAGTTTTGAGATTGAGGTACCTGCCTTAGTCTGAACTGTGGACTTGATGTTGCTCCTGACATATGTGTGGGCTTCAGAAGACAAACTGCCTTCCCATCCACCAAAAAATAACACTGTAGATTTCCTTCTGCTGGAGATATCTCTTCCCTAAGAAAATCAAAACTAATCCTCTGCAGCAGCTGTTGTTTGCTGCATTAATGTTTGGTATGCATTAGTGTTTGAGCTTGGGCCAGTATTCTTATTATCCTTCCTTTGTCCTGATGTCCGAAATCTCCCATTTCATTCCAGATGCGCGTCATTATCTGAACACTGGCCTCACCTCCGTGGTCACAGGGATTATTTTGTTGTGATTAGGTAGTTGTAGCTAGGATAATCCCTGTACGTTTCACGCAAAACCAGCTCAGTCCCTCCCTGTTCCCGTCTCTCTTGCAGAAGCATAAGTGCAGAGTTGCCTGACCTTTGTTTATCGGGTGGTGGTAGGGAACAGCTGGGCTCCAACTGCAATTTTGGATAGTTCTACAAGCTGTAGAGTCAGAATTTGTGAGCATAGAAAGTTTAGTTACTGCTGGAGCTAGCATGTGCCTGTGTTTATGCACACCGGGAGCAGGCACAGGCTGAAGCTGGAAGGAGATGAGCTGAGCAGCTGAAGGAGCAAGGCTGTAGCATCACTGCCATATCCTGCTGCTGGCTGCTGCAGTCCCAGAGCCTGTGACATCTGGCTGCAGCAGCTTGAGGCCATATTAAATTGGGGGGCACACATGATGTTTCAAAACCCTCAAGTAGGTATGCATCAAATCTTAATTTTCCATCCCTCAGCTCATGGTGTGTCTAAATCTGCTTCCGTATGTGGAGTCAGCAGGCTGTGGTTCGTGGGCAGAGCTCCAATGTCCAAGCTCCAGGACACTGTGCAGCTTGCTCAGTCTCTCCCTGTGGGGATGCAGGTGTGATGTGCTGTGCACAGTCCCACCTTGCTGGGAAGCCTGTGCATTTGCTGTGCCTCGGGAAATAGAGAGGAACTGGACCTGTTTACAATGAAAGGGAGAGCTGACCACAGTACTGCACGCTGCCCTGCTTTTAGGCTTCGTAGTCAGGCGTGGGGTGCAGCCTGGACAATACAGGCTTTTCAGTGCTGGATCAAAGAAATGTTTTCAGCACTGTTTCTTGTGGTAATTTGCACATTCAAAGCTGCTTTTTAAGACCATGTAACCCAAACTGCAAAAATAAAATGCCCTCCTAAGCAACCAAACTTAAGGAATAAAAGGAGATAAGATGTTAGGGAAGAGTCCAGAGAGAAAAAGAGGAAATATAAACAGTAGGCATAATCTTCTCTCCATCCCAGTTTTATACTCCCCCTTGGCAAGGGTGGGCTTGTTTGCTTTCTCCTAAAGTTAGTAGTTATAACTTCTCTACAGATCCAGGATTTCCTGATGCACAGATGCTGTTGGGAGACAGAAGGCAGCTAGATGTCTCCACTCCACTGCAGTTCTCACCAGATTTTTGTATGGACATTGGCTCAGTTTAATTCCATCTCTTCCTAATTCAGTAGGTGTGAGGGAGGACCACACCAAAGTCCCTTCTGAAACTTGTTGTTTTCTCTCTCTTTTCCTGTGAGTGTGAACTCTTGTCCACCAACTTACAGCCTCCTTGTGATACAAAGACAATGCAGGTTTGTTAGAGTATTTTTAAGATCTGTGTGCAAATCATAGAGATGCAAATGTACCCAAGAGGAGAAACTGAACTTTTCTCAAAGAACACCTTACTTTAGAGGTAAAAGAGTAGACTAATCCGTGCTCACTGTTCACCAGCTACAGAGGTGCCATGTGTTCAGAGCTCGAAGGACCATTAGGATAACTGTGTGTCTTCCTGAATAGCAGAGCTGAGAGAATCCCTGCTGCAAACTTCTGCAGCAAGATTACAATATCTAGAAAGATATCCAATCAGTCTTGAGTTTAAGACTCCAGATGGAGCAAACTGTGTCCAGGGAAGTGATTACAAGGGCTAATTAACTTCTCCAAAACTCAGAAGACTTTGTTTAACGTTTCTTTTTTAACACTGAATCCCAGTCTGTCCCTTTAATATGTCTTACACTGCTTATTTACAGCTTTTTAAATCAGCGTTAATGGAACTGATTTCAAAAAACTTACAGAAGCCTGTTGCCTCAAGATGGTTCTCTTTCAACATTAACATTTACAAACTGAAGTGAAACACAAAATTCAAGTATTGTGTGGCCTGTTGAGCTGTTTCTAAAAAGTGATAGTAACTAGCATTGATCATATTATTATCCTCTATTTTACATAGTTACCACATCCTAAGATACTATAGTTGTGCCAGCTGAGCTATAGTAACCATATGTACATGCTCTTAATCCATGGCAAATGAGAAGGAATGCTGGTCAAGTTGGCCTGCATGAGAAAGAGGTAAATACAGCTATTTTCAAGTTGTTGTTGTTATAGTCTCTACCAATTCACGTGACAACTGCAGTGATGCACAATTGGTGATTCTGTGTCTGCTCCTTTTGGGTCTTTTCCACAGCCCCAAAACTGTGGGCTCCTTTGCCCACAGTTTTGCCTACAGTCAGCAACAAGCTGAATGACCAACAGCTACATTCTGTGTAATTTTTTTTTAATTGTCTCTGCAGTAAGTTTTTCCAATAATCTGGAACTCCCAATTGACTTTCCATTTACTTCAGTGCATGTTGAATCAGATATTAAAATGAACATCTGGTTGCAAATTCATTAGCCAAGTCCGAACAAGACAGCCTCTGTGAAACAAATACCTTCAGACTTCTTGCCTTGATACTCTCTGAGTATCTTACTTTAGAAATTTGGTGGTCTCAGGAACTGCACTGCATCAGCTCCAACAGCAACGTCAGTGTGGTGTTGATGATGTGATCACCTGCTGTTCCCTGATCCTGTTATTTCCTCTTCAGAGCTACAGCTCAGCACATTTCTGGCTGGGTCACCTGATACACAGGATTTACAGCTCAGCTGAACTGATGTTGGTATTGGAAGGTTACCCTCTTAATTTCTTCTGTTCCCTTTCCCTTTAGTCAAGAAATTGTGCTGCATTTTTCCACAATGATTCCAGGCATTAGTAAGAGAGTTCCCCTTCTCTTCCACAGCAACAGGTCAGCAGCAGACACTGGCATCACCATTTTAATGTAAATATTGGGTCCTCTTTTAGAACTTGTAAGGGATTTTATCTGCAAAAGAGATACTTAGCTTTCTAAAATTCCCCCCAAAATGGGAGCCAGCCCGAGCTAGATATGTTTATATGTATTCTAAAAACAAAGGCACATAAAAAAGGGAAGTAAAACATGACCCATTTCATCTATTCTTTTTAATTTCCTTCCAGTAGTTTGTACAAGTAGGAAACCATATAAGGACACGGGGGAAAATAGGCTTCTAAAGAGGTTGCATTAATTTGGGGAAAAAAATTAAAATCCCAATGCACATTAAGAAAGGCAAATTTGATAGTTCATTTAGTAAAGACATCAGTGCCTGTAGACACAAAATTTTTATAGTTCTGTTGGATTCCACTCTTTAAAAGTTTTTGTTGTTGTAGAAACCATACATTTATAATTTTTGTTCTTTTCCTTTTTTGAATAATCTCTATTTAATTGTTTTAAAATACATGCGGTATATCTAGATCCCTTGTGGTGTTGATTTTTTCTGACTAACAGTGCATTTATAGTTAAACAAGTGAGGCATTTGGACTGTAGTCATTTTGATTTATAGCAGCAGGAACAAAGCGAGAGAGTACAGACGTCAGTGCTGCTGCTGCTGATCTGGCAACAGAGACTTCCTAACGTACAAATTATGTCTTTCACCACACAATTCCCTCTCTACCCTAGCTAGAGACAGGGAAGCATGCTTATTTAATGCAGTGTGTGCCATCTATACAAAGGTGTGTGCACAGTACTAAGTGCATGCTATAGCATTCATTAGAGGCACACAGTTTATATTTCACTGTGCTTTCTTCACTTTAAAATGAATTGTCCATAATGGTAAATAGGCAGTCATTCACTTTTCTTGCCTTTTACAGACAGGACGGACATGTGTGAGTTAAAGCTGGTTGTGGACATGGCTGTAGTGCATTAGCCATACAGTCCACAAGAAATTGCAGTGAAAATATTAATTCATTTTCTATAGCTCACCAAAACACCATGTGTGCCGTTTTATTCACATCTGGCCCTGGGGAGGACTTTGAAAAACTGCCCCATGGGTGAAAGGCTCTGTATGTTCAGGCTCAGCTCCCTGTACCACTGAGTGAAAGGAGGGCTGTTTTGATAATTACTATTGAACATGGGTGGTGGAACAAAGCAGGGCTCCAGCGGGAGAGATTCTTGTCTCAGTGGTGGTGTTCCAAATTCCAGGGCTGAGTGTAACTGCCTATACCTACTTATCTGTATGTAAAGATCCTGACAGTTGTCCTTTTCAAGTGGCATGAAATATTTCACTAACCGAACACCAGACTCAGCTCAGCTGGGTAAAGCAAAATCTGGCAGTCATCACACCCAGGGACCAGGCTCTGGTTAATATGTGGCTGCATTTCATTAGTAGCTGGAGTGATTCCTGAGCATATAGCACCATAGCCTGTATATCTGCTAAGCCTTTAAAGCACTTTAGGATGAAAATAGCTAAATGCAAGATAATGGTCTCAATTTAGCATTGCAATCTGCAGGCAAAGACTTGGAGCAACTTCCAAGGCAGAGCAAAGGCTGACTTGTTTGAAACCTGCTTCTCCAAAGGGAGAGCTATTGAGTGCAGTGCCTTGGTCTGTGCAAAAGGCAGGGAGCTGCCCTGTCCATCAGGCACTCCCCTCTGCCATGTTGACAGGGAAGAGGGACTATTTGTGCATAAACAGAGGGCCCCTTCCTGCTCCATGAGCATCATTCCACTGTCAGGATCATACAGCATGCACTGGCAGTGGCTGCCCTTGCTCTCACAAGGTCACCTTTTAATGTGGGGAAATGAGCACTAAAGTTACCCTTAATACATGCTAGTGCATGCTCTCTGTCCATCTCCAATTTACATATTTGGAGATTAAGAGTTGCATGGCTCATAATATGAAAAATATGCACAAATGCATCCCAAGGTAGGTTTTGCTGCACTGAAAAAAAATAGTGAAAAAAACCAGCTTATGAGAAAAGGCAGTCAGAGTGGTAGAATGTAAATGACCGTGGGTAAAGTCAGGCTGCTTGCCATCTCTGGGGTTCTGTGGGAGCCCTTCTGAATGCCTGGATTTCCTCAAATGTCCTGCAACTGGGGCAGATTGCTGAGCTGCTTGCTTCATATCTGGTATGATGAGCCAGGGCTTGGCTGAGACTCTGAAAACCTCTGTCCTGCATAGCTTTGTGACCTATCTGTTAAATGGGTAGCTATTGAACATCCTCACTGACACAATTAAGTTAAATACAGCTGAAAAAACAAGTGATATAAATGCAGTTTTATGTATAAGCCAGGTATTAAAAGGCATAAGTGCATTCCTGTTGCTGTGGGGATCCCTACTGCCATCCAGCACTGTTTATATGACACTGGATTTGGTGGTTGTTTTTGTTTTGTTGTTGGTTGGTTTTTTTTTTTTTTTTTTTAGTTTGGTTGTTTGTTGTTGGTTTTTTTTCTGTGTGTAATAAATGCAAATAATAAGTTTCAAATGCACAGTGAAGCTCTTGCTGTGCACAAGTTATTCAGTTGGTAGATTTCTTCCTCTTTTCACAAATTTAGTTTGTGGTTTAATTGCTTACACTTTTAAAATTTGTTTTTCTTGTATTCAGGAGCACAATGGTTATTCAAAGTAGTTGCAGCTACAGAACCAAACTGTCTAATACTTTTAGGACTTGGATTGCCAGAAAAAAAAAGATTTGCTACCATATAATTGTTAATGTACCCAGCCCTGAGCTGGAGGGGAGCAGGGGTAAGTGCAGCTGGGAGGATGCAGAAATGGCAGTGCCTTCTACCACAGGGACATGGACAGCGCCAGACTCGTTTGCAGTATAAATTATATAAATTAATATAGTCTTTAGGCTGCTCTAATTTATCCAGCTGATGTCGACCTCGAAGGACCTTTATCTGCTGGGGAGGTGCCAGGAGGTGGAAGCCAGTTTCTGGCTCCCTGCATGGCGGCAGCAGGGAGGTGCAGGATCTGTTCCAGCTGTTTAACGTCACCAAGGATTCCTGTATGAGAGGGCAGCGCTGCGCCAGCATCACGAGCCAGCCTCGCAGCAGCTTGGCACTGCTGCAGTTAAGCTGAATTGAAACGGGGCAGGGTTTGGCCAGAGCGTGGCTGTGCATGCTCTGCCAGCCAAATCCGGTGACGCTCGAATTCACTGATTGTCATCGACTTTAATAGGACCGGGATATTGTCCTCTCTGCCGGGCTAAGCACAGATACATTCTGAAGTAGGGCAAGGCCTGACCCCCACAGAAATCCGGGGAGCTTTGCCATTAAGTTCTCCAGAGCAAAAGAAACGGGGTGGAAGGACACAGTTGGGAACAAAATGCAAATGAATAAGTTTTGGGTTTAACTGTGCCCTCAAGCCTTCCCTCTGACCTTGATGTGCAGAAGAGGCACACAGACAGCAGGCTGGGGTTATGCGTGCTACTGAGGACGTGCACAGAGCAACCATTTTATAAACCATTATTCTTTAGAGCCCAGGACTTGATGATTAATGGAGGAGGTGGTGAAGGCAGTGGCAAGAGAAGAAATAAGGGTGGGTGTGTGGATAATGTACAAATGCTGAATGAGTGGGCTATTAAACAGGAGGGAAAAAATAAAGGTTGCTTTTCTGGGAAGAGAGGGAAATCCGTTATGATATAGTAAGCTGAGTGTGTGCTGGTGCAGCCTCCTGGTTCCCAGTCTCTGTGCTGTAGTGACAGGGAGAGAGAGGGAAGAAAATCGGGGCTGCGATTTGTGCGTGGGGGTTGGCACCTGAGGAGACCCGTGTCTGGAGGGACACGGGACGTGCGTGAAATAAATAAAATAGCTATTATTCCTTATATCATTAATTTTTAAAATAAAGAAAAAGGCGAGGGAGGGAGGATGGAAATCCCCCTCGCACAAGGGAACAGTAAACGCGCCAACAGCACCGGCTGCATGAGCGGGCTCATAAATAAAAAAAAAAAAATAAAAATGCCAGTAAGGCATCTCATTGATGAAAAAAAGGCAAAAGGGAATTAAAAAGGAAAAAAAGGCCTCCACGGGAGCGGCGGGGGGCTGGGGAGCGGGAGCGCAGGGCCCCGGTGCGTGTCGCTGAGGCAGCATTGACGCAGGCAGCTCTGACGGCAGCAGCCGCCGCGGGCGCGGGGGGAGCCGGCGAGGGAGCGAGCGAGGGAGGGAGGGAGCGCCGCGCTCCTGTCCCCCGTCCTCATCCTCAGCTCTCCGCCGCCGAGGGCGAGGCGCTGTCTGCCCGCCCTGCCTAGCGCTGCGGTGGGAGCATCGCCACCTCGGTGAGCGGCGTGCTTTGGTGGGGTTTTTGGGGGGCTTTTTGCACCCCCTTCCCCACCCCTGCGTCAAGGGTAGGGGCTGTGTCCCACCCGCCCAGCCCCGGTGTGTGCCTGCGTGGCCCCGCGGGCTCGCAGCATCAGCCTCCACGGATCTGAACGGTGAAGGCTGGTGGCTGTGGGTAGGGAGTGTGGATTGTCGGGGAGTCACTGCTTTACAACTCGGGAAGCAAATGAAAACTGCCTGCTCATCCCTTCTCTGCGAGCTTGATTCTCGCAGCTTATAGGAAATTTGGGGTTTGTGGCTTCAGGGTTGAGAAATCAGGCTTTCCTGGGAATTTCTCAAGGTTTTTCTTGTCTCTCTCAAGATGCAGAGAAAGACAATGATTGTATTGCTGATAATACCAACACTTAGGGTTTGCTTGTTTTTGCAGCCGACTTTTTTCTCAGTTAAAGAAAGGAGAACTGAAATCCCAATCCCAGGTTTTTCTCTGCAACTACAATTACTAGTAGTCATTGGGATTTTCCCTTCAGCAAGTTTGCAGATGACCTTCAGGTGCATCAATAGCACCAAACCATACCAATAGCTGGTGTTATTGACACACCTGAAGGATGGTGTGCTATCCAGAGAGACCTGGACCCATGGGACCCTCATGCAGTTTAAGAAGAAAGACCAAGGACAAAGTGTGGCACCTGTGTCAAGGAATGAACAGATTGAAAGCAGCCCTGCTAAGAACTTGAGGGTGCTGGTGGATGAGAGACTGGACGTGACCCAGCAATGTGCACTGCCAGGCTAGAAAACCAATCATATCCTGGGCTGCATCCAAAGCAGCATGGCAGCAGGGAGAAGGAGGGATTCTGCCCCTCTGCTCCACTTGGGTGACACTCCACCTGCAGTGCTGCATCCAGCTCTGGGGCCCCCAGCACAGAAAGGGCATGGACCTGTTAGACTGACTCCAGAGACAGGTCACCAACTTGATCAGAGGGATGAACCATCTCTGCTCTGAGGAAAGGCTGAGACAATTGCATTTGTTCAGCCTGCAGAGGACAAAGCTTTGGGGTGATCTGGTTGTGGCTTTCCACTGTGTGAAAGGAACCTACAAGAAAGACAGAGGGGGACTTGTTACAAAGGTGTGTATTGAGAGAACAAGGCAGACTGGCTTCAAACTTCAGTAGGTTTAGATTAGATACTAGGGAAACAATCTTTACTGTGAGGGTGGTGTGGCAGTTGTACAGGTTGACCAGAGAAGCTGTAGATGCCCTGCTTCTGGAAGTGTTTAAGTTGGATGGAGCTCGGGACAACCTGGTCTAGTGAGAGATGTCTCTGCCCAGAGCAGGGGGATTGGAGCTATATGGCCCCTTCCAGTCCAAGACATTCTATGATTCCATGGTTTGTCTTAAGGACCAGAAGAGTTTTCATAAAATGGTGAAAGGTGGCAACAATAAACTTTTTGCTGTGGTTCCCTGCCTTTAGTGTTCCAATGACTGTTAAGCAACCCTGAAAATACTTTCTTGTCTTAATGACTGATGCTGTGCTGTTCTCAAACGTTACTTGGAGGGGACGTCACGTGTTGGGGTCATCAGTCTGGTAACTTTCAGCTCTCTATCTCTCTATTCATGACAACATTTTTATGAAAAGGACTATGCAAGTAAAGAGTTTTTCCCTCTCAGTCAAGCAGGAGAATTTCTGAAGGGAAACAAAATGAAAACAAAAAAACCCACAAACAAACAAACAAAATGGTGATGCACAGGCCCTTACTGGAAAAATCAGAGGCCAATGCAGTGTCAGAATCTGACAGGAAACTGATAAATTGGCTGCTGGTGTCAGTGTGCTAGCCAATGGCAAACCATGAAGAATGTTACTTTTCCCTCAAGCTGGCAGGGCATGCATAGGAGCAGGCACAAGCCCCTATCACCTGATTGTACTCCTGTAACCATCAGAGCAATCTGGGTTTTTTTTTGGTCAAATATGTAGATTAACACTGGGGAAAGAGGAGAATCTGTTCTTTCCTCCTCTGTATTCTCCCCAGAAGGGTCTCTGTCCTGTGTTCTACTAAACTAGTGGAAGCCAAACTTCTGAAAGAAAAATTCTGTTCTTGAAGAAATGCTGAAGGTTTTATGGAGCTTTTATTTCAGAAGTTTTCTAGAATATAGTTTACACTTGTGACTATGAGTAGCAGTGGTTTTTGCTCTTCCTGCCTTACATTTTCACTTTTACACAGTTTCAAGTAGCAAAGTGGATGAACTAGTGTAACAGTTCTTTTAGACTGTTGTAGTAGGCTTGAATGGTCATGGAGAAAGAACTGAGGGGGTAATGTTTTGATTTGAAAAAAAAAATCTCCAAAACCTTGAAAAAAAAAAATCTCCAAAAACCTTCCCAAAAAACCCAGTGTGTTTAGAAGTCTGAATCAATTTCCCATTAAATTCAGTAGTGAAGATGAAAGTGAAAAGAACTTAGAAAGCAGAATTAGAGGGTCAGGTGGGGAGAGGCCTCAGCCAAACTCCTGCTCAAAGCCAAAGCTGAGAGATGAGACCAGGTTGCTTAGCCTAACTTGCCCTCTTCTCTCAGGCACAGTAGTTTTCAAGCATATCTAGCAGAGCTGCCACCACTGATAGATTTGAATCTCAGAAGTCAGATCCTTCCTTTTCTCACTTGTCCTAGTTTTGTACTTTCTGGGAGTATATGCATTTAATCCTGCTCTGCATTAGAAAAAGGGGTAGAAAAAACTAGTGCTGTTGAATCAAAAGGGAAAAAAATATCCGTGTATGGTCACTGAATTCCTCTTAAAGACTAGAAATATTTTGTTGTACCTTCTTCTTTAAATTTACAATGTATTTTGATAATAGGCAACATTTAGTGGATGTTTTTTGTTTTCTCTTTGTGCTACCAGGTATATGAAGTATATAGAAATACTGTCAATTATCTTTTGAGAGACAAGACCATAAGGGTAGATTTGTTATAGAACAGAGTTCCTAATAGGAGTTGCATGTCTCTCAAAGAATTTGGCTTTATTCTGAATTCTTTAAATAAAGGGTTAAAAATCATTGAAAATATAGAGTGGACCTTATCTTGCAGAAACATGCAGTTAGAAGAATTGATTTTTTTTTTTTCTCCATCTTTCACAGAGTGTTGTGAAGAAACAAAAAACCTGTAGCTTGGACAATGGTGGGGGTTTAAAAAGTATAACTCTTGTGAACCACTGGGACTATTGAGATGATATACCTTAAAAGCAGAACGAAAAAAAGCAGTAAGAAGAAATTGTGTTATTTTTCAGTACTGGAACTACTTATTTTGGCTAAAATATTGTCATTATTGTTATCCCACCACAGTCTTGAAGTTTGCTTTCTCTTTTATTTTTTTTTAACTGAAAACCAAGGATAATCTGATTCTCAGTTGTTTCTGCTTATTCCTATAGAAATTATATGTAATCAAACATGTTTTTTACCTGGATGAATTTGAGACCTCATGTTTGAAACATTTGAGTACAAGAGACAGCAAGGCAGGCTCTGTGCTGCAAAACATGCAGGCCAGAGGAAGTGGGGAGGCAGAGCAGGTAAACCACCTTGGTGTGGCACCCAGTGCAGCTCTGCAGGTCTGAGCTGCTCTTCACTGCCCAGGGATGCTTCCCTGGTCTGCTTCCCTGGTCTGCTTCCCAGCCTGATGCTATGCTGCCAGAAGAAGGTAACAGAGACCTGTGCTGGCAGCTCCTTTCCTACCACAGACTCTGCCAGCAGCCCCCAGGGGCCTCTGTGTCTTGCCATAGAGATTTTGAGCTGTAAAGAAGGCTACAAGGAAGAGGGCTATAGAAGTAAATAAAATAAACGAAGAAAGAAAGACGGGCCCTGGATCTGTGTAAGACAGCGTGATGAGAAGTGGCAGGGCCACAGCCCAGTGTGGCAGTGAGCTGCTCTCTGGCAGGACCAGAGAACTTTGCAGTCAGTTTTCTCCTATTCCAGCCCGTTTGGTTACCTAAGGTACCACAAATTTCTTTTCAAGCATGGAGTGTTCCACGTACTCCCATCATCATAGAAACCCTCAGTACCAATCTTCTGATGCTGGGCTAGAATCTAGGGAAGCTAGAAACATTTCAGTGGAACCATCCAGTGTGTTTTACAAAATAAAACTTACAATTTCATCTCATTGAAGTCACAAACACTGACAAGGCAGGTATGTGCTTCCTCTACTGGGTAGGGGATGTTGGATACTATCTCCCAGAAACAAGGGACTTGTGGAATTCCTGCTTCTTTCCTAGGAAGGAAGAATTTGTGGAATTCCTCCTTCCTAGAGGAGCAAGAGATGGAGAAGAGGCAAGGAAGGGGAGGAAAATTGTTGGAGAATCAGAGTTGCTGCCCACAGGAGGTGGGGAAGTTTCTGTACACTTTCCTCTGTCTTAAATAGCTGCTGCCCTTAACACTTCCATTCTTCTCAACAAAGAGGTGTGTGAAAATCTAGTCAAAAAATTCACAGCTCTAAAAACTGGTAACAGCTTGAAGAAGTCACCATACTTTTACAATTAAAAAGGCTACTACACAATGATAGCTAAGGTTTATGAGAAGACACAGTTCAGGACTTGGTGGTCATGTATGTTGAATAAATATGAGGTCTTTGCAGAAGTTGGAAGGAAAAGTGGACAAAATAACTTGATCCTGGAAGGTGAAAGCACCCAGTTCCACCTAACTGAACAGAGGAAATTTAGCAAGATCTTTCTAAATAAATGTATTTTTATCTGTGCGTGAAAATACCAAGAGAAATGCTGTGAAATCAGAGTACACATTTCATGCTGAAAGAACAGCATCAAAAATCCCAAACAGAGACATGGTTTTGTATCTTGAAACTGCCTTAGTACTACCTTCCTCCTGTGCTGAATTTCATATGAAACTTTTCTATAAGAGATGTGCTTTTCACCCCCTTCCTTTGAATTGTTAAATTAGGAGATCAAAAAGGTGGTCATTTTCATAGCATAAGAAACTGGGAACTGCGTCAGTCCTGTGAGTTCTCTTTGTGTTATGTGTCAACTTGTATTGTGTGTAATGTCAGTACAGCGGGGCTACACGATCATTATTACTGCTGCAAATTAGCTTGGGCGCTGGAAAAATGACAGATATGGTGGTAAGTTCTGGGTTTTGTTTTTAAATTGGGAAAGTGGATGAAACAAAAGAGTGTTTGTTTGAGAAAGATATTTCGGTTCTAAACCTGCACTAAAACTTTCTCTGTGGCCTTGCTCAAATCACTTAGTGAAAGACACTGTGATTTTCAGTCCTATCATATAGTATCTTACTATGCAATAATTCCCACTGAAAGCAGTGGAACTATCCAGGGATTAAGGCACTAATCAAGTGTGAATAAAGATGGTAGAACAGACTCTTCACCTCTCTGCTGCTGTTTCCCAACTTATAAAATGAGGATAATAAAGTACACGAGCTGTTCTGGGTGTTGTGAGGATACATTAGCTCATGCTAGCAAATCAGTTTGAAGACAAACCCAAATGGTCTAGAAATGCTAAGGATTCTGTCAAGAAGTGCAGGGGTGTATTCATAGTTCAGGGACACATAACAAAAACCAGCTTTGAGTGGGGAGAGGGCTTTTGCAAGAAATAGGCATCAATGAGACAGATGTCTTCAATATCTAAAACAGTGTGTTATAAATACACCTCATAAACACATACAAAGAAAAAAATTCCAAACTGCTTGGGAGAAGTGATAGTATGACTGCATGAAAGAGAACCTACTCTCTCATGTGCTGTTTGTTATATACTTGTTAAATGTTTTTGGGCCAAACAGTTCTGAACTGAGTCAGTCATGTGAAAGGAAAAGTAAGAAAAAACAAACTTGCAATATGAGATCTCCCTTGGTCTTTATGACCATAGGGTTTGGTTATTTGCTGAGTCTGTACAATGTGTATTGTACAGAGGTGTGTTTGTCTTGACCAGTTGCTATTTCTATGTCCCTAAAGTTTTAATTTAGTATATCTTTAAAATATGCTGCATTTAGATTGAGTAGTCACTGAAAACCATCATGAATGGTCCTTTGTGGACATGACGGACAGGCTAGGCTAGCAATGCTTTAAAAATAAAGCAAAAAGTAGAGTGTTTGCAAACTGAGTTATATTTATTGAGGGCATTTTGCCTGACAATTTCAATTATTGACTCACGTGAGGCAAACACCCAAGTTTAAATCAATAAACCTGAAAACACTTCTAGTCTGTCTCTGTGTACAACTGTGTGACTTAACTCCAGGTCCCATGGCTGAATTCTGAAAACTCAAAGGGAGAGATGACAAAATGTGATGCATAGATTCCTATTTGCCTTCAAACATTTTAGATTAGGACCTTCTTCTCATTTAGTGAAAAGACTTTGGGCATTATATACTGAATGCCACTTCAGTTTGGTGATATAAGCCCACCACAAGAAACAGTTCATGTATTTTATCCAAATGAAGTTACTGCAGTCACTGAATGTGGGTAGCATAAAATTTGAGTAATAGTATAGAAATTGTTTCTCAGGGCATTAAAAATTAACTAATAACAGAGCTCTCATGTGCATTATTAGGTATTTTTCTTTGAGGCCTACCTGTGTGGTAGGTAATCACAGTGCCAGGAAGGGAAGGAAGGGAGCATTCCTCTGGAGGTGGGAATAGTTACTACTAGAATTCTTATATATATTACAAAAATAAAAATTGTAAGTAATGGTGACACACCAAGACCCCCAAACAACTGGTAAATTATTTCAAAGTGGTATTATCCCTGCCCCAGAAGTCTTTGCTTTTCTACTCTGGTCCTTGCCAGTCAACCAGCAACATGCTGTCCTCTCCCCTTGTTTTGTTTCCCCCTAAGACTATCCCAAAATGGTTTGAAGTGCACAATCTCTTCTAGACTGTGTGTAGAAAGCCAGCCTTGGTATAGAACATGGAAACTGGTTCTGCATTCCCTGTATTTATTCCTCCTTCTTTCCTGTTGTACATATGGCACTTTGTGGCATGGTTTTAGTGAGCATGGTGGTATTTGGTCAAAGGCTGGACTTTATCTTGGAGATCTTTTCCAACCTTAATGATTTCCTGTGTCAAAGGTTTTTAACCATGGAAAAGGCAGTGGTCCTCATCTTGTATGTAATGCAAAGAAATTTTTTAAAGAAGTGCTAGAAGTGACTGACTGGAAAGCTCTTCTTTGGCAACATCTAATAGAGAGGATGGAATAAAATCCCAAAGGGATTAGTTAGACTTAGTTTGGCTGGATACAACCTCAGAGATTGTTTGTGGATTTATCTTGTCCACCCCATATCCTCCCCCCAGGAGATGATCTATTCTGTATTTCCATCCCTGATTTCCATGATACTATAATGAAAATATGATGTCTCATCAGGTTGAACAATTTAATGGAAACTCCTGTGTAGAGGCAGATCTTGATGGGAACTTCCTACAACACAGATGCAGAATAATGTCTTATTTTGTGATAGATATATTGTGAACTCTGTGTGCTGAATGGGTGGGAAAAATCAGTTTAGCAATGTAGTACTTAAAATGAAATTAAATAGAAGATAGCATAGGATTTCCCCCAAAGCTTGACAAATACGTACAATTCTGATCACCATAATTTTTTTTAGTATCTCGCTGAAGGGATGTGCTACCAGGTCACCAAAACCTCCACAAATTATACACAAAAATAAACACCTTGCTAAACCAGACTGTGTAAGAAATCATCTCCTGCTAATAATCTGACAATCTCCTCCTTTACTATGCAGCCCATCTCACCAAAGCTTTGTGTGGGCGATTGTCATAGAAGATATCTCAAGGGCCACCACAGGTACTGAAATTAACATCCATGCTAGCAAGAGTCTTAATGCCTCCTCTCCCTGCTTGGCACTCCAGTTTGCTGCCTTTTGCTTCTCACCAAAATAAACTTCGAAAGGAGAAAGAACCTGGTACCTCGTGGGTGCTTTCAGCACCTCGTGAACCTGATTTGGGCTTGCAGCGATACCACTTACATCACCGGTATCTACAATTGTTCCAGCCAAGAATGGCTCAATGGTTCGGGCAAGTAGCCACTTAGTGCTTGGAATCATCTCGAGGCCAAACAAGCCCTGCCCCTTAAGGGGACGCAGAAGGAAAAATCTGGACAGCAAGTGTGGGGCTGGGGATGCAGAGAAGCAGACAGCAGCACTCAGGGGCACCTCACACAACGACCCCGGCCCCGCCAGCTGCGTGCGGATGGCGCCGCAGCCCCGGTACGGGAACGAAGGCAGGGGCTGGACCGCGATCCCGCGGGACCTTCCCGCCGCCGCCCGTGTCTCCCCGGCCCGCTCTCCGGCGCTGCCCGCTCTCCGGCGCTGCCCGCTCTGTCCCCGCCCGGCTGCGGTGCGGCGCGGACACGCGTGGGCCGGCGCAGGCGGGCGCGGCGCGGCCTCCCCCGCGGCGGGGCCGGGCGCGGTGCCGGCGCCCGCTGCCTCCGGGGAGCTCCTGCGGCACCCGCGCTGTCATTCCCGGGCGGCGCTGGCGGCAGGGGAAGCGCCCCCGCCCCCGCAGGGATTGGCAGCCCCGAGGTGCGGCCGCCCCCGCGCCCGGCAGCGCCGCCCGCCCGCCCCCGCCGCGGCTCGGCAGCGCTGCCCACGCGCGGTCCGAGCCGCGGCACTGCCAGAGTGTGACCGCACGCGAGGAGGAGCCCCCCGCTTCGCATCGGGGGTTTTTTAATTCTCATTTCTTTCTAAGTGCCTGCCAGCGCTCAGTAAAAAAAAAAAAAAAAAAAAAAAAAAAAAAAAAAAAAAAAAAAATCCTTGCACCCTGTACGGCAAGGAATTGCTACTTAAGAGGATCTAACCATACACCATAAACACTTCAGTATGTACCCGAGCCGAAATATATTTGGAAAGATGGGGGGGGGGGAGGGCACTTACACCCAGCTTTCATCAATGCCTGCTTGAAGAGAAACAGAAATAATTAAGGAAAAAAAAATTCCTCCCCTCCCCCCGCCCGAATAATCATAATATATTGAAATTTCCCAAAGTCTAGTCAGCTGCAAAAAATAAATGTTTTTTGGTGCTAAAGGATCATGTTGCAGAAGCGTGTGACTGCAAGACCTAGATTCCTTTCCCTGTTTCCCCGTCTCTTTCCTTTGGTGTTTTTTAGCATTATTATTTGTTTTGGGAGGGGAAAAATCATCTTCTCTTCAGTCTCTTGCTAGAGGTCCAGACTGCTTACGTCTGAGCGCCCCTTATCATTTCAGTGAATGGCAATTGCAGCCTTGGTGCTGTTATAGCAATGAAGCTACAGACGTCATTGCCTCCTGTTGGACGTGAGATGTGTCCAAGCATCAGCCCCTTTTGCTTAAGAAAAACTCTTTAACTTCCACGCAGCCGACAGGCAAGCTTTTCTAAGATCCTGTAGAACCAACGTTGTATTGATAGAGTTATATCTTTTTATTTACATATACATACACACATACACAGGTGTGAATGTGTATGTGTGTAAGTACGTATATATAGAGAGAGACAGATAAATTAAAGCCGCAGCTATACTGCAAGCTCCTCTAAAATTTCCTGCTCGTCAGAGTAGCTCTCTGCATCGTTTTGTTAAATACAGCCCGGCGGGAAAGCCATCATCAATCAATTTCGGGTAACAAGGAAGACTTGTTGAACACCTTGTTCTCCAGACCCCGGGAAGATGCTGGGCTGCTGGAGCGTGGAAGAGCCAGGATTGTGCCCTGAACTTCACCCACTTGGCAGCAGCTATTCCTAAACAATTTCCCCTCTCCTCCCCTGCCTCTTTGCCTCTCGGACTGATTGAGAATCTGCTCTTTAAAGTTGATCTGAAGGGGAAAGCAGAGACGAGCTTGTGCATAGTTTGGAGGGTAAGTTGTGTCCTCCCCCCCTCCTCCCCTCACCTCCGCTAACAAATACCCTCTAGCAAGCTTTGAAATCCGCCTGTAAAGGGGGCAGGTCGGGGGCGCCGGGGGAGGGGACGGGACTCCCCAGGGGAGCGGCACATCTTGCTCGCAGAGCCGAAAGGGTTACACAGGGAGCGAGGAAGACCGGCTGCGGGGGTACTGACTCGGCGGCGGAGTTCGCAAGGTGCGAGTTGCGGGTGCCTGCTGCCAGCCGGCTGCGGCGCCCCGCAGCCCCGCTCGCTCCGCTCCGCTCCCGCAGGTGTCGGGCGGGGTGGCCGCAGCCCCCGCCGGCAGCCCCCGGGGAGCCCAGGATCTCCGGCTCCTAGAGCACATGACCCCTGCAGGGAATTTTGCCTCCCTGCACCTGCAGGCTCTTCTCATCCCTCCTCCTCTGTTCCTGGTTTTCTTTTTAATCCTCCCGTTCCCCCCGCTCTCCACACACCACCACCCCCCTTCCAACTCCCCCCACCCCCATCCATTCAGCTTTTGCCTCCCCCCCCCCTTTTTTTTTTTTTTAAACCAGAAGGAATCACAGCAGAGGGAAATAATATCTATCAGCTCCCTCCTTCCCCCCCCCCCCACCCCCCCCATTAAAAGGAAAAAATAACACCACCTGCTAACATTTGGAAAAGCAGCAGAGGATCATTACCTCTATCTTTAATTTTCACTCACACACTCAGATGAATAAGCAAGGAAGGGGGAGACCTCAGCAGCCCCTCTAGACGTGGGGCTGAATTGATGGGATTGTGATTTGTAGGATTTCTCCACTTAGTCCCTGCCTCCTACTTGCTCTCCAGCCACTCCAAAGTCTCTTCCCCTCTCTTTAAGCAGCGATTTCTTTCAATCTCTCTCTTTCCCTCCCTGTGTCTCTCTCCCTTCACACTCTCCCTCTCTCTCTACATACACTCATCTCCCCGGAGAGAGAGAGAGGAGAAACTCAACTCCCAAACACCGACCAGATGTCGAAGAAACGCAAAGCCCTGGAGGGCGGCGGAGCCCCGCTCCCCCCCGAGGACCCCAGAGCCTGCTTTGGGGCCGGCGAGGAGCAAGGTAGGGCGGCGGAGGCCTGCAGGTGGCCGGGCGGCCGGCGGCTGGCAGCCCACGGCACGGCGGGGACGTGCCGGCCTGGCCGGCCTCCTGCAGCCCACCCACACCGGGGTGCCCTGGGCCCTAAGGCCGGGCTGCTGCCACGGCCGGGCGCAGAGCTGCGGGGCTGCTCCCACCGCGGCCACGCCGAACTCGTGCACGGGGGAAGGGGGTGTGTGAGGGTGGCCGAGGGGAATGGCAGGTCTGCCAGGCAGCCCAGGCTCCCTTCCCTGCTGCAGTTTGTCACTGGCATAGGCGCAGCCGGAGTGCCTCATTGATTTGTAGCTGGTGGAAATGGGTTTGCGGGGCACTCCTAGCCGGGGCAGCATGAGCTATGGGCCCCTCACATATGCGTCGTAGCTTTGCCTGGGTCCAGTGTACTCCCGCAAGCCCCCGTCCCTGGTATGGTTTCAGGTGCGTCACGCTGGCTCTTCGAACGCCTCTCTTGTAGCGCACTTTGCACCCAGCTAAAGTTGGTTTTGCTGTAATTTTCAAGCTCCAAGTGTTTGTGGTGAAAGCTGTTCCGCACTTTTTTGACAAAATAATATGAACATAGCAGCCGCGTGGTGTAAAATCAGCTGTGCGCACAAGTGTGAGGGAGTTCTGCAGCCGAATTTCTTGTTGTTCAGCCAGCCCGGTGGGTTCCCTTCCTTTGTGTTTATTTTAACAAAGTGGGCCCAGATGAACCAAGCTGAGCTACAGGGCTTTGGGCTGGTGGCTGTATTGCAGAGAGGAGAGGAAAATACTGGTTGGATTCAGAGCAGTGTTTCAGGCTGTTGCGAGTGGCTGTGGTGGGAGATGGTGGGTGTGTGGTGGGTTCGGATAACGGTGTGAGTATGTCTCTGTGCATGCTCGAATTCAGAAACGTGGTGTTTTTGCCTGGGCAGGTGTACACCGAGCAGGGAGGGATGGCATTGAGTGTGTTTTCCAACATGGAGTCTGTGGCCCTTTTCGTAAATGATGTGAAAGATCGTAATGTCACAAATCACCTACGTCGTGAAATTCCCTTACCACCATGGATGTGTCTGCTTTTGCAAGGAAATATTTCCAGCACAGTGGTTGGTGTGTTCTTCTGGATTCATTAGAAAGGAGCACTGAAATTCACCATTTCTCTCAAAAGATCTGGTTTAGGGTTTATGTGGTTGTTGGTTTTTAATTGCTTGGCTGTCCCACAAGAAAATAGCATGTTTATATTGTCTTGCCATTTCTCTGCTTAAGACTAATCTTGACATGGGAGGGATATTTTCAAACCTTATCAATGACTTTATATGCATGACAGCATTCAATGTTTTTGCAATGTGGAATTTTGCTGTTACTAACCTGGAAAATCTTACCTCCTTGTCAGCAATAGAGGAGGTTAAATACAGACAGGGTATTCAGCAGAGATTCAGCATTCAGAAAGTTTGGTATAGATTACATGTAATTTTAATTTAAATACATGCCAGTAGTGGGTGTAGAAGCACCTTACATGTTATTGTGATGCAGTGATGCTTGCCCGTTAGATTTTTTTAAGTGCCTTTTTTTTTTAACTCCACAATAATATTTTCTGTAACACATCTGGTTATGTAACAAGAATCAGAAAACATAATATAACTTTAACACAGGATTGTTCCTTCTCTTGATTTCAGTATACACAAAACAAATGAAATGGAGAGTGAAAAAATACTTGATAAAGTCTTGATGTGTATCTAAAAGGAGTAAATTAGGTATTATTTTCCTCATAAGGGGACACAATGTATTTTGTAAATCAGACAGATTGAAAACTCGTGTTTTGCACCTAGATAATCCAGGGTTTTGTCTTTCCTATTCTAGTAAATAATGAAATTAGGCAAAAAAGTAGTTTTATTTCTGAGCTTAAATATATTTTTGTGAACTTCTATTCTGTTTATTTTCTTCCTCCTATTTTACAAGAAGGAATGTTGCTTGTTAATTACATTGTCTGTGCCTATGTAACTGTAGAAACCATTAAGAGTGTGCAATGTATCACAGTCTTGTAGGGAATGTATTTTTGTGTAAGATGGTGGGTGTGAGACTTTCTTAAGGCATGAGATAGGAAGTTTGTTTTTTTTTTTTAATTCAGCTTAATAAAAATGCATCTTACTATGAAACATTGTGGTCTTCCAGCAGGTTTATTACCTCTGTGGAGAAGGCATACTTGCTAAATTTTGAGGGTAGGTGTGTAGTGTTTGCCTGGAAGTATGGAGAAACCATGTAACACATGGGGTTTAGCGTTAAAATGTGTGTGCATTGGGAGCGCAGGAGGCAGGGAAGGCAAAATGGGCATAAGTAAACCAAGGGAAGAAGAAAAACAGAGAGCTCAGATTTCTGGAGGCTGCCAAATCCTGTATTTCTGCAGAAGCTGAATGCAGAAGCCCGGCTGTCCTCAGCTAACGAGGTGACTTCTTTCAGTGACAGAAGCGTGAATGAGTGAGAGCCTGGATCCAGGTCTGCCACATTACTCTTCTATGTTAGCTGGTCAGGTGAGAGCAGGTGTTGCTAACACCGGAGTCTCAGACCCTTTTGAGGGTCTGCACTTCTGTTTTTAAATATTAAGAGAGTGGAGACTAATTCTTAGCTGCTCTATACTGTGCTGGATATTTGGCCAACTGAAGTATGTGCTTGCAGAGTTTCATTCAGCTCTTGCTTATCCTCACTTGGCAAAGCTGTGGGTGGATAGACACTATGTAGGCCACAATACAGATTTCTCAAACTTCCTTTGTGTGGCTTTGTTTTTATTCTCCTTCAAGGTGTTTTATGAGGACTCTGTAATCCATACTGTAACCTTGCCTTTTATTGTGGGCTCTGATGCCATACATTTCAGCCTCACTGGTGTGGAGAGGAGATGAGGGATGGGGCTGCTCTGTATCTCCCACCTTCTCAGCAACAACAGCCTGAACCTCTCTGATTCAAGGCACTTCACTGCTTCACCTTATTAAGGGGTAGGCTCATAAGGCTCATTCCCATAATCTCCAAAGGCACAGTGGCATCTTTTGGGGAGAATTCAGGTTCTTACTTGAGCTGAATTGCTTCTCAGAGGTGCCTCTTTTTGTACCTTGATTGTCCGTAAAGCTTAGGGTAACTACACTGGTTTATTTGTTCCAATTAAAGTAGCAGGAATTCCAGCAAGGCTGATAAGGTCCTAGCAGAGAAACCAGATATGGTTGTTCAGTGTGGTACCAAGCATGGAGGAGGTGGGATTTGTCAGTTGAAACTCAGCTCTCTGCACTCCCTTTGTAGTCAGGAAGCAGAACATTTCTAGGGATCAATTCATCTCTTCCTGAAGTGGAAGTCTACATTTAGTCAGCAGAATCAGATCTGAGAAGTGCTGTTTCTGCCAATTGAATATAAAAGTAGTCGAAACATCTAGCATGGATGTAGACAGCTATATTTCAGCAGATGACTCCTGACTTTTGACCAGATCTTTCAGACTTCAGTGCAAGTCAAATGACAAAGATATTTTTCAGCTGAATTTGAACCAGAGGACTTCTCTTCTGGAATAACCCTTTTGCTCAAAATTGTAGCACAAAAAAACTGAAGAAGGGTCCTCTTTCTGTGTATTACTTTTTTCTATGAATGTGTTGAAAGCTAGTCTAGAAGATGTGAAAACAGAGGGTGTTGGTTTAAAAATAAACAAATAAAATATGAACAGTTCTCAGGACCAAATGCAATATGATCTTGTGCCTAAATTATACAGTAACGCTGCTCACAATTTTCCAGTGGTTTCTGGATAGAATGCAATTCAGTATTTTGGAAATTTTCTTGCAGAGATTTTTGAGCATGATGGATTCAAGGAAGTAGTAATCTGTAAATTCTCATTGGACTGCTCTTTCTCAATTTGCATTTTATATGAAGATAAATGAATGCATTTCTTCCACTTCCCCTGAGGTCCAGTTGTTCAAATGGTCTCCATTGTCACATATATGAGTTATAGTTGAGAATTTTCTGTGCTTTACAAAACTGGTCTCTAAAGAGAGAATTGTTGCAAAACTCCTCTAGAGGCAAAGTTGAACTCTTGTCTGCCCACAAGTAACTTTTAAGATGTGATTGCTTTTTTCTTATTTCAATGGTACTGACCATTTGCATAGAAGTTAATCATGTGCATAAGGAAATGTTTTCAAGATTTTGATGATCTTAGCTATTATTAATCAAAGGCCTCTTGAGGGTCACTTCTATGCAAGGGATACTTCCCTAGTTATTAGTAGGGGGAGCAGTTTATACTAAACTATCTTCTCTGACTAACACTTGATGATTTTTGTGACTACTAATCATTCACATTTGTCTTGAAACTTGATATTAAGTTCTGATTATTAATAAATCTTAATTTGGGATCATCAGGGACAGGAAACCAAGTTCTGGCTGTTATTGAAGGCTTACATTGATGTAATGACAATCAGACTTGCACCCAACTTCTGAATTACAGTTTTCCAAATACTGTCTTTTCAATACAATTAGCTAGAGTATTTATTTCATTTGTTTTTTTATTAAGCAAGTGAATACTGTGATTCCTTAGAGCTCTGAACACTGTAGATGATATTCATGTTTCTCTGAGGCAGGTAGAAAAGCAAAGCAGTTCTTCCCTTGGCAGTTCTTCACTTGTGTGTGTGATTTGTGACTTCAGTTTCTCACATAATTACTTTTCTCCATCCTCTGTGTCCTGACCATTCTTTTCTTTCCACTTAGCTTCTGATCCCTGAAACAAACAAGCCCTCTCTGGATCATACTCTGGAAGATCTGGCTAATCAGAGTTTAGGTGTTTAGTGACAGAAACTTATGTGTTTGTGAGGGCATGGGAAAGAGAAGGGAATTATTGTACAGCTTGGGTTTTGTGCCGATTGTGTAATAGCACAGAAAGAAGTGATCCTTTCGACTCCATTCACAGGAAGAAGTTTGTGTCACCAGAAAAAAAAAAAAAAAAAAAAAGAATTGCATCAACAGCTTATTAAGGGTTTTGTTAATGGAAAAGAAACCATGCTTTCCAAAGCTGATTAGCTCAATGGTTACTGATAATTTCCTGTGTTTAATTTTTTTTTGTAATCTCTTTCTTCTAAGACAGTCAAGGATCTGCCTTCCAGATGCTCTGAACCATCTATGGGGTCTAACTTTTTCAGAGGATCAGATTTAATGTGCTGAAAAAGATGACAGTTTATCAACTTCCTTCAATTTATGTGAAGCTGAAAACTGAGAATGGTGGAAAAATGTGAAGCTAAAGAGAATTCAAACTGGGCAGAGAGATCAGGGGCAAGTGTATGTGCTGTTGTTGGAACAGTGTCATAAGCGTTCTCTGGAAAAAATACCATCCTCAGGCATTGCTGCTGATGTGCCTTCCCATCCACTGTGCCATAAAGGCTGTTGAGGACCGTTTCTTCTCCCACATTTTTTAGAGAGGTGTGCTAGTGTGTGCCTCAGTATAAGTTTATGAGTCCTGTTTGAAGTAAAATACAAAGAGCAATTCTTGAGCATTTTGCTGAGTTGCGTTTTTGTGTAGAAGGGGCCTTTTCTGCCCAGCAGTGCAGTACTGCCTGGTACAGCTTGGTCTTTAGCTGCTGCTAGCAAGTCTTGAGGTCACTACCTGCATTCTAGGGGGAAAAAGCTATCCCAGCTGACGTGAAAAGGCAGAGCCATACGGAAAGGGGTGATATTTTAAGTACCTGACATAGTTGCTTTGCTTGGAAGGTATGACTTTGGGGAAATTGCCAACTTGCCCTATAAATAAATTTATCCAAACATTTAAAAAGTGGAGATGACTTTTTAATTATTTGTGGGCACTTAGATATTTCAGCTATGCTGGTCATGTAGCATGAATGGTAGTGCTACAAAAACACCCAGTGAGACAGGAATCGTAATTTCAGCAAAAAAAGCAGTGAAGAAGTCTCTTGAGTAGCTATTAGAAATGGTGCTTTGGTTAAATAACCAGCATTTCAAGGACAAACTTATCTTGAAGCTTTATGGTAACTGTTTGAGACTCTGCTTTGGGTTCCATGAAGTTGCAGAGTAGTTCTCATGATGACAGTGCTGTAGCTTCATTTCCATCTGTGTGAGGGGAAAATGTTCATCCTGGCTGGCCCCAGCTCACAGATGGTGATACTTCAGTGTACTAGGAAGTGTTAATGTAGCAATTGCTGTTAAATGGAATAAAGTTGTGCAGTTGGCCGAGTCCGTACCTGGTGGTTGCTCTCTCTCTACCTGGCGAGGCAATGGGGAAAGAGCAGCTATGAAAATGACCTTCAATGAAGACATCCTCCAGAGCGTGAGTGGCCTTCCAGAGAGGATGAGGACTAGTCTTTGGAGAGCCTGGTCCTCAGCTGGCCTCAGGTGTTCCCCTGACTGGTCAGGTGCTGCCTGGGAAATGGAGAACCCTGGCTGACATCCTTGATTTGGGATGCCTCCTCACACTTGAAGAAAAAGCTAAATAGGGAGGCCAGTATAAAGGGGAGAGAATTATAAAGGAAGTGAAACAAAAAATGTAAAAGCTTTGCAGGTTTCCTTTAACTTCGGGTAGAATGGAAATATGTGTGAATCTCCTGGATTTACTAGGAATGCATTGCATTGTTTTTGTTTGGTTTTTCATAGGCATTTTCCTCCTTCTGCAAATAAATAAATAAATGAAGTTGCTTCTCCGTTCCTGTTCAGTAAAGGAATGTGCATCTACCCTTACCATGATATGTCTGAGGGCGAGTCCTAATCCCCTGTTATAGTGTCCACATGCACCTGATCACTCTGTGTTGACAGGAAGATGAGTTATATTGATGATACCACCTTGGATGGTTTCTGAACATATCTGAGTCCAGTGCTTCTATGAGGGAAGAGAGGAGAGATGCAAAAGGCAAGCACCATGAAAATGCAGATTTGTTTATTTTTTAAAGGCATTGTGTTGTTAATACACAAGAATAGAGACTCTAATCTCTAATGAAGCACTTGTTCATTAATGAAGTCACTAAGTGTTTTCAGCCTGTGGCCCTAAAGTTTCTGTACTATTTGAGCATAATGCTATTTTTAAGTTACCAATGATAATGTAGAAAGCTTGGCAACTCAACGAGCAACAGTTGTGGCTTTATGCTGGAGAAGAGAGATGCTGTCTGGGTGTGATGGGCTAGAATACAGTTGGTTTGTGTGTTTATCACTTCAGTCCCAGTGTGATGGCTACAAATGTTGATATTTAAGGTGTGCCCACACATTGGGTGATTGAGCTTGTGCTCCTAAGTCCATTCCTAGTATATCTGATCACATATGGAATGAGCAGCTGTATTTCAGGTGTCAAGCTGAATTAAAGCCACCCAAACTGTGTTTTACTTGAGTACTGTATTAGAGCTGAGGGGCAGCTGGTAATGGATTGATTCTTACATTGTTTTTCAGTTTGTGTTGGGCCCAGATATAATATGGGAAAGTTAAAACCAGTACAATATGGATAAGAGGTGGAGGAGTCATATATGATAGCACTATGAAGTAATAGTTATAACAAATAGCTCTTTTCTCATAGTCATGATTATGCCTTTGTTTTAGTCTCATGTAGCTGTTAGGTTAGAGTAACATATCTGACTGTTCTGTATGCAATCGGGTTGGCTTTCTAGGCTTTGCCCATTCCAAGAAAGATTTATTTTTCACTTTTGCTTTTTATTCACCTGCATTTTTTTTTTCTGTTATACTTCCTTTAGTATAGATACAGCCAAGACAGGCTTATGTGATAATTATTATTCAGGCTTTGCAGATCTGCTCTGTATGTTGTTAATCACTTTGCAATGTTATGTTTTGGAACTAAAGATTGCAAATGAGGAAGTTTAGATGGTACATCTCTGTTTTAACAAACAGGATTTGTCCATGCAAGCTCTCCAGCTGTCTTTGGGGAAAAAAGCTAATGACTTATAGGTGGACTTCAGCTTTGTGTGACTTGGCCATAAGTGGGACTAGGAGCATTCACACCTAGAGACTGTACAGAAATGATTGGACCAGTGGCCTTCCTACTGCTTTTCAGCTCTTTTGTGCCATCTATATAAGACTGCAGGAGTACTTGTGGTCTCTTTCAAGGGCTAACCTAACACAGGTTCCCAGAGCTGCATTGTGGGAAGTCTTTTCTGGGAAGTGATAACTAACAGCTTAACGTGCCTGCAGAGCACAAAGAGTGTCCTCAGTTGTGTGGAGTGAGCTGCGGACTGTTCTCTCTTCTTCATTGATCTTCCTTGACTTCTTAAGAACCTCAGTAATTTCTTGGAAACATGAGAAATGTTGTGCAGGCCAATTTTTGCATTTGTTAACTCCAGCCCCTTGCCTACAGTATATTGGAGATGTGTAGGGGGATAGAATATAAGAAAATGAAGGTAGTATAGAAAGTAATATTACCCCTAAGGAGTTGCAGCTGGGCTAATTATTAAAGAGTTGGAGCAGGCCTGACTTTAACAGGCCACAGCTGTAGCCAATAAGAAGAAGAGTGTTATAAAAGAATGGGTTGGCTGGTTGAGGGGGAACTGGAGTCAGTTGGCTACTGCAAGAAGAAGGAAGAGTCAGTGCTTAGAGGATTGCCTATGAGAAACATCAAGGAGGTATGAAACTCTAGCAATAAGGAGACAACAATATGGAACCTTTGCAATATAATGACAACAGAGATGTTGGTGGATTTTTTTGTTTGTTTTGCTTAATTTTCTTCAGAGTAATTGGAAGAACTGCAGCATTTTCTTGCAATGAAACTTGTGATTCCAGGAGATGGTGCTGTGGCCCATGTAGGGTTTTGAGTTGGGTCATTTGGATTGCATTAGGTTCTGGTCAAGGTACCTGAAAAAGGTTCATTCTTAGTATCCAGATACTTCTCTGCAGACGGGCATATTTGAATGTTGGCTATTATTGTATTACTTGTCCTTTGACTTGCAGAGCCTGTTAGTTTCAAACTGTATATGCTTCCCTTGGCACTTGAAAGTGGGACACTTGGGATTTCAGTGCCATATGCAAGAACCACGTGCTGAGGTTTAGGCAAGGAGTTGAAGGTGCACAGGAGACACAAGAACCTGACCAGATGAAGGGCCTATAGCTGGCACACTGAGAATGCCATTGCATAGCCCTGCAGATTCAAAACTGCACTGGTAGATAACTGTGACCTAGCCACACACCTTCCTTTGCCATGTCTGGGGGGAGGAGATTCACTGCAGTTCGTCTGCAATGATAGTTTAAAAGCTGCAGGTCATCATCATTTTCTCTTTGCTCTGTGAAATACAAAGCCACAGTCTTGGCTAGTGGTAGCTAGTATTTGCAAAGAAACCTGCATGTACACCTCTGCCAATGCTGCAGATGTAGCTTTGGAGAAGATTTTCATGAAGATGTGAGGCTGCTAAATTGAGGGAAGGGGTAGATTAGCACTGGGAAGAGACCAATGTATATGCTGTATACACCATTTTTTGGGGGGTTTTGAAGGACCAAAGCATCTAGATAATCCTTAACCTAGGCCTCAGAAGCTGATGATGTAAGTGGCTTCTCATATGCCACTGCCACATTCTCACAGAATGCTGTTGACAGTTGCCATTCATTCTGCAACTGCAATCCAGGCACTGGGTGCTCCCGAGATTTTCTTTGGCAGGACTATGTCTTGTTCCCTTCTCATTCCCAGGTAACTGGACAGTAATCAGGAAAAGGCTGTGCCTCACTGGTTTTTAAAGGCAGAAGATATGTGACACTTAACCTTTTTGAAATCATTAAAGAATTATAGCAGTCATTTTTGGCTGGGAAAACTGCAGTATAAGCAGTGCTAATCCTAAAGCATTATGTATTTTTAATTTGGGATTATAATAGGCTAGGATAGGAAGAAGAGAAAATTGTAAAGCTTAACGGTGGAGGAATATTTAATTTTTATTCAGGAGACTTTTTGGCAAAAATCCCCTGGATTTGCACAGAACCTACAGATTTAAGATGTCTTTGCACAGCCAGAGGCTGAGATCATGGCTGTCTAACTACAGTTGGATATTCTCATATCTGCCAAGTTTAGCTTACATAAATAAATGAATAAAAGGTCATGCTTCATGCTTTGTTCAAACTCTTGAAATGGTTCTAACTTAATATTCTAGAGGACAGTGACCTCCCTTTGAAGATTCTGTCCTCCTGCTCAAAATCCTGCATGGAACTAAGAAAGTAGATGTTTAAATGAAGCCATGAAATGTCTGAAGGTACTTTCTGGAATCCCTTTAAATGACCCTGGTTCAAGAAATATGTTTTACTTACTGCCAGGAGTGTAGTAAAGTCAGTCACTGGAAATCTATTAGTTGTGGGCAATTGCAAGCACGTTACTCAAAATTAACCCACAAAAAAGAAAATTAACACAGTTAAGAGTAGTTCTTGCCAGAGAAAGATGAACAAATAGGAGCAGAAGCTGAGTGGGAAGCTTCTAGCAGCAGGAGGAGGGAACTGTAAAGATCATCTGTTCAGACATGCTTTTTTATTTCTCCCCCCACAACTCCCCAGGTATCTCTCTCTCACTAGTGATTTTAAAGACATAGATGCAAATATACCTAATAGCTACTGTGAAATCTGTATTAACAATCAACTAGCCAGGAGGCAGTTTTCAAGGACCACTGTGATTGAGGGTAATGTTTTTACAATGAGGTCATGTCCAAAGGCAGCCTCAGCTGATGGCAAACTTGTATTTGAGCACTGAATAAGCGCCTTGTCTTGCATGGTCCCTGCTCCAGAGAGGCTGTAATCTAATAAATCTGGCACACACATCTGGCTATATTTTTTTAATTGCTAATTTTATGGGGTTTGGGTTTGTTTTTATTGTGTGTTTGAAGTTATTGTGTTCTTCTTTCTTTACCTCCCTCTGTTTACTCATCTCTTCTCTTAATACTTCAGCAAGCTAGTTTTGTCAAAATGCTTTTTTTTGACTCACAGAGGTACTATCAAGTTGTGTGACGACAAACATGAGATCAACAGAAGGGAAGAAGCAAATGGGGCAGAGTGTTTTCTGGTAGGTCTGCAAAGAGAGTAGGAAGCCTGGTCTGCTTGCATTTGTCTTCTCCTTTATTCACAATTTTCTCATACAATTTCCCTTTTCCTCAGAAATGCCCATCTCTGTGAAAGTTCAGCATCTGTGCTCTGTGATGTTGTCGCTGTTCAAATGGCAGGATGGGTAGGAAAGTACCCAAAGGCCAACAAACTCGAGTAGGATTTGGCCAGAGTGTTTTGCATGGATACCTGCAAGCCAAAAAGCTGAGGAAAAATGTCTCGCCTTGTGCTGTGTTCATAGTGATGGTAAACCACAGAGTGTCTCACGTGGCATTTTGTGAGCTCCAAAGCAATGAGCTGTGTTTCCAAGTACCTACAGGCACTTCAGGTCTTTGCAAGCTTGTTGTGGCTTGAATGACACCAGTTAGTTGATACAAATTAAAATGTGAAATAGCTCATAGCTCTTTCCAGTATGGTGAGGTGGTTCTTTGTACTATGTTACCATTTGAAGGTGACTCTTCACTGAGTTTAATATCCTATCTCCTTTTAATAAAACCAAAAGTCAGTATTTTTAAAAGTAATTATATTAGATATACATAAATTCTTTTTTGATCAACCTCTCTATTTGAAACTAAATTTATTTAAAAATAACCAAATTTTCTTAGTATTTTAGTCTGCTGTGACAAGTTTTTGTACTCCCTCCTAAAAAGAGAAACTCATTGACTCATTAAAACCTTTCCGGGAGTACTTAGACACACCTTTTGTTTGCCAAAAGAATGTGTTTTAGGGTGGTTGGGTTTTTGTTTATTTTCTGCTGCCTACTGAATATAGTCTAAGGGAAACAAAACCCACTTGTTCATCAAGAAGAATGGTTTACTAGTGGGGTTTGTTTTTTGTTTGTTTTTGTTTTTTTTTCTTGAGTGGTCTTCTTTTTTGGGGGGAGGTGGTAGTGTTTGTTAACTATAAAAAATTACAAAAATTTTAAAAATTTTTATACATTCCATGCAAAAGAATTTAGAAAAAGATAATGAATGTAGGTAAGTGTTACCGAGGAGGACACCAGTAAGGCTGTAGTAGTACAAGTTTACTGTAGAGTTGTGTTTGAGCAGTGGAGCTCTTTGCTGCTGGCTGTGATGCTAAATAAAACATGGAGGAGTTTTCAGCATGGCTCTTGAAACACAAGTTGAATTTTCTTCCTTGCAATAAAGAAAAAAATTATTTTTTAATGCAGATTTATTGAGAGTAGACATCCAGGAAAAAATCCAATCAGCTGTGACTTTATTTTACAGCTTCCTCCACCATATTACTGTTTTTCCAAGTTGTATTATTACTTTTTTAGTTTTTATGTCTAAAATGATCCTCCAAATTCTCTTATGGAACACTGTCTGGGCTCTCCTCCTCTCCAGTTGTTCATGCTTAATTTACAAAATTTGAATAGTGCTACAATAACATATAAGCTAATGATTTTCCTTAACTATTTTCTTCCATCCTCCAGATGTATCTGGAATATTACATAGTACAGAAAGTTAATTTTGAAATGAATGAGCTGGGCTGGCCTATATAAATTCTTTAACTACTTGGATATCAGCTGAGGGAAAAATCATGTCAGGTCATCAGTGGAAACTGCTGGCACAGCTCTGATTTGCAGGAACTTTTCGTTCTCTTAAACTTTCTCATTTTATTAGAAAATCAGTGACATTAAGTAAGTGCATAAAAGGGGGTTTCATGGTGGTTCAGCGGCTGTTGCAAGTGCTGTTGAACTGTACAGATATGGTACCAGGGGTCACTAGAGATGGAATATGTCTGGAGCATGGTATTTGTAAAACTTCAGAAGTTATTTCTGAAGTTCTGTTTTTAATACTTGTAATGATATGCCTACACATCATTGATATCAGGTTAGGTTTATGGGGTTTTTTTGTGGTTTTTGTTGTTGGTGTTTTTGTGGTTTGTTGTGTTTTTCTTGTAAGTAGTTTTTTGTTCCTTAACTGTTGAGCTGTGTCTCAGAAGACTCCACTTATTTTTATTTAAATTATGACCAGATACGATGGGTCTTACGTTATTATGACCACCCCTTCTGTTGAGGTCAGAAGTTATGAATTTCTTCAGCTATTTCATCAGCTCAGTGAACTTGGAAAAAGCAGATATTCTCTCTTGTAGTCTGCTAATCACTGAAGAGCACAAAGACATCAGGGTGATGCTAAATAGCTCCAAATGTCTCTTTGCACTGCCTACATGTAATTGTACTTGTACCCATCTTTGTTAATTTTTTTTCTGCTTTTTCAACCTGATAAAAACTCCTCTCCTTCCTCCTTCTCTTTCTAAATCTACCTTGCTTTCTAGAGCATGGATATCTTGTCAGATCTGGGGCTTGGTAAGGAATCAGTTAGGGGGTGAAGAAGGAGAGAGATGAGTTTTGGTGTCAACTCCATCTCATTCTGTAGACTGAATTTTGTGATTTCTTATACTGGTTTGTTTCATTTGGGCTTTTTTGTTTTGAAATCACTTAAAAGTTTGTCAGGCAGCAGGAAAAAACTCCCTGAATTATCCAGGTGGAGCAGATGATACTTAGTGTGAGTTAAAGTTGTAATGGAAGTATGGGGAAATGGTTACAGGACTGGAGCGGGATATTGGTACAGTTATTTGTAATAATAATTTTAAAAATGTTATATGTTTGTCAAGTCTGAAATCTGTCTGTGGAAAAGCTGCTTTTGTCCCTGTTCTTTTTTCTTACTCCTGAATTCCTCAGCTTGACTATTGGATTTGTATTGGCTAACTGCAGGCCGTAACTTCTCCATCTGCCAGAAGAGATACTTCTAGTTGCTGGAATCTGTTGAGTTTTTTTTTTTAATATATTATATTGATATTTAGCTTTCTTTTCCAAATCTAAATTATTAAGTGCAATAATTTGAATTTTAGCATAGTTAAGAATATAATTTTATTTCTGCTATTCACTGCATCCTTGTTGATGTGGTACAGAATATGGTACATTAAATTAAGTCACATCCTTGCATAGGGAAAATTGTTCAAGTTAGAATTACTGCATTGTCCAAAACAATTGGGCTCTGCTTAACTGATCTAGAGCAACAAGTGATATTGCTTGGGAAAAGCAGTTTGAGATGAACATTCCTTTATTGTTCTCAACCCTGCTTGAGTTGCTTGGCCTGCTATGAGTATTCTTGATGTTTAAGGTGATTGACTTGAATCTGGCATGAGACTCTAAGCAACAATTATCAAAATAAATACTTCCTTTTGAATATAGTGGGTAACAACCCCCTATGTTTTTATTTAATAAGCTATTATGGTCATATTGATGTTTTCTGTTATCTTTTCATGAAAATTTCACATGTGAAACACATTACACATGTTGTGAGTGTTCTTCCAGTGCAGTAAACTGTCTTTCAATCAGTAAACTATCCAGATTATTGTGAGTGGGTTTCTTTCTTAAGTAGGAGTTGTAAGCAGCCATGTTCTCTGCTTTAGTTGTTCTACCTACAGATTAGTTTGGGAGTCAATTACTGTATGAAAATCTGGCTTTGGAGTTTTCCAGAGTTTTTTCCCTCATCTGGGGAGATTTTCTTTTGCCTCCAAAGTGGGTCGTTAATCTTACGGTAGCTTGAACAGATGCTTTATTTCAGGGTTACTGGCTTCTCCTGCTTTTTTTCTAAGTGACAGACAGCTAATGTAAACAGACCCTTCCCCTTGGAAAATCCTTGGGATTGCCTTGAGGTGAAAGTGAAGGGAGGGGTGTTTTTTTGGGGAGGGGAGGGAAGGGCAGGATTGTTTGGTATTAAATAAAATGGACATTTGATACACGCTTCATGTTGTGTTTACTGGAACTATGTCCCAACATTAGGATATACTGGAGGAGGATTACCACCAGTTAAAGCACTGAGCAGTGTCTGCTTTAAGAAAAGAGCATGTAATGACTTTGTTCCTTTTGTGTTTTCACCTGCATGTAGGGATCAAAGAAGCAGGTTCTGTCAGTGGTTCATGGCAGGATAGCATTGGAAAAGAGAAGACTTGAATGCTTTCCCCCTTAGGTTATTTAGGTCTTGTATTCTAAGAAGAGACCAAAGACAGCCTGAGAAATGTTACCTGGTGTTTCCTGGCCAGCTCACTGAACATCCAAGTCCTAGGTAGGAGGAGCAGCTTCCATGATGTTCCAACAACAACAAAACAAACAAAAAACCCAAAACAAACAAGCAAAAACAAACAGAAACACAAACAAACACCCCCTAAAACCTGAGAGCAAAGTTTCTAGTAAGTTTGTAAGAGGAAAGGTTTTTTCCTGATTTTTGCTAACTGTATGGACCACTTGTCATTAATATTTATGTTGAAGTCAAAGACCACAATCCGTCAGCCACCTTTACAAATAATCTCTCCACCTATAGCAATATGCTCCATTGAAATAATTCCATTCTGGCCTTTTCTGTTGGAAACACACGATTTATGACTAGAAGGTTTGGGGACATCTCTAGGAATGAAGCAGGAGGACAGCATTTGGGTTGGCTATTGTCCAACCATCTTTGCTGGTATCTCTCTAGGGTAATTAATGGTCTCTTTCATTTAAGGCTTACACACAATTCAAAAGAGTAATGGTTTTTACAATGACTGAATAAAGAAGACCTAGGGAGAATATAATGGAACTTTTTTAATTTGCTGCTAACAGTCTTCATATGATTTTTTTTCCACTAATAGTTCTAAGAATCTTTGTTACTTGCACAAGTTTTCTGTCTCGATTTAGTTTCTCCTAGGGCACAGACACTACCTGCAGTTAGGTGAGAGGTGTGTGGTGTGAAATGTGAAAGAAGCTTGACATCAAGGAAAAAATTGAAACTTTAATTTCACTGAGGTCAGTTGGTCATGGAGCAGACAAGTTTCTCTATCCTGAAGTCTACTCATGCTGTTGCAGGTACCACTTGCTATATGTGCTGAAGACAGGCAGTTCTAGGGAATTTGCTTTCAGAAAAGGCTGATCTGCTCGAGGGTTTTGCTTGCCTAAGCTCGCCCTGTTTTGCAGTAACATCTAAAGTGTGCTGACTAGTCCTGCTGAAAGTGTATGGTTTCTGGACTTTTAAGTGTTAGTTTCTCCATAATTTTCTTTCAGCTGTTAATAAAACAATTTAGTTGCCTGCAGAGATTTCTCACCTGTGGCTCCATTTCCCAAAAGAGGGAAGTGCCCCCTTTCCCAAAGTCTTTGTTGTAAGTCACAGCCCTAGTAGGTGACATTACCCCAAGTGCTGTACAAACAGAAATCATGCAACAATTTATTTTTCAAAAGGTATGCCAACACTAGTCCTCCTTCTTTCCCCCTAATAAAGTGAATATTTAGGTAAAGCTGGAATCTGGATCTATCTAAGCCTTCCTTAAAATGTGTGCCAACTTAATTATCTTTAGAAGAAAGCAACAAAGCAATCCACTATGTGTTTGTTCCTTTCTTAGGAGTGGATGTGGGCTTGGTCCATGCTGTGTGCACCAGAAACTCTGTGGTTTCATTTGGAGACTTTTCAGTACTTTTCAGTACACAGATGCTGAGGTTTGTGTTTAGGTTCTGTCATTCTGTCACCAGAAAGTAATCTGCTCCGAATTTTCAGGACTGGCCTAAGCTCCAGTGTGGCAGTATCACCCTCAGAGGTCCTGGGGATCTGTCTGGTACAAAAGATAGATGTGAACTTCTGTTCTCTGTGGAAAGAAAGAGCCGTGGTTTAAAGAGACATTAATTGGAAGACGTATTTCATAGACTTTAATACACCTTTGGGAGCAATAGCAACCTTTTGCACTGGTTAGGGGGGGTGCTGTTACATTCCCTGAAATGTTGAAAGTACTTAAGCCTTGCTTTTGATGCCATTCCTTCCAAGTCCAGCATGCTGCTTTCAGCAGCACTTCTGAGATCCCTAGAAACAGGTGGTCTTTTTTTCTTCTGTGTTTTGTCCGGCCTGTCTTTTACACATCAAAGCTTTCAGGCTTCTTTTAGGCCCTTCTGTCCTGATATTGTATTTTGAGGGGTTTTCCCCAGACAAGACAATTCCTTCTTCCTTTTTCACCTATGCAATGAAAGTCAAGGTTTTCTTCTGATGAAAACTACTATCCCTTAAAAAAGATTCTTTCTCTGTGTCCATTTGCCTAAACACTCAGCAATTAGAGACCAGAGAAGGGTGAAGTTATGAAGAAAAAGGGAAATTTGTGGTGCTCACTGATCTTGGTGGGTAGTTTGTGGTATGGTGCCTGTTGCAAAACGTGTCTTGGCCCTAGCTATGCAGTATCCAACCCTGGACTGCTTGAGGCCTGACTTCTGTAAAGAGAGGCAAAATAGAGCCTTCAGTGGGGCACATGGCAGCAAAAGAAGAGATGGAATGGGAAACAAATTAATGTTAGGTAGGCAGGAGCAAAAACAATGGTCTATTTGTGAAGAGTGTATTGCTAGAAAGGCTGACTGGGGTGTCTGGGGTTGAGATGGGACATATTTGCTTAGCTTGGGTTGGGAGATTAAATAGTGACAGATGGTTCACATGGTTTTCTGATGCAGGAGAAGGTATGAAGCACGTCTGTGTTTGTGTGAGAGAGTGCCAGAGCTTGGAGGATTGATTATGTGTGAGAAGCTTAACATGTGAGTGCAGTGTTTGTGTGCAAGCATGCAAAGGCAGGAGTGTTTGTGTCAAAGGATGTGTGTGTGAGAGAACTCGTCCAGTGGTGTACAGACATACACAAGGGATAGTCTCGTGTTGCTGTTGTAGTAAGAGAGAACCTGAAATATATTTGTGTGGGCTGGTTTTGTTGTGATTTTTTTTTTTTTAAAGCTGATGTAACTTGCCTTACTGTAAAAATAGAAATGCTCCAAAGATGTATTTCCTTGCTGAAATGTTTTTTTTTCTGCAAATATTACAAGTTCTTGAAACATCATTATTTTTAATAAAGCACTCTGTCATAGGACATAAAAATTTCTCTTTCTATATTTTCAAGTACAATGAAGCCAAGTTTTGCAGTACATACCTAAAGCATAACATATACAAAGCACTTAATTTGTGGACCATTGCAATGTGCTTTGGGTCATGTTGTGGCCAAAGGCTGTGGTTTAATTTACCAAAAAAGTATTGTAATCACGTTGAAATGCACTTCCTGAACTCTCTTACTGTTGGGTTTTTTTGTGGTTTTTTTTTAATTGTTTTGCTTTTTTGTTTGGCCTTATATTTTAAGTTTTTATTTTAATTTTTACAATAAGAAAGCGGTCAAGCATGTGCATTTATTGGGCACAATAGACAAGGATCTGGAATTGCCAGGAATCTGTCAGGAGATTATAATCTGGCTGGAAAACTCTGGATAGAACTATAAAGTATAGCTATAATATATATTATTATTATTTGTTGTTGATGTAGTATATAATTTAATTAGATTACTTAGCAAATAAATAGAAATCAAGGTTTGACCAGTAGTGCTATGGCTTAAAAATTATTCTGGAGGATGAGGAGATTGTAGAAAAGCTTTATGACTGCTTTGCAGCTGTGCAGGTCAGTGAAAGTACTTTGGAAGAGCAAAAGCAAACATATCAAATTTGGACAAACTAAGAGTAGTAAGTCTGAGCAAAGCCAGTTTGATGTTATTCTATTTTCCTATAGTCTTGTGTGTTTTATTATCCTTCTCAGACCTGCTCTGTTCTTTCTCCTCATTCATGGTCAGAGCATTAAACTCTTTCTGGGAAATCTACGCAAGTCCCTAGATTCTTCTGGGTATAACACAAGCCATCCTTCAGAAATTGTTCTGGCTTGTTGGTTTTTTCTTTTCCTGTGGTTAGGGTTGGGATCTTTTTGTTTGCTTTTTTTCTTATTGTAAGGCAGCCTTTGATGAATTTTCTTGTTTACAAGTTCACTGCAACAAAAAATAAATCTATGAAAAATTGAAACTAACTTCATCCTAGTACAAAGAGTTTAGTTGCAGACATTAGTGTAGGAGCAGTTTGTTGGGAGTAGGAAACTGAACATTTTTGAAGGATGGCCTCACTTTGGCTCTCAGCTTACTGAACACATTGTAAACTTTTTTATTCTAATATATATAAAAATAGAGTGCCAAGAACAGCCAAGAGAGAGAGGTGTTGAGTATGAAGTTAGGCTATTCTTTTTTTAAAGTATTTGATAGTCTGACATATTAGGAGAGTGTGTTCTACCTCAGTCATACTGCTCCCCAATCAACATTATCCTGCAAAGCAGGGTAAACCATTCAATGGGAAACTGCCAGGTCGGAGTTGGGTGTGATGGAGAAGTCACCTGGAGGGGCCCATAACTACCATGTGCCTCAGGACTGTCCTGGCATGCTGCTTGGAACAGGCAAAACAGTTCCAGCAGGAACTGGGAAAATTATGTTGTGTTGAAAGGTAGAAGGAAAGGTCTTGACTGTTTAGGGACAAAAGAGTTGATGCTGGACAGCAGATGTAGTTGTGCTGTTTCAGGTGGTCTTGGATCCTCCCAAAGAATCCTCCCAAACAGTTCTTAAGTGGGGAAAGAGAATTAGAGGAGCAGCTTCTGGTGCCTTTCAGTAGAGGATGAATTTTTGTTCTGGAGCAGAATGATGTGAACCTGGCATCATGATGTTTCCATACATCCATTTGAAACCTCAGGACATGAGAGGTGTAAATGAGCTGTTCTCATTTTACTCCTTTGGCATGATGTTGACCCTTAATTGCTAAATTATTTTGCATGCTTCCATACTATTGGAAAGTCAGACAAAGCTGAGAGAGAACAAGCTGCTTTTCAGTCATCTTTCCTTTTTTCTCCCCCATTCATTGTATCATCATTAAGTGGTTTTGTACCTTTTCATTATTTTTGTCCTTTTGCTTGCAATCTCTCTGAATGTGTCTAGTTACTCTGCTGTGATTAGTCACATGGGGCCTGGGAGAGTTAATTGATAACTCACTTGAGTAATGTTTATGATGTTTCTATCAGAAGACTGGTGCTCTGTAGGTGTCAGTCTTGTCTACCTCCCCTTTTTAGGAAGTATGCAAGTTCCCCTTCTCCAAGTTTTTAAGAGTAAACCTTTAAAATCAGACATCTACAGGTTTTACCTCACTCTGAGATTCTCTGCTCCAACATTGTCCCTTTTCATGTACTTGAAGATATGCTATTGTTCTGGTGTAGATCTGAATTTCAGCAAATTTTGAGTGTTTGAGTGGAGACTTGATCTGAAAATTGCCAGAGCTTTTACTGAATGACTCTGTTTCCATGTTACTCTCTCGAGTCTGTGCCTTCCAGGTGCTTTCAGTGTTTCCTTAGGTATATGTCAGCAGTGTGGTTGTGAATGTCAATACCCAGTTAGACTGGTTTTGACCCAATTTTGAAAATCTGGAAGATGTTTTTTCTCCTTTACCTCTAAATTATTTTAAAAAACATTAAAAAAAATGAAGCCCTGTTAACTCAAAGTATTTTTTTCATTCTGAAATGCCTTCCTAGATTGCGACTGGTATTTGTGTGGTTTTGATAAATGGTAGTTGCATTTACTTAGCTGTTGCTCAGTAGTATTACCTATTTTTCATATGTCTGATGAATGAGGTTCTCTGTCACTCTTATGTTCCAAAGCTTGATTAAAAAAATGCTTTCACTTTCAAATTGAGTCAATTTTTTTTTTTGTCACAATCAGGACTAGTAAATTTGCAGAAGTAAATCAGTGATGACTTTGATTTCAAGTTCTATCACAAACTTGTCCCCACATGAAAGCCAACATTTAGCCCTTACAAGTTATAAGGAAGCACTAAACTGTTTCTTTTTCTACTGATCTGTGGAATTAAGTTGGAAAAATTTTGAGTAGCCAAGCCAGACAAATGGCAGTTTCCTACATACCTCCTCTTCTGTTTTCATAATCATGGCTGTTTTTTTCTTTTTCCTGTGTGGTAGGGGGAGATGGAGACTGTTCATAGAATGACTTAATCCATGATGGTTTTAGAGTAGTTACAGTGAATTAATTTTAGATTAATAGGCAAAATAGGATGGCATTTCAGGGTAAGGCAAAATATAATAAAGCATGAAAGTTGTCAGCACAAAGTACTAGAAGCTATACAGGAAAAAAACTATTTCCCCAGAATGTGTGATTAAAGCTGACTACCTGAACGTGCTGGAAGATATTTGTAAAGACTAAAACTCATTCAAAATTCTAAGAGCTTGCCCCTGCAGTTTTTGATCTGGCCTTGTTATAGGAAAAGCATGGGCAAGCTTTTTTTTAAAACCAGACATCTTATGCACATTCTCACATGGGATTCAATATTTGGTAGTTCTCAGTTAAAAAGAAAAATAAGATCTGATGGTATTGGGTATGTGTCAATATAGAAATTTTAATGCCCTAAGATAAAACCCAGAATCTGAAGTGTTTTTGTTCATGGAATAATATCTTACAGTTAGCTAATAGAATGCTTTGGGAATAAAGACTAGTTCTCAGCATAAGCATGTGTGAATTGTCTCTGTTAATTGTAAAATAATAAAGTTTTCACATTTGCATAGCTGAAATATTTGATGTTCCAACAGTGGTTCTGAAACAGCAGTGAAATGTAAAATCTTGCGTTTGGTGGTTTTGGCAAAGAATTCTGTAGGATTGACTTTTCTCCTTAATCAGTGCAGACTGTTTTTTGACCTAATACATCTTAACAGTTTAAGTTTTGATTCATACTCTCTAAAGATGCTTAGATCATTCTCTTTCTTAGTGATGGCCAAGTGACAACAGGGCATGAGCACTCATCTTTGAATTTGTTCCTCTGGGACAGGGAGGTAGTTACAAAGAGGGGCTGGTTTCTAAACTACCAAATAGGCTGCTTTGAGAGGTGGTGCTTGGCTCAGGACCGTTTCTTATGAGGAAATATGTTTGTCAATTGTCTCTATGTCCTTCCACTCCCCTCTTGTCTTGCTCAGGGATTGTCTTGCTCAAGGAAGTTGAGTGACTTCCTTGCAGGACGGGCTGGTTGGAAGCTGTTGGAAACTGTGAGATAGTTTCATAGACTTTGTCAGCTGTGGCAAAACCAGAACTGTCTTCTCTGGAAAGTACTTGCTTTCATCTTGGCATGCCCACCTTTGTTTCTGCTGCCAAAAAAGCACGTGCAGTAGAAGTTCATTGCTCCTTCTGTTTTTTCCAGTTACTTTCGACCACAGTTTTCTGTGGTAGTGCTCTCATTTTGAGTAACTTTTTGCAGCCAGGGAACTTCATCGCCCCTGTGCAATGTACCAAAACAATGGGTGCTGGATATCAAGGACACAACAGGGCAATTTGCTCTGGGAAGATCTGTGGAACATGGAAAATGGAACTTAATTAGTGTATGTAGGAAAAATACCATTTCCTTTAGGAAAAAGTTACACTGATTTATTAGTCATGTAACCAAGACAGTTCTGTAGACATTAATTGTTGTTAAAGTGGCTTTTAGAAAGTTCATTTATTACTTTTAATTATACTTCAGTTTTTCAGATAGAAGAAAACAGAGTCATTCTGTTGATGTGGAGGGCTGAAAAAAGACTTGGTTTTCCTTTTTTATCTACCTCCTTTTTACTTTCCTTCCAGCTTCCCAGAAGAAATGTTTTCTAGCTAAATACTGTTTCCAAGGTCCAAAAAATCACCTGCAACTTCAATGGTTTCTGCTTATTTGTGTTAAAGATCTGTGGCTTTTCTTGTCAATGAGCATTTCAGACAGCTCTGAACTGTGTTCTTAAATAATTTACAGTTAATAATAACAATAATTAAAGAAAACTATATGGCCTGGACATTTAAACTCATTCTTCTTTATCCACTACAGTCTTAATATATAAGGCTGTGAAGAGAGAAATTTCTTCATGCTAGGGTAAACCATCCTTACAGCTACTAATTTGTCAGCTGTCTTTAATGAAAAAATATTGCATATTGTAATATATGTAATATATTAAATAATAATCATAAAACTGTACCCATTGCATTATGAGGGGAGTCGCTCATATGGCATAAAACTTTTTAAGATAGCTATGTAGCTCTAATTCTAAGTTACTTTAATTTTGATGTGTTATATGAGGGTTTTGTCCTCCTTGTCCCACAACTGAGTTTGGTTATTAAGGAAGTGGTTCATGCCCTAAAGGGGTAATATGTAAACAAGGCAAGAACTCTATCATTCTGGGGCACAAGTCACTAATGATGATTCCCATCTCTTCCAATTTACAGATGTCTCACTGTAAGACATTAAATCATAGCTGGTCAGCTTAGGTTGCCTTTGTATTCAGTGGAGAGTATTTTCAGTGAGACACAGGCACCACCAGATGGTGATTCATCTAATCTATTTTAGACACCTATTTTAAGACAAGATGAATCACCCACTGAAGGAGCCTTTCTTATAGAACTGCAGAAAAATTTAGACTAGCAGGGCCCTCTTAAAGTCACTGATCCAACCCCTTGCTCAAATCTTGGCTAGCTTCCAAGTTAGATCAGATTGCTCAAGGCCTATCCAGTTGGGTTTTGAAAATGTCCAAGGATGAAGAGTTTGCAGCCTCTCTGAGCACCTTTATCAGTGCTGAACCACTTTATTTTTTCCTTATGTCTGATCAGAATTTCCAGCATTACAATCTGTCACAAGTTCTCTTCTTTTGTTGTGCACTTGAGAGAAGACTCTCATGCCACCTTCTCTACAACTCACCTTTAGCTTGTTGAATTCAGCAGTTGGCTCGTGGTTTTCTCCTTTTCAAGGAACCTAACCCCCTTCCTCTAGCTTCCTGGCATGTCATCTAGCACCTTCAGCTATTTAAGTAACAGTCTTAGGCATTTGGTGCTCCACCACTGTACTTTTTCCAGTTTATCAACACCCTGTTGTTTGACATCTGTTTTTGCAGAGCTGCTGTCCAACCAGTTGGTCCCCAGCTTGTACTGATTTTTTTTCTCTCTGCTGACTAAAAAAGAAGTCAGTGGTGACTAGACGTAATGCTAAAGTTAGGTCATGTAAATAACAACAGCTCATTTCTATGACTAGATTAAATATTAAATTTGGATATGCTGCTATACTTGTAATCTTGTGCCTTGAAATCCTGTCTGCTTGTTCAATGCTCAGAGTTTGGATGTACCAGATGGATATGTTCTTATGTTCTCAATATGAGCTGAGTACCACAGGGGTCTATCCTGACACCTGTCAATGAATACCTTTGGCAGTGATCTGGAGGGGATGATGGAGGGCTTGCTCTTAGTTTGCAGATGATACCAAACTGTAGGAACCAGTCCAAATGCTTAAAGGCAGAGCCACCTTTGAGGGACCTAGACAGGCTGTATGGAAGGGCCAGAAGGAGCTTTATGAAATTTAGCAAGGACAAATGCCAAGTCCCACACCTGGGGTGAAACCCTACCTTGGAACAATACAGGCCAAGGAACAGCTTGGCAGAAAACAACTTTATGGGCCTGTTGGAAGACAAACTGCATGTAAGTCAGGAGTGTGCCTTGGCAGTGGAGGCAGCAGCTAATAACATGCTATAGTAGTAAAAGTATGGCATGCAGGTAGGGGGATGTGGTTATGTGCCTCTAATCAGCAATTGTTAGGCTGCCCCTGGAGTACTGTGCCCAGTTTTGGATCCCCAAATACAAGACAGACATTGCTAAATTACAGAGTTTAAGAGGAGGGGTTACCAAGATGGCCATGGCTGGAGCACATGGCAGGTGAAGAGAGGCTGAAGGAATTGGGCTTGTTCAGCCTAGAGAAGAGGTGACTGCAGTTAGAGCTACTAGTAGTCCACCAATTTCTAGAGAAAAATCTCTGAATTTCTTCAGAGCAGTGCATGGCAGAAGGACAAGAGACCCAAGTTGCAGCAAAGGGTTTAGATTGGCTATAAATGAGAAGCTTTTACACTCTGAAGTCAGTCAAGCAATGAAGCAGTTTGTCCAACTTCCACCACCGAAGGTTTTCAAGACCCAACTGATAAAACCCCGATCTTAGCTTCATCCTGCTTTGAGCAAAAGGTTGGACTAGAAAACTCCAGAGACCTGTCCAAGCTGAATTAATCTACGATTTCTGTGAATTGCATTTAGCACTTTTATCTTGCCTTTTAAAATTATTTTTTGTTCCCTTTGGGGAGAGGAGGCAGGTGCAGAGACTGTGTATTTTTTTCTTAAAATCCTGGGAGTTGGTGAAAATATGACATTTAAGCATAAATTTCATTTGTCACATTTCAGGTATTCCGTGTATTTCAATTGCTGTGTTCCTTTGTTTTTTTTTTCCTTATATGGTCATAAGGTCTTTAAAAAACACCTCTTTAGAAAGCAGTAGTTACTGAAGGGATGTCCAGGTGAACTGGTTAAGATGCTATTCATACAATTACTAGATATAGGTAAAAGTACTGCTTTTCAGACTAATGAGTTTGTCCTCCCTGCAGTCCCAAAACACTCATGAGTACAGTGTTTCTGCATTCTGTGCTGTTCCTTTAAACAAAAATACCACTGGGCTAAATTCAGCTCTGCAGTTACTCTGATCTCAGACAGATCTCTGCAATCTTGTTGATTCAGCTTTAGTGATATAAAAAGAAAAAAGCAGTTGAATAGGTTCTTAAAACATTAATGGTTAAGGCTAGCAGGGTAAGAAGGCAAGTATTGTGCTTCAAAAAGATTGTCCAGATGAGTGTGTTTCTATGTTCAGTCTTGTTCCAAAGTGGACCCCTGTGTCTGTGGATCTTCACTGCAAAACTATGCGGCATTTACAACAAATTTGTAAAGTTGGGTTAGAATGAGTTGCAGGGAGGAGTAAAAAAGGACTCTTTATTCTTTTAAGCAACCTAGATCTTTACCCTGCTCAATGGATCTGTGAACCTGTCTGAAAGAACTAAAATCAGCCACAGAATTAATGTTTTGCAGCAACCGCTGTCTGGGGCTTTTGGCCGACCTTGCTAAGCCATTGTAGTTTTAAAAGCCCACTCATGACTCAGGCAAAAAAACACACAAGTTGGAGATGGTTTCTTTACTTAGGCTCTTTTCAGCCTCAACTGGTCTGTACTGGATGCGATTGACTCCTTCCTATCCTTCCAAGCTGGCTAGGCATTGGGGATCTCTTGCCTTGCCCACACCCGTGAGGTTCATATGACACGACTCAGCAGACTTATATCTGTGTGCCTGCTCACTTGTGTGCTTAAAGGCTTCGTGCCTCAGTGGTGTCTGTGTGGTTTATGTCCTGCAAAGCTCTACTGTCATCTGAGCAGTGCCAGCATGCACCCATCTCTAAGCTATGGGTCACGTATGTTTTGAGCCTCCTGCCTGCCAAAACTGAGGATGTATCCCCCCTGCTTTGGCTCCTTACATGCCTGTGTTCCTTAGTTCATTTCCTTGGGGTATTGAGGTGAAGGGGCTGAGGTGAGACAGGGAGCAGGACTCACCCAGGCTCTATGCTTGCCTCCGAGAGGTGGGAAATGACATTGTACGTGAGCTTTAGCTGCTGCTAACTCTTTGACAACAGTTTATGTTAGAGTGTTACTGGAAAATAAATGGCTGCACTAGAATGTATGGAAAATGTATACTAATTATAGCAGGAAGTACCTTTTCTTGTGGAGCAAATGGTTCACTGGGTTTTGGGCTAGGAAAAATGATTGTTGCTAGACTCAAGGACAGCAGTCTCATGGGAACTGCTCTCTTATGGCAGAGTAGTAGAATGATTTTACTGTATTCAAAAAATTTCTGTCCACTTAACACAAAATAGCTTTCCTTGCTAGCAGCTTTGATTTTTTTTTTTTCCATGTCTGTAAAGTAAAAGTACTGGAACTGCGCTGCAAGGCTTAAAGTGACTTCTCTGCTTTCCTGGTGTGGAATGTCCTGTGTGCCACATGAGTGTGCTGGCTGCAGACTTTTTCTGTGTATTCATCAGGCATCCATACAGGCACCCTTGAGTTTTGTCCTGTGTCATCTTCTCTGGGTAACCTGATGCATTGAAACTCCTCCTACATTTTGTTTCTGCATGCCGACTCTTCACACCACCTTAATTCCATATCTGGTGCGTGTAGCCTAGGTGTTGTGGCTCCCGTTAATTGCTACTTTCTGACAAGGGCCTGTGTGTCACAGAGGACATATTTTGTTTGCTAGGGTCTTTTTTTGTCCTGATAGTTTGCCAAAAGGCCTTTGAGTTAGGATCTTCATAGCATTAAGGAAAAAAAAAAAAATTCAAACCCATAAGCAAAATGTGCAAATGCTTCTGGGTTACACGTGTGAAATGCTGAAATGTTTGTTTTGCCTCATGAAGGGATTTCTTCGAGTCAAGCTTACAGAAGCCCAAGCATATAGAAACCCTCTGTTTGTTGACAGATACACATTGATTGAAGTTGGATGATGATAATATGCTATTTGTAGATACATCCTTTCTAGATGTATCTTGTTACTTTGCTTTCCTGGTGAGGTAAGCCTGCAATAAAGGCTGGGCACATTAATTCTATCAAAATTAGTAGTTTCCATCATTCAAGTAGGTAGATTACTGATTATACTTAACAAGCATTCTGATAGCTAAATCACATTAAGGTCAGTTTCTTAACAAGATTTTAATATCTCTTATTGCAATGGTACTATAAACATATATAGAAAGTACAAGAGTAAGAAAATCCAAGCCCATTTTTCCCCTAATATAGACAGATTTGGTCAATATCTAACATGAAAAATCAGTATCAGTATGTTATTTTTTTTTTCTTTCTGAGACCATCTAAAGCAAATTCTTCAGTGAGTTTAAATTTGATTAAATGATATCTTCTTTTAAAGAATTATAAAAATTAAGTTAAAATTTTAACCTGAGTTTTCTTTAATCATGTGAAAATTCTTCTGTCCATCAATCTTGATAAATGCTAACGGTGCTTTGTACACAGGCTGTACCCAAGGCTATAAACCATTTCAATCATACATGTGTCATAACTGCACTTCTCTAAAACTTTGATCAAGATTTTCAAGCAGCTGTTATGATTAAAAAGAAAATACTTTTGAGGTGTCTATGATGAAGAAAATCTAAAACATGTGAGGTGAATGTAACCAGAGCAGGGAGGGGTTACCATACAACATGCAAGAGTCAGTCCTTGAGGTGTAAATCACAGAGAGTGGTGATCTTCTAAAAATGTCTCTTCTGCGCAGGCAAATCCAAACTGTGTATAGTGTAAGGCTGTCCCAGAAGTTTCTACTTTGATGAGCTTTCACCATAATCCAAGCATCTTGCTGGCTTGCTGTCTGCACTGCAGGCTCCAGGGCCTCTGCACTCCATGAACTGGGCAGCTGCTCCATGCTTGCTGCTTCAGGCTGGGGGACTCTCTCACACTTCCAGCTGTGGCAGCTGCTAGGAAACCAGTAGATCATGAGATGAACATCTTGATAAAAGGAGCTGGAGGAGTTCTCGCCCACTGCCTGCTAACTCTGGCAGCAGCCAGTGTACTTGGGCTTTGGGAGGCTTGTTCCTCCCTCCTGGTGTGCAGTGTACTGCAGGCCTTCTGTAGCAAATTCTGAGTCCTGACCAGCTGCCCTAGGAACTACCACATTCAGCCAAGTAAGTTGGGTACTCTGGAAAAAACTGTTCAGATGATGACATGTGTTGACAAGAACCATTCTTTGCTATACTAAAAAAAAAAAAAATCATAAAATTTAGCATTACTTGTGAGTTGCATCTCATTTTCATGCCTGCTATTTGGGGGTGTGTTTAACAGCTGTGTTCTCTCTGTATCTGCGGCACAGGGGTAGGAGATCTGAGAATGTAACCTGAGATCATACAAAACTGTGGTGGAAAATTTTGGGAGCCTAGATAATATGAGGTGACAGCACTTGAAACAAGTCACAACCAGACATAAACAAGCACTTGTGGTGGCTTGTGTCCACTGGGTTTTCTACCATATCTATTTCTCCAGAAGCTCCTCTTGTCCTTGGAGTGACAGGAGTGCTGGTTGCTTGCAGGGGTCTGTCAGGAGCTGGCAGGGGTGGTTCAGTGCTTCAGCCTCAACCTCCTTGTACCTACAAGTCTGAATGGGCTGCAGACCACGATGAAGTTTTGGGTTATTTCTAAGTGTAGTTAAAAAAAAATCCCTGAGCACTGTAAAAGACGCAGCTGGGCTGCAGCAGCAGCAGCTTTCCATGCAAACACAGTATCTTATTTAATGGCTGTGAGCATTCCTTGTAATAGATGTGTGTGTGACAGGAAGAAAATGATTTAACAGTATTCTTCTGGTCCAATGTTAAACAAAAAGGGAAGTTTTTTTAGCAACTAAAATATGTGCTGCTGAAGAGACAAAAAACACTTCCAGCATTTATCCTGCAGCCAAATGTAAAATAAAGATATATTGTTCTTTTATGTAAGGCTGACTTGTTTCTGTATAGATAGTGGTCAATTTTGCAAAAAACATCAAAAAGATTTTTAATGTATAATTTTAAAATTGAAAGTTCTTTGAGGCATTAAAATGGCAGACACTGATCTGTATACCCCTGAATATAAATATTATAGATAAAACAGTTATTAGTGATTTAGAACTATAGGGATTTCTTAAATTTAGTTTTGTTTTTTACAAGCATGCATTTCAAATTCAACTTCACACTGTGTGTGTGCATGTATGTCATTGCCCTCTACTGGACAGATCTAGAGCAATTTTTTGAGCAATGCTGCCAGCGTGCTTGAAGTCTGTGGCTGTTACTTCACCACAATCAGAAGAGGGATGCCTTCACACTCCCAAGTACTAAACACACATATGGAAATAGCTCTGTAAGGTGGGTAGGTTTGTCTTTGTATTTTGTGTTTAAGCAATAGTTTTTAATTTTTAATTTGCAAAAAACTCTGATGTTTCGAGATCTGTGTTTATTTTGTGGAAAATTGTGCAAGATAAGACTGCTTATCCTTATTAAGAGCAATCACGTATATGGGATGGATGTGAAAAATTCTCTTTTGTCTTGGTAAAATCTCCCAAACATTTAATAAAATGCAAGGATTCAGAAAATTACATTAGCAGTGAAAATAGAACTGTAATGGGCAATGTACTTGTAGTTCATGGCTAGGTCAATGTCATATATTCTAATCCTTAAAATTTTTTTTGGATTAAATGTTAAAATGAACAGGATTAAGATGGGTAAATAATTAAAACCAACTCTCTCACTGTTTTCATATTGCAGTTGGGGGACTTGATCCTTGTGCCCAAAGCCCCTGTTCACTGGCAGCTTGGGCAGGATCAGCTCTTTTTAGGTTAGATTTTTTTTTTTTTTTTTTTTTTTTTTTTTGGCTTTATTAGTGTCTGAGTTTCTGCTGTTAACAGGACCTTGCCTGGAGGTGGTGTCATTTGATACTGAGCAGGGACAACTCTGATGCCTTGAGGGTTTGGGTTCTGGGTTTCTGGGGAAGGAGAGGTGCAAAATAATCATACATTGCACCTCCTATTTAGTGAGGGCTGCTGCAACATGCAGCTTTTTATTCAGGACAGGAAGGATTGGTTTGATAGGAATGGAAGGAAGGTGACAGCTGCCTCTTGGGAGGGTATCTTGTCTGGGGATGCTCTTCCCTCATCTGCTCCCCCAGTTGATAGCTGTTCTCTTCTGTGGCTAGATGGACATCTGTACACACTTAATGGAGAGGAAAATATTGCTGCTGTCTCCAAAGACAGTAGAGTTGGATTTTTAGTACAGTGCCACAGAGAGAATGTTTAGTTGAACAGAAGGAAAGATGAAAATACACGTACTACACGATACAAAAGGATCTAAAGTTGGGAGGGTGGCAGGCAGAGACAAAGAGGGAAGCCCCAGGCTTGCTCTGTGAGGACCTACTAGTGGAATTCCATCAGGTCTTAGGCCTCCAGCAAGTAATGTTTTGATGTTTGACCTCAGGCACAAAAGTTGTGTGTAATGGTGAATGATCACAGAAATTTGAGAGGTGCTGTAAACACAGAGGAGGGTTGGGCTGTCACACAGAGAAAAATGTACTGTCATGAGGGCTTCAGTAGCAGTAGAAATGGGGAAAGATTTAGTATGTAAAGAGCAATATCATATTTGAAGGGTTTTTTTGGTTCTTTTCTCATAAAGCAGATATGTAACAGATACAGGTCTACAGGCATAACTGTCTGAGATATGGCAGTCAGCATAGTTCATTTTAAAGCAGAATTTGATTTTAATAAATATAATGGTATTCTGCTGACAAACTACCATGACTTGGTTTGTAGCAAATTTTAGGACTAGTCTTTGGTCAGCAATGATGTATCATCTTTTGAATCGTGATTTTGTGCATGTCCTCTTTATTTAATTAATCTTCTTCAGTTATGAGCACCATACAGTAGTAAAGGGAGATTCAACATCTCACTGATAAAAGAGAGATACAATAAAATGATACACAGAATGGAAACTTTACCTGGACTTTGTACAATCCTTGCTATTTTCTCTGAAGTGTTTTAGAACAGCATTGTGCTCTTATGGCTGGAACACTAAGAGGCAGTATGAAATGAGACCTGAAGGGAAGCAAACCTGCACTGAGTCACCTGTGAAGTGGCATGCAGATGTTTTCAGTTTCCTTATGCACACAGTTCATTAGAACTTGTGTACGTTAAGATATCTATCACTGTGCATTTAGTATTATCTAAACAGAAACATCTAAGCAGAACTTAATCTCCTTGACACTTCAGAAACAACTTTTTTTGCTTACATTTTAGAGTCTGATGAATTTGGATGTTCAGTAAAACTAATTACCATAATGGTTTGCATACAGGATATGGATCTTTTGACAAGGTATCAGATTATAAATGAAACTCATCTGCATCTAGACAGGAGGCACTATGTTTGCTTATATAACCTGACTCCCTCACTATCAGTGCTCTAGCCTTTACCATGTTATGCCATTGAGAGGGAGAATAGCTTGAATCAGTCATGAACTATTTTTAGCTTATATTTAGCAGGGGATAGTGTCAAAAGGAAAGAGGAAAATAAGGGTAAGAGAAGTTTTCTGTCTAATTTAAATGTTTGAATGTTATATGGTCATTATTAGAGGTAGCAAGAGCTAATAGGGAGTGATTTTTACCAAAATTCACCATGATGTGTATACAGTTGGGGTTGATTCTGGAATCTGGAAGAGATTTACTACATAATCTTGATGTATTATTATTATTTTTTTTTTAGTTATACCAGCAGTAGATGCTGAAGTGAATAGGGAGCTTGTAAACTAGTGGAATGATTTCAGTACACTACACTTTGAATGTTTTGTCAGAAGGTAGAGGTGAGTGCTGTATACGTTCTGAAACTGGAAGGTGCCTCTAAGAGTGAAGTGGAGAGCAGGGAGGGCAAGTAAAGGCTAAAAACATGCTGAACAGCAGAGATGGTTTCTGTAGAATTGTGATGATAAAACTGTGGCAAGCTGATGGCTATTGACATATGAACACAAAGTACATGGAAGGGTCTTATTTTTGGTGACTCCCATTGCTGTCCCAGAAAACCAAGCTAAATAATTTCCACCTGTCATAAACGGGAGATGGTAAATCTAGGAATGTTCTCAGTACATCAGAGTTAAGTTCATTAAGTGTGGAAAAATTTTTAAAAAAATTTACTGCCTACATGCCTGACAAAGTTAATTTACGATCTACTGATGAACAGAAGATATGTTAAATAATTTAAAGATAACTTATCAATTTCACTAGAAAACACGATGCCTTTTTTCTCACTTCATGGACTGAGTGAACAAACATGCAACTACATTCTTGCTGCTAAAATTTTGGAAGGAAAATAATTGGGATTCAAAAGTAGACCTTCAGAGGATGTTGGCAAAGCCACATAGCAAGAGCAATTAGGAATGGACCTGTCTCAGGAAGGAAACAGAGTTTCAGACACCAGTGGAGGCTATCCAGACAAAAGTGTCCTTCGTGCTGTGAGGCTGGGCTGGATCTAAAGCAAGCAGAGATGGTGAGGGCTCTTGCTACAGCACAAGAGTGGTTTCAGGGTACTGGACATGGTATGGTTTCAGGGTATGGAGGTTGAAATATGTGCAGGTTATCATTTATGAGAGGTGACTAAACACAGAAGGCAGCTGGTTATTAAAGCACTTGGCAGTTGAAGGATAGCTGCAAACATCTTGAAATGACAGGGACTTCAATTAAACCAAGCTTTATGTCCTTCCCTCATGAAACATCTTAAGTACAGTTTGCAAATATAATTCTGCCACCTAAACTTTGTGTTCCTTAGGCTCCATTCACAGAAGTCTTGCTTCTTCCAGTCTAGAAAATACAGTACCCTGCCTGGTGGAGGAAGACCATAAGGAAACAGTGTATATAAAAGACTATAAACTGTTTAATTTTGACCAAATAATACAGTGTCTGTTTGCTGTGAGAAATTCAGTCATGAGTATACTGGGAAAGATTTTCTGTCTGTCTCACATTTACTAGCAAGGGATGTCACTACCTTTTTGAAACATCTCTGATTTTGTAAAAGCATTATTCTAACCAGTGTTAGTTTGTTTTCTTATTTTTCTAAATCAGTCTATGGAAACTCAAGTTCATGGTTGAGTAAAATATTAATATTAAGCAGAGAACATGCTCAAGTGGTAGATCCATGTAATCTTCATTGAGTCTATGCTATAAATGCCAAGAAATCAGAGTCACTTCAAATAATTTAGATTAGGGTCTCTTTGAACTGTGTGGCTTGTTTCAAAGCCAATATCCTGCTTTTACTATGAGCAAGGAAATCCTGCTGATGTTAGTACAATTCCAGGCATGCTTGCCAGGATGTCAGCAAGAAAGCCTTTTGCATTGACTTGGACTGGAGAACACTATTTATCTTGCCTCTGCAGTTCCAGGACTCTGAAACTTGCCCTATTTCTTGGATCAAAGATTTGGTGGTCTTGCAGTCACTCTGGGGAAGAAACTTGTTCAACAGGATTTTGGGTGGGACCAACCATATATGCCATGCAGGACTGAAAAGCTGGAGTGGCAAAAGGAGCTTTTAGTTTTTCTTTTCTTAGATGAAAAGTTGGCAGGACCGTTATTTCAGGTGCTGCTGAAATTCTATTCAAATACTGTAAAAAGACTGCCTTGAAGATTTTGTTGTTGTGTAAAACTGGAGAGAAAAGCCACTTAGTTAACGCGCTGGACCTGTGCATCAAAAGGAACGTGAGTGTCCTTATCCCTGCTTCACAGCTCAAGGAAATGAAGCTCTTCCCTAAGTAAGCATGGCTTGCCCAAGATCATGCATCACAGAGAATTGGATGGAGTGGTAGAGCTGGTTTTTTTACCCTGAAGAAACATCCAGGTCTCCTAGAGAGTAAGGCTGAGGTAGCAGCCTAGTGTCGCTAAGTTCTTTTAAAAATACTAAAACTTCCTTCACCAAAGACCTGAACAAATCAAGCTGTTTTGAAATGAACACTTTGAGTTTAGTTAGAATAATGTAAGAGTCAATCTAGAATTGCAGCTCTAAGTAAGTGTATGTCAGAATACAGCTAGATTTTCTTTTTCCCCTAAATTGAAATTAGCAGGAAAAGACTAAAGCCAGTAGCAAATTTCCACTTTGTTCTTCCAAAATATTTAATTTATGAAAAATCTGTGAGGAAAAGAGGGAAGGGTGATAGCTGTACATGAACTTCTGTTTTTTCAGCTGTTGTAATTTTGGATGATTTTGCATTCTGTTTGACTATAAATTAAAATTTAGAATAAAGTTGCAGCATTGGTGTCAGCGATAGTTATAGCTCTGGTGCCCCTGTTCTTAGAGATTATTTTCTCACCTATTGAATTTTGAGTGTTTAGGGTCTTCATGCTCTGCATCAACAGATTTCAGATGAGGAATTGGATGCAGCATTTTCCAGTAAAATCTGTAATGATTTCTTTTGTATGATTTTTATTTTGGTAGTATGCTTATCTATTCAAAAGTTAAGGTTCCCATAGCAATGTTAGCATGGCCACACTGCAGATATGCAGCATTTCCAATAACTGTTAATTTATGCTCACTCTGTATTTTGAATGTTGCTGAATTACTGTTGCTGTGGGAACCTAAACTTTTGAGCCTTCTGACTTCTTTGCCTAGCTTAATGCCCATTGAACTTCTTTCTTTATTTCTTGAGAGCTGTATATGTTAGAAAACAGTGGTCAAATTCAAAACAGATTTTGAATGTATTTTCAAGTAAGCAGTTTTAAATTTAAATTGCTGTCTAAGGTAGTTACCCTAGAACAAACAGCACAATAGCTGCATAGTCTGGGGTATGCCCCCAGTTCCTTCAGAAATCAAGTGCTGCTACAGCTGCTGGCATATTCCTCTACCCACATTTACCTCAACATGCAGGGTTCTTTGAGTATAGACCAGGGCCACGCTTGGCAGCAATTCCTGACCATGTGAGTGGGGAGAAGGCATTCAATGACATGGATATTATTTTCAAGCATGTGATGAGGTTCATCTACCAGTAATAATATTTTTAGCATGCTCTGAAAATCACTTGATGTACTTATAATTAATTTTATTGACTCCTCTCAAAATGATTTAGGGGAACTACTAACCAGAGTTACTGTAGGTGATTGCAGGTTCTTCTTGAAATTAAACAGTAGGGGTCTCCAGTTGTGCAATGACAACTTCTGCACTGCTCCTTTCAAAAGCACGATGATTTAAGGATTCGCCTGCATGAGGAAAATTGATTGGCAGGACTGTTCCCTTCTAACTATGAGGGTATAATTTAGCTGTTCTAGAATAACTCCCACATGTGGATGAAATATTCCAAAATAAAAATGATTTTATTCTATAACTATTATTTCACTTTGGGAATGGAGCAATTATCCCAGAATAAAATAATCACCCTACTTCCAGAGCAGAATAATTATTACAGAATCAGAGTTGCTTATTTTGGACTAGTGCATGAGCACTGAGGAGCTGTTAGGGAGAACTTGTTTTACTATATTTGCCCTCCGTAGTGCTAACAGGCAAGTGAATCCTGCTGGTCATACTGTGCAGCTGGTGGCCTTGGAGTTGTGTTGGGGAACATATGTGCTGCAAAGAAGGGTCTTCAGTCATATAACCTGAAATTCCAGGTTAAAAATCCATCTTGGTCTAAAAGGGTGTTTTTAGAGGTTGTGCAGGTGATTCCACAATAGTTGATTTAAATAATGTGTCCATTACTAATTGGACACAAGGATCTGGGTGATTTTTTGATACTGGAAGCCTCGATGGTGGGACTTATCCAGGGCCAGAGTGCTGGAGATTGGAGCTGCTCAAGAGAGACTGAAGCTGTGCCTGTAGAAGGTTTGTAAGGCAGTGCAGGGGAATACCAAGGGGATGGGTGAGTTTGCTCTTTGTTAGGATCTTCAGATGAGGATCTCTCAGACCCTACTCCTGCCCTGACCAAACCAGGCTGTTTCTCCCAGGAGAGGATGAGTGGTGGGGTCCTGTGGGAGCCAGGTTAGAGGTGCTGGCCCATGGCAGGCGCAGGAAGCTTCGGGATGCCCGCATCTGGAGGGAACTTGACATACTTCCAGAGTCAGTGCAGTTCACTGGTGACGACATACAATTGCTGTCACCTAGGAAATGAAACATGTTCCCATGGCAACTCCAAGGCTGCGTTATTACTCAGCTTCAGAATGTTGACAGTTGGAAAAAGGCCTCTTCAGATATCACCCCCCGCCCACCCCAAGGGTTTTTTTCCCTCCTTAATAAATGCACTTTATTATTTAATCTGAAACAGTCAGGGGAAAGGCATATATTTAACTCAAGATACTTCATGGAAATAAACCTTTAGGAAAAAAAAAGGCAAGATGCTTTAGACACTTAAAAACTCCACTGTCTCCTAAAATAGTTCCAGATCCTGTGAAGGTAATTTTAATGAAGTGTATGGCATTTCAGTTGGCTTAAATCATCAGTCAGCTTCTGGAATTTTTTTTTTAATTCTTTTACATAGTTTGAATCACTCTGAAAGTCTCCAACTGTAAACTGTAGCTTTGTTTTGTAACCATATAAACAACCTGGGAATTGAAACCTTCATTTTACAGTAGTATGAATGGAGACACATTTGCTGGATGCTGCCTTCAGCATTTCTTCAATATTTTTATCAACTTTTTTTTATCCTGGCCTGGTTACATGTGCCCTGCCTCTGGAGGACGTTAGACTTTTGACTTGCTTGCAAAGTTTGTTTCCCTATGTTACTGGTAACACAGACAAACCATTCACCTGAGACCACATCTGTGTTAGTTTTTGCACTGTGCCAATTGCAATGTGTCCCTTCTTACTCTGTCTTCATTCTCTTGTTTATATAGGAAAGTATATATGATTATTTTTTTATTATTATTTTCACTTATCCATTGCCTGCTTGGTCTCCAGTATTAGGAAGATCTCATTCTTCACAATTGCAACCTATTTCCCATTACTTGGTAGGTTTGCATCTTACTCTTCATATCCACCTCCAGGTAGTTTTTCATCCAGCAGATCTGATGCCCCATAACACAAGTCCTCATAATTTGAGGAAATACAATTTTGGAATTTATGCCCTGGGTACCTCTGACTTGGAGAAGTTCCAGACTTCACATTCAAGTCCCTGACATCCTCGATCTATCTGATTTTTACTAATAGAGTTTAACTGAGGTAACTGTTTTGATTGTAAAAATGTGTTGTGGAGTTTTTCTTTATATTTCCAGTTAATTTTAAAGGGAGACCTCTTATGATCCTTCTGCCCAAGGTCATATTCTATATTTAGATTTTTTATAGTGTCTTTATTGCTCACTGAAAGCAAATAGAAATTTGCTTTTCTTAGTGCATTGAATAGCTGAAGAGGTTAGAGTGGCTGATTGTATCTGTCATCTTTAGCTCCTTAATTGTATGAGAAAAAGGTTCATCATTGTTAATATTATTACTCCTTGCTAATGCTGTTGAACAAAATCTATCATTTTACTGTGATATGTTTTTATTTCACTGTAAAATACTGAAATTCAGCTTCTGTTGTAGTCTGGAAGAAAGCAATCCAGAATAGCTCATGATCATCTGTTCGCTGAAATTTTCTGTGTTCAGTGTAACCATTACAGTTTACATGTAGTTCCACTTCATTCTGGACCAACTAGGAATCAGTAATAAATACATGAACAAAAGTAGATGGTGATTCCTCTACATTGAGAAGCTTATGTGAACTGTTGCAGTGTTTCACTGTTTCTGCTAAAACTAAACCTTTAGCTGGTAAAGGACTTCTCTCTTGAAGTGTGAGCAACCTTTTATCTGGAGAGGCAAAGGCTTTTCAGTACTTACCTCCCTGTTAACTCTGCTCATAAGGTTGATATTGGCAACACTCCCATCAGCTGCTGATTTAGCTGGCTAACCTAACCACTGTCAGGTAAACTCTTGGCTGTGACCTCAAGTCAGCTGAGATGTTGTGAGGTTGTAGAGATGGAATGACAGTTTAGTAACAAGACCCACTGAGATGGATTAAACCTTTGCAAAGAATGTAGAAAATCTTGCCCCAGAATCTGGTTGTATTTCCATACCCTAATGCTCAGGGATGATTTTAAATAGATGTTAGGTTTCTAACTGTCTCTGGAGATGTCCTGATCTACTGGTGCCTGCTAAGCTTTCTCTGTCACACTGATCAGAACTTCATGAGAAGGTGGAATCATGATGCAATAAAAATAAGAATAGCATGGAGGCAAGGTGCATTACCCTTTGTCAGCGATATAAATACAGATATATGCATTCTAGGAGGGATTTTTTTTCTCCATAATTCATTAAACCCAATAAAGGTTAAAGTATTTGAACAGAAGTCAGGTATTTGAGGAGTGGTTAAGGGACCAAAGCACAGGCATACGTATAATATGCTTTTAGATTTCCGGCGGTACCCCAGACTTTGGCAAAGAGATGGCAGCCAAGATGTGGGTTTTTTGGGACACCCACCCTCTTCCAGGGCAGCAGCTGAAAGCCAGACTGAATACCTTATGACTTCTAAAAGCACCTAAGTTCCTCTCCGAATAGCTGCATGGGTCTAGGCTTTACCCACGGGTGTCACTGCTCTGCTGGGCATTCATCTGCTGAGCCCATTCACACAAATGATTGTGCGTGTGAATGCTGTGCTTGCAAGCTTCATTTTCTGGTCATTTCCTCTCAAACAATAAGCTTTTTCAAAGCTCAACTGAGTCCTTGCTATTCTGCCTGACAATCCTTATTCTTTTAAAGAAAGATCCTTGTCCAGAGCTCATTGGGGAAAATGAGAGACTATGATAAGGTCATTGATTCCTCTTTGCTGACCTTGACAAAAGGGGAAGGGATTAGAGGTCAATATTTTATTATATTTTATTTTTGTAAGCTTCCTCAAGAGAGATGACATTTTTTTCCCTTCCCCACTTTGACTTGTCTCCTTGTCCCTCATGTTTTCTATTAGCCTTTTTTCCCCCTAGGTCAACATCCTGTCTCTGGTTACTCTGTAAGGCACATTTCCCTAAGCCTGTGTAATCACTAAAGGGCAGAGTGTCCTGCAAGCTTAGCAGGCAATGCTGTTTCTGACTAGTGAGTCGTAGTTTGCAGACTGATCATGGTGAGGACCAATAAAATATTAGAGAACAGGAAGATTAAGAGGGGGGGGGGTAAAAACGTTGCTCAGCAACAATGTGACATAAGCAAGGTTGCAATCTATTTTTACAGCAAGAAGATTGCAAAAGACTATAGGAAATATTCATTTTTTCAGAACCTTGTTCATATTTGTGCAATGAGAGTGGCCTGAAGGGAGGAAAAGCTGTACAGACTGGGCTAATAGCTGTGCACTTGTAATTGCCTCCTTGTACAGTCAGGAGTTGGCAGCAGATTAAGAAAACCATTGTACTTGGCTGTTCTATCCCATAGTTTTTGAGGGAAAAGGCCATGGCTATAACACAAGGAGATATAGTAGATGAAGCATAGCTGCAGGTAACATCCAGATGTCACTTTTCCCCCATGCATCAGATATGATTTAAAAAAAAATTCTTAGAAAGTTAACATATGAGTATAAATTTCCTTTGGCCAGCCAAAATGTCTGCCAAACAAATTGCTCTGTGCCTGAGACAAAGGCATAAGCCTTTTTTCGACTTTTTCTTTTCACATTCCTTCCTAATCCCCTAGTAACAATTTGCTGCATACAAACCCCACCTTCCCTCTGATTTTTATGTCCAGTGATCACAAAATTTATCACACATTTCGAAGGGAACAGCCAGGAGGGAGTGTCAAGTCTAGCTGTCACAGTGCAAAGATCACAAGTTTGATTAGCTGGAGTCCTGAAATCAGAGTGAGCCATGCCAGTTTATGGCTTCCTCAAATGAGTTTCTTTTATCTTTTTGGGAAGAGGTGCATTGCAAACAATTGACATGACCTATAACTACTATAGCATGTATTGATTAGTTTGGCATCAGACAGAGAAGCAAAATAGTAAGGTGGAAAGAAAGCAGAAAAATTTAGAAGCAGAAGCAAATGGGGCACGAATCAAAAATAAATATTTGATCGAATTACTATAAAACTTTTTAAACTTCTTGAAGGGTTAGAGAGAATAACTTTGCACATCACTTTATCAATCCTTTCATCACTTGAAACTGTACAAACAAGTTCCTCTCAAACCACATAATAGTTTTCAATTAAAGGTGGTTCTACAAAAATGATATTAAAACCTTACCCATGTCCCATTCTAAAAATGTTTTTATTGGCTTTTGAGGTTTTCTTTATTGTTTCTTATTCTTTAATTTTATAGTAATGATAAATACAGGCTTTCAAATATCTGCTTTTGAAGTCTACAGCTCACATGAAAAGTTAAAAATGTCACTATTAGATTATTTGGGTCTTTTCCACATACATCATCCTCTTTTCCTTGTCTTCTTTTTGAGCTTCTCGTTCTGAGAAAGCTTAAAAAAATTTTTTGAGACACCAATTGTGAACTCCATGCAACATATATACTCAATTTATTTAATTTTAAAACATATTTGCCTGTGGCAGGTGCTCTCAATCAAAAGAACCCATCTATGTAAAACATTTTGCATGCATTTTTAATGTACCTGAAGCAGGAAGAGTACTTGTCTCTTGAGATGATTTTTGAATTTGTTTCCTCTGGCTTAGTTTTTATGGATGCTGTTTCAGGATTAACACATTTAAGCTATATAATCCTACTCAGTTGCAACTTACTGTCATTCCATACAAATTTGTACTCCATCTCAATTTTGCTGATTATTATTTACTTTGGATCAAACAAAACATTCTGCCAATTGCAGAGTTAGTTTTTGTAATGGCATCCCCTATAATTTGTTTCCCTTAAACAATATTTTTGTAAATGCATTTGACCTGCTGTGGTGTTGATTCATGCATTACTGTGTTTATGTGCCTGAGAACATGTTTTTGCATGTGCATTAGGGAACTTGGATTCAAGAACTAGTAACAATAATATATATAAAACAACTGTAATACTCTTATTTTGTCTCTGGCCTAGCTGTTGTCTTTATATTCTAACATTTGCTGCCATCCTGTGGTACATGGAGAAAGGCACACACACACAAACAAATGACAGAGTAGCATAAATGGGGAGTGTTTAAAAATACAGAATGAAGGAACCTGCAGAGGTCTTGAGAGGAGATAACACAAATGATCTTCACTTGTTGCTAGTTTGAGCAGTGTACTGTGCATCTCTTTCTCACATATATCAAAAAGAAGGCCTATGTATCATAGCAAGAATGAAGAAAAGTTCTGGGTAGTTCCACTGAAGGTGTTAAGGAAATCTGAGGTTTGGATTTTTTAAAACTGGGAATTCTTCTTTAAGGAAGAAAAAAATTTCAAACACCTTTCCTCCTTACTGCTTAGCTATTACATTGAAAATTTCTTTAAGAGCTGTCAAGTGCCAGATGCTTGAAAATTTGTTCACAGTGCTGCAAAGAAGGAAGCTTCATGCAAAGGCTGCTTATAAGGGAAGCTGGGTTCTCATGCTGGTTTGATCTGCAGTGCTGAGGAAAACCTAGAGCCAGTTTTTGTGACACACAGAGAAAGAAGGTAATGATGTGCTTTAGATTAGCTGGTGTTTTACTGGCTCATGAACTCATGATTTTGTAAGGCATGTCAGACACTCATCTGGATATTTTTATTGTAGGATTGTTACCTTTGAGAGTTAGATGGGTACTCTTTAGCAAGATAGTGAAGAGAAACATTTTTGTATTGCTCTTAACAATAAAATACACCCAGAATGACACATGTTCCTGATGAATGGTTTGGGTGTTTCTTGTGGAGGATGTTGGTTTCAATACGTCAGTGTAGTCTGATGACAGACCTTCAGATCATCTGTAAAGGTAGTGTCTATATTTCTTTGTAAAATCATTTCACAGTTTTATGTGGCACTTGTCATCTGAAACAGAGTAAAAGCCTTGGAGAAAAACTGAAGTGGCTCTTCCCTTTCTGCCTTTGCTCACCTGCTCCCTCTTTGCACCTTCTGAGAGTCCAGCCTTCAGCCTGATAGTTGGGACCAGCCTGGACAGGACTTTTAGAGGTTTCTCACATACTACAGAGATCAGAGGACCTCTTCATAACTCCTGGGTCATCTTATAAATCAGTCAGCACTCTCCAATCCTCTAAAGCATTTTGAGGCTACTCAATAGGTGGATTAATTCAGGCTCATACTGAATTATTATATATATATCTATGTGTGTATGTATGAAAAATGAGATCAAAAGTCACTTTGATCTGGAGGTTGACAAAAAATCCAAAATGCACAAACAGCACTATTTGTAATTTAGGTATTCGATGTGGCATTTTGTTACCTTTCCCAAGACAGGCATAATTAGTTGTGTACAGAAAAGTGAAATCTTGTAGAATTGGATCTAAGAGTGTGAGGACATGGGACTAAGTTTGAGTGTAGAACTGCTTGCTCTACCTCCCAAGTTCCTGTTACTTGGCATTGGTATTTGCTGATAAGATTTGTCCCCTTAAACTACTTGGCAATCTAGGTTTTTCTTATTGCTCTTTCCTTCTTGCCTTTTCAAGGAGTGAGAGATTGTAAGGTATTTCAGGTTTTTTTGCCAAGTAGCAGGCATTCAGATTTCCCCCTTCTCCACCAAGAAATGAGAACTGAAAATGTAGTTATTCTCTGATGAGAACTGTTACAAGTACTTTTTGCTTCTGAGCTCAATAGAAACTTGGATGACATGACTGGAAATGGTATGGTATTTCCATTCTTCTAGGTGAGAAGGATGGAGAACAGAATTGATATTAGATCTAGCAAAGACTGGGGGATGCTGTAAATGTTAACAGTCCTGCAGAAGACCTGAGGCAGTGAGACATTGTGCCAGCTCTCTTAGCAGAGAGATGAGTAAAAGAATTCCAGGAGCAAATTCCCCTGGAAATAATTTCAAAGCATATTAAGGATGAGAGGGTGATTGGGAGTAGTTTGCATGGATTTATGAAAGGCAAATAGTATTTGACCAGCTGGATAAGTTCCTATGTTGAGATGACTGGCTTGTAGATGTGCTTAGAGGAGCGAATGATGCTTATCCTGATTTTAACAAGGCTGTTGAAACTGTCTCTTCTGATATCATCATTGACAAGCTGATGAATTACAAGCTAGATAAGTGGACAATGAGGTGGACTGAAAACTGCTGATTTCCTGAGCTGATGGGTTGTGACCAGTGGGATGAAGTCCAACTGGAGTCCAGTCACTGGGATTGACACTGAGACAAATACTATTTAACATCTTCACTAATGACCTGAATGATGGGACAGTGTATCCTAAGGAGTTTGCAAATGACACAGAACTGTGATGCATCTGATGGTTATGCTGCAAGTCAGACAGCCTGGAGAAATGTGCCAACAGGAAACTCATGAAGCTTGACAAAGGCAGATGCAAAAGTCTTGAGCCTGGACGAGCTCCTATGCATCAGCACAGGCTGGGAGCTGACTGGTCAGGTGGACCTGTGTTTTGTGGTGAATAGCAGGACAGACATGAGACAGCAAGGCACACTTGGGGCAAAGGCAGTCAGCAATCTCCTGGCAGCATCCGGGAAAGCAGCATCTGTAGATAAGGGGAAGGTGATCCTTCCCCTCTGCTCCTCAGCACTGGTGAGACACATCTGGATCACAAGCACAGTTCTGAGCTTGCCTCAGAGGCAAGAGGTGTGGACGTGCTTGGGGTGAGTCCAGCAAAGTGTCATACATGTGGGGCATTTGGCATCTGAGGCATTTGGGGGCATTTGGCATCTGAGAAGAGGCTGAGGGCACTGGGACTGTTCAGTCTACTGAACAGAAGACTCAGGCTATCTGATTAATGTCTTTGCATTCCTGATAGAGTGGAGTAAAGAAAATAGAGCTAGATTCTTCTCTGTGGTGCCCACAAAGAGTATAAGAGGCAGTGGACACAAAATGAAAGACAGGAATTGTTTTAAATGTTAGATAAACTTATTTTAAACTTTAGGGTGATTGAACACTGGTGCAAGTTGCCCAGAAAAGCTGTAGAGTCTCCATCCCTGGAGATATAAAAACATCAACTAGACACAGTCCTGAGCAACCTGCTGTAGCTGACCCTGCTTGAACAGTGGAGGTTGGACTGGATTATCTCCAGAGGTTCTTTCCCACCATCAAGATTCTGTGACTGCTAAGATGAGCAGCAGGAAAATGCTGCTAAACTACCTTTCTCCAAGGAGGAAGAAAAAAAAAAAGTGAGGGATTTTATGCAGTGTAATGCACTAGATGCGGGGCTATTAAGAAACAGAGACTCTTGTTTAATGGGAGAATTTGCTTTAAACAGTGTCTTTTCCTCCTAAAGCACGTCTTGCTTTTTTGTACTTGCTTCAGGCTTTTCCTGCCACATTAGTAAAGCAAAACCCACAGATCTCCCTTGGATCAGCAGCTCAGAGAGCTTCATGAGTTTGGTAGAAAGGGGATGCAAAAAATACAAGTGTGAAGCATGTTAATATATCCTGCCTCTTGTTCAGGGGTAATTTTTTTTGTTTGAATTGGAATAGACTGAAAGTGGGAAAGGCTAATAATGGTCTGTGTGCAGGGCATATGTGCAAAAGACTGAGGACTCCTGAACATGGGGTGTGGGGTGTTTATTGTCAGTGGGCACCACCAGGCCTGACTGCTCCTGCCCAGCCTTCCAGAGCCATCAGTCCCTGCCCCAGTGATGCTGCAGCCACAGCAGGGCCATCTCCAGCTCCCCACAGCCCTGCCCAGTCTCAGCCCCACAACCTGTCCCAACCTGGGCCCAGCCCCAGCTGCCTGTACCTGGCTGGGATGGGTGGTGGGATGGGCTCTGGTGGGCAGGCCCCATGGGCAGACATCCCGGGGGCCCTGGTAATTGTTCCACCACCTTTCCAGAGATGTTCTGGGGCGGTTTGTTAGTGTTGTGTTCATTAAAAGATAATGCCTCCCTGGGGTTTCTCTGGAACCCAGGTCGTGGTCAGAGCTCTGGCAGGTAGGCCAATAGTTAGCATCCTTTGTCACAGCAGAGTCCTTGGGTGAAAGCTTCCAAACTTTACCTGTGTTTCTTTGACTTTGAAAGACACTGTGCTGGAATCGAATTAGCAAATATAATGTGGGTACCTGGAGAACTCAGTTCCTTTTATTTCTGTGACAGAGCCTTGCTATTAAAATAGAATAATAGATGTGCACTAGGTAGTGCATTAGGAGAAAAAACAATGGGTAACTAACTTCTGAAAGGCTATAGATAGTGCATTAAATGGTGACTTTTTTCTTGCTAACTTGGGTATCTTGTCATATGTTAATTAAATGCCTGGAAAAATCTTTAGGAGATAATAAGAAGATAATAGTGCATAGACTTTAATGTAAATTGGAAGCATTATGCTGTATATCTTCTTCTGTCTTACTTTTAAAGCTCAGTAAGGATTCTTAGCTCAAACAATTGATCTTAATGTACTAAAAAGTAAGACAATTTAAAAGTAAATTAGAGAGTTGAAAAGCAAGCTTTTGGAATTCAAGTGATTTAGTCTGTCTTCATTGTTTGAACTCCCCATTTCCCACTTGTTTATGTATCATTTCGGAGTTTATGTAAAGGCAATCCTTGCCCTAGCTCATACTGTCCCACTGGGAAAAATCAGATCTCTTATGTATTTCTTTGTTCTTCTTTCATGCCCCTTTTTCCTTCCCTTTTGGAAGTCTGCTTCCTGTGGTTTTGATCATGAGTGTAAAACTATAGTCTATGTGCATTCATGCAAATGCGTTGCAAGGATGTCAGCCATGGCCATAATGAACTGAATTCTGCTGTCCTTGGCAGGGAGATGAGAGAGGGACACAGCTTCTGATTATCCTCATGGCCATGCTAGCTGGAGTTTGTCATTGTAAAGGCTGATACTTGCATTCCAGCAGGACTTGATCCTGTGAACCACACAAAGGAAGCTCACCATTCACCTTTGTCCTTCTTAACACTAATTGAAGAGAGTATGCTTTGCTCTGAGGAAGAATACTGGGCAAAGCTCTGCTGCCCCATCATTATTGTCTTATCTCATAAGAGTGGATATTTGTTAACATTAGATCTAGATAATAAAAAGATGTTTGGAGTGAATGCACAGTCTGGCCAATACATTCATAGTATAAGTTCCTGAAAACCCTGATGCTCTTGTCATTTTAACAGCTTGTGTAGTCCTCTGGAATCCTCCAGCAGAAGAATACATTTCTCAAAAGGCAAGGAAATAGGAGTCTCTTTTACTTAAATTCTGATGTCACTTAATTTCTTTCTTTTCCTTTCTTCCTTCTTCCTTTACTCCTGGAAAGGGAGACTTGACACTGTGTTCCGAGCTGTTCAAAGCATTAAGATTAGAAGGCAGTCCTGGATTTCTGTTCTAGCTGTGGTGTCCTCAGTTAGATGGGACCCTGCTAGTGGCCCCCAGGATGTTTCTTCATAGTTAGTGATCCATGAAGTGTACAGAAATGGCCCACTTGAAATCCCAAACAATTTCCATGGCAGTTTAAAGTGCTGTCATTTACTGTATCAAAAGTAGAAATTAATTTCTGTGATGTCTAGAGCATTGCAACTTAGATCAGAAAACAGGGATCCCCTTTTCCTGCATTATAGAATAGTTATTTTATGCAACAGTTTCTATCTGATAAATGTTTTCTGGTTTTGCCTGTTTCTGGCTTATAGAAGAAGTAAAATAATGCTCCCTTCAGTTTGGAAGATAGTGTTTACAGAAGCTGCTTTATTCTGTACAGCAGTAGAGGTGGCTGAAGTCAAAGAAAGACTTAAACTTTACCAGGTTTTCTCATTCATCTACAAATCTCTCCAGAGTTGCTGGTGTTTGTCTGAGACTTTGGGATAATGGCTTAAAGGTACGTGCAGCTAAGCAAGAGAGGCTTGTACTACTTAGTGAGAAACCCATAGAAATTGCAAGTAATTATGACCTGTATGTTCCCTTTTCAATCAAGATGTGACATTGCTGGCAACACCAGATTTGGCAAAAAAATTCCCTTTTCTGCACCATTGCCAGTGATTTTGGTGACACTCTACACCAAGCAGGGGCTCTGCGTAGGTGGTTAAAAGCAAAAGTCACAGCTTTTCAGAAGACTGTACTTGAGGAGCTAAGAATTCTTCATTTTGATGTGCAGAGATTTTTTTTCTCATTTTAAAACTATCTAACCATTAAAATAAGAAATTAGTGTTTTCTGAAATTAATCCAGAGTGACATTCCTCTTTTCCTTTCCATCTTGGTCATCAGCCATACTGTGATATTTAAGACAGCCTGAGCTCCCCTACTGCTCAAATACCTGGCAACACAGCTTGCCAGTCTCCACTTCAGGATGTGTTTGTGTGCAAGAATAACTGTTTTCCTAAAAAAAAATCACTGGGAGTGTATCTTCATTCTTCCTTTCCTGGAATTTAAATAATCTTGTCATAAGATTAATGAGCCCGCTTTCTGAAGTGTGAGTTTTTAATGAGTTTCATTGTTTTCAGCCAAATTGCTTTGGGTTAGAAATTGTAGCAGACAGAAAAGTAGGTGAGAGGAAAGCACCCCAATCTGTATTTCTCTTTTGGATTTCCTGTGCTGTTTTTACCTCACTGATAGATAACAAAATTATAGCTGAGATTATATAGATATGTAGCATGTTTCGTAAAAACAATGGACATAAAAAGGGCAAAGTTGAATTTCATTATTTCAATTTTCAGAAAATTCTGTTTCTACCTGCATAAATGTAGATATTTAAGTTCTTAATTTATGGGACCTACATGAAAGGAAAATTCACTGCAACACAGGTCTTTGGAGTACTAAAGAACCCATAGTAATGATATGTGGAAATCCAGGGGAAAAAAAAATCACAACAAAACCTGACAATTTACCCCTTTTTAGGATTATGTGATGCTTTGGCTGGGTTACAATGTGTTCAGACCATCAACCTAACTCCTGTGTTACAGTGAATAAGCAGCACTGGCATTTATTCAGAGGAAAAAAAATAAGTTGCCCTAGGAGCAAGAGTGATTTCTGTGACAGTAACTGGTTTGTGAAGAGGTGTTGTCCATATGTTTTTTTGTGATTCTGTGATCTATAGCTAAACAGGTAAATTCTATTTCCTGTCCTGGAGAGATGAACTCCCAGGTTCTCCTTTTATCTCTTTTGAAGATATGGACATCTGGGATATAGACATTCACAGTGGATTCTGATGGTTTGAGGAACTTAAGTGTGTACATTGTGGGTGAAAAATCTATGGGTAATTCACCTATAGAATGGGAGCAGCTGTAAAAAAAAAAAAGTTGACTTCTGCTTGATGCCAGTAAATTTCTGGTTTGACTAACAGGTTGATCCCAAGCAGTACTGAGAAGAGTTTTGTAACATAGTCTTTTTAGAAATTATGTTTAATAGAGGCAAAGAGTGTTATGAGTTATCTTCTGTCACAAGGGACATTATTTTTTTTAATCTATTTTTAAAAATGTACATACAGATCTTACTTCTAAGTTATTGCAGAGTGTTTTCTTTCATTCCTACTAATAGCAGGGTCTTCAAAATCCATTGAAACGTCTTCTTTAACTTTTAAATTTGTAGCATCACATGAAAAAGTATATTTAACTATTAGTCACATTGCAAGTATTCATAGGAGAAGCTTGAAATGGCAGAGCAGTGGAAAGATCTTCAGACTTAGGGAACATTTGAGTATATGTATTGTATATAAGAGAGGACACTAGTTGGTTCATGCTGACAGCCTCCAGGGACCTGATATGGGATCAGGATGCTGTTGTGCTGGTGCTTTTGGAACTGTGAAAATTTGTACCATTCTACAACTGTATTATGTGTTTTTATACTGTTTGAAAAATACTGTTTGAAAAAAAAAATTAAAATTAAGTGTTCCCTGAATATTCAAAGCATCCCTTTCAGATAAGGGATATTCACATCACTATCTTGCCCATCCTTTTAGTTTACTATGTTTTACTACTTCCTTAGAGTGAAATCAATCTGTGAAGCTGTGTTAAATCAGCTTTTTTAGTGGCTGATACTCAAAATGCATAGGTAGAAATGGCAGCATGGTCCAAGCAGATGATGAGCAATATCAATTGATGTATTGCCCTGTAACAAAAGAAGGGAGGTGAAGCCAGCTAGTTGGAAAAAATATTGTTTCATCAGTTTGGTAGGTGTTTCCTCACTTTCTCCCCCTTTTCCTCTCTCTTTTTGGAAGAGAAAGGAAATGGGAGAAGAGACTTGACAGAGTACTTCACCTTCATCCTTTGCTCTAATTCAGCAGATGAGATAATAACTTACATGTGCTGTATCCCACAAGTGTCATGCACAAATAAATGAGTTAGCTCTGTTTAGTCACGATATCCTAAATGAGATATGTGAACTCATGCAGCAGTGAATTCAGCCCAGGGTTTTACCTGCCCAGTTTTTAGCTCTTTCCAAAAGCAGTATGAGTATGCACCTTAATGAACCCTGGGCTGAAAGGTGCAGCACCTTCTCTAACCTACAGTACCATTTGCGTCAGCATGGAAACTGGAGCCTAACAATATAAATCTTGCTATTTCCTGCTGGTTTTAATAATTCCATTTGCACAAAACCCCATTCAGACTTCTTAACAACGCTGTGAATTTCTCCAAAGGGAAAACAGGAACTACGTTGTGGTTACTTGTATAGTAGTTTGGTTGGTTTTGCTTCCTGGACTCTTCTCCCTTACTTGGGAATTGGTCAACAGTATGTTCTCTTCTGAAATTAGATTAACAAATTACTTTTCTGAGGCAAAGTAATTTGGCATACTACAGGATTCATTTCTGCCAAAGTATAGCTAGTTATGGCAGTTAACACAGTTTCTTTTGAGGTGACTTTGCTACTACAGTTGTTCTAGGAAGCTTTGTTCCTTTTCTTTTTCTTAGCATTTAAACAAGTCTCCCCAAAGGACTGATTATCCCAAAAACTGTTCAAGTCAAGAAACACTCTTTCTAAAGACCCTTTGCTTCTGTTGTGGCTCTTTTACTTGGGTAGTAGTTCCTCTACGTTAATCTATTATCTGAGCCAAAAGGAACACAAGCTTCTGCTGGACACAAGGAAGAAAGCCCCTTTCTAGTGGAGCTGATGGTCCTCAAAGAGATGGAGTCCTGCTGGAGGGGTGATCCAAGCTTTCAGATTGTGCTCCAAAACTATGCATTTGCTGTTTCTTCCTCAGCTGCTGAATTCTGCTGCTTTCAATCTCATCTGTCAAAGGATAGGGCCACATAAACATTTCATTCAATGGTCATCACCTTCCCCAATCATTATTTTGAGGGTGCAGCTATAATTAAGGAATAGCCATTGTTTAACAGCAGAGCTGAGCAGTGTGGCCCTGCAGAAGGATGAAGTCTGTCTAGATGGTATGAGATATCAAGGTTTTGTGTAAGGCAGGGGAAAAAGATTTGAGTTTTGGGGAAAGATGAAAAACAAAGATCAGCATATCTAGGAACTGAGCAGATTCTGCCACTTTGGCTGTCACTTCAGCAATGTTCAGACAATGCTGCATCAATTGCCAGTCATGTCATACTGGGATGTATTTCCGATCATAATGATAGAAATCAAATGTTGAGCTATACTGAAATCACCAGCTGAGATTCTGGTTCAATGGGGAATCAGTACGAGGCTCACATTCTGAAATACCAGATTTAAAACACCAGACAGATTGCCTGGCAGATCCTCTGGCTATGGGAGAGTGAAATATGAGTGGACCTGACTGCTATAATTTTTTTTCTCTCTGCAAGCTACTAGTTTTTTGCATTATGACTGCAGTGATGACTGCATAAATATTCCTCACTATTTATTATCATTTACTTCAATGGCCAAAGGAAGAATTTTACTGAAAATTTTGAAAAAAAATAATTTAGGTGTCTGTAGAACACAGAAAATGTGCATAGATGTGTGGTGGAGACATCATTCACTAAATATTTATGTGTGCATCTGTGAGCAGTTTAAAAGATGAAGGAATGAGGAAGAAAATCTGTGGTTTGTGGGGATTTTGTTTGGTTTGATTTTTGTGAAAATATATATCTCCACAAGTGTTCTTAAGACCTTTTATTTTGATTTGTCTGTGTTATTTCATATTTGAACACAGGACAGCTATCACACTTCTTTCTGTAGCTCCCTTTGGAATTAAGAGAGGTTTCACAGTTAGAGGCTATGAAGGTCGCTTAAATGAATACTGAAAAAAACCCCCAACTGCCTCTGAGGTGAAACTCGATAAAATCTGTAGGACTCCTCTTGTTTATTTCAGTGTTCTGTGGACTGGAAACATGGTGAAGATACACAATACAGTGAAGAAAAGCCTCAGAGGAGTCCTGTGGTCTTTATGGCACGTCCTACCATGCTAGTGATGTAAGGCAAAGGCTTTTTATTTGCATGCACTAATTTGTGAGCAAAACAGAAGCTCTGCAGCTATCTAGCATATTTAAGGACAATCAACCTGGAAATCTCTTAGGGGGTCTGGGTCTGGGGGGCATGTCCCACTGTTTCTTGGGAAACAGTTACAGTTACTAAATGCCTCTGTTATTTATTAGTTCCTATGTCTTTTACCCTGCTCGGTGACTACAGCAGAGCATAGCTGTATTGCCTTCCTATCTGCTGGCTGAAAATATTGCAGAGCAAACTCTTGGAGGTCCTCCTTAGGCTTTGTAACCCTCCTATGTACCAGAAGCTGCTTAAGCAGAGCTTTCTCTTAACACCTTTCATCATGAACCCTCATTATGAGATTCACCCGATCATTTTTTTTTTCCCCAGTGCTGCACACAGCTGGAAAGGAGAGGATGATCCTTAGATCTCTATATCCCTTCAAAGGGGGGAGTTGAGAATGGAAAGGAATCAAGTGGGTGGGAATAAGGAGGGGAGAGATCTATGAAATGTAACACCTGTTTTATTGTTGTGATTGAGAAACTACTCTGGAACATTGCCAGTGTAGGCAAAATCAATCTGCACTCTCGGGCACAAACCAAACTGTACGGTTCACCTGATTAATCCAATTTTTACTTTATTTTTGTATCTGGAGGCACAGACTGAGAAAACTAAAGAAAAGCTAATATAAAAACCTTATTTTTCTTTGCATTTTCCTTTGTTGATGATTTTTTTAATCTTGTTTGCTAGCATAGCGATCCTGTTGCTCTACCTTTGCATCTTATTTGTTGATAAGCTAAATTGTATCTCTTTCAGTGATGCTCTTGCTAAGCTTAGTTCACAGCCTAGGCTGTGCATCACATACTCTACAATCAGCTGACGAGACAATGGTGCTCATTCTCTGCCTCCACTGTTGTTTCTGCATGCTGACTGTGTGCTCTCCTCCCTGCCTTCCTGTGGGCACAGCACCAGGAAGCGAAACTTGCCAAGATGCTCAGCATAAACTCTTTGTTCTTCAGTTCCAGTGAAGAACTGAACTGCTCTTCAGATTGAACTGAGCTTGGGTTCACTGCTGGCTGTCAGCATTAGCAGCTGTGTCCCGCTGTGGAAGTCCAGCGTACAGATGCACACACTTGGCTGCTGAGAAATTAGGGAGTGTGGGTAGGGTCCTTAGAAGTCACCTGGAGACACTTATCTGAGCGAAAGGGCTGTGCAGTAGCCCTGTGCAGCTGTGATATGTACCAGGCACAGAAAAATCCAGTCACACTAAAGCTTAGTTTCCTAAGGAAGCTGCACTGCAGTGTGTCTGGGTCTCCTCCCTCTGCCCTTTTCCTTTCCCTCTTCTCTCTCTCTGACTTTTGAACTCTCAGGCTAAATTTAACTAAAGCTAGAAAAGGGATAAAAGTTTAAAATAGGATTAGTTTCATTACTTTCCATTGCAATGCTGATGGAAGATAGACCCAAATTAGTTCCCAAAGAAAGAACCATTGGGCAAAATTCAACCATGTGATACTGTATTTGAGAGCCTGCAGGTGGTCAGTCCTACCATGCTCAGACCAGTCAGTAACCACTTACCTATGCCCAGCATAACTGCAAGACATCATCTCTCATACACAAGATATTGGAGGGTTTGATGTTGTTGTGGGAGTGACAGAGGTTTAAAGGATCAAAAAACCAAATTGACCAAAAATTAATCTTCCCTAGTTCATGGGACAATTTTGTAGTTAGATATGAGGAAAAGATCTTATCCTCTATAGGCAACTGCTGTATATTACCAAATATAATTTACCCCCTGGAGTAACACAGCTTATCTGTTTTTGTCTTCATGGTGTGGACCCTCTGTGGATATTATTTATTTCACATTGTTTTGCCAGAGTAGGAGCAGCTAGCTTGAAAGCTCTTTGTCTGTAACACTTTGCCAATGGCATCCTGTGGGAAGCATTTTCTATATTTCATACATAAGAGTAGAAAGAGCAGACAGGGCAATTTTATATCTTGGTTCACAGCCCATGCTACAGGTTTGCTGTGTTCCAGTGCAGCTAACAGACTGTCTTGGTGTGTAATTTTTTTTTTTTTTTTTGTTAATAAATATGTGATTAGGAAACTGTATGGTATGCTGCTTCTCCCAGACTCTTCCTGGAATAGATTTAGTTTGAAGTGTTACAGAAACAGCTTTGGTCCAAGACCATCCAGAATGACAGTGGACATAGAAAATCTCATGAGCTTTGGCAGTCAGATACTGCCACAGCAAGTCACATAGGTGGTTTACATGTTAGACAATTGTATATTTTCAGTTGCTAGCAATTTTTTATAATTTTGGAAAAAATCTGTGGTGTATTTTCATCATTTTAACCAATGAGAAAAGATGGTAATATATGATTTTGTCTGCAAACAAAACTATTCTGAATACACTGTCGGTTTTGCATGTCAGATTAACAAAAATCTTTGCTTTTAGCAGTAAATATCATTTAACAGCATTATCCAGTTCAATCAATTCTAGTTACTCTCCAGCATTTTTAATGCATTTACTTTATATTATACCTGAAATATCTGATTACAGCTTATTATATCTTATTAAATTCTGTAATACAATAAGCATTACATGCTTATTTTGAACAGTGCCCAAATATTTGCTGTCAGGGTGCTCCTGCAGTATCCTGTTTTCTACGCTTCCTGCTGTCCTCATCATCAGTGTCAGGCAGTGTTCAGAGCCGGGCAGGTTCACAGGAGAAAGGATTAAATTACCCCTGAGTGGCAGAAGGCAAAGCAAAGAGTTCTGACCACTGGTCAGCATTGTGCTGCTCCACACAGTGCCAGGACTTCATCGAGGACACACGCCACGCCCCAGAAATCCAGATTAGATGTTAAAGGTCAGATAAACCATCTGCGTTATTAAAGGATGGGTTTAAGCTTAAATGGAGGGGTTTTGCCAATAGTATCATTAAAGCCTTTAAGCAAGCAGAAATTGGGGGAGAATGACAGAAGCCATGACAGAGATGGTGCACTGCCTGTAATTTCAGCCTGTGGGTTGCTCACAGACTGCATGGGGTTGTCTTGTTTCATATTTGCTGTTACCTGTGGAGCAACTGGTGCAGGGAAAGTCCTTTTCATGTTCTGTTCCAGATTTGGTTTTAGAATACCTGGAAATGCTTCACAGTGTTGTGTGAACAAGTCTAGTTGTGACAATGCAGGACTCAGGAAGAAAATTTTTGAGAATAGCAAAGGGCATGCTGAGATGGATGACAGCTTTCTGGTTTAGTAGCTGGGTAGGCACTGGAAGCAGCCCTCTTGCTGGAGAGGGTGTGTGCCCCAGTTAATGTGAGATACTTGAAAGCTCGGTCCAGGGTAAGACTTGCCACCCTTCATGTGCCCTTCTGGGTTAGGTCCATCTGGAACAGAAAAGCCAGGGGCTGCTGAGGAAAGCCCCATGGCTTTGACAGAAGCTACAAAATTCTGATCTGACCTAGCATCTTTGTTTTCCATGGACTGTCCAAGAAATAATGACTAATTGGTGATTGATGCTTGTTCATCGATTCCTTTCAGATGTTCTGAGGTTAAACATAATGCTCTGATTTGAAATTCATGTAGGAACCAGAAGCTTTGTTGCCATACAATCCTTCTTTTGGCTTCTTAGCTGCAAACAGGCCCTGCTGCCAACTGTTTCTACCAGATCGAGCTTTCCCCAGTTTTCCTTTCAAGTGTAAATTGCATACTGGTCAAATCAGGTGAAACATACGCTTCTTTCCTCCTTTCTTGTGTCCTTTCAGCTTAACTCACTCCTGCTTGGCAAGAGGTCTGGGCCACAGATTATTGCACTTGTTAGACTGCAGTGCTGGAATTGTGAAAATTATCGTATGATTGACAGTCAAGAAAATGAATCCCACAGCACTAAAGCAAATTCCCTCCACTTTCCTTGGCAGCTGAGTATTGATTTCAGCTATGCTTTGCTTAAAAGATACAGAATTTCTCAGGGATGCAGAAGCTGATCATGATCATTCCTGAAAGCAGTGTGTCTGTGCATATTCTCCTGAGTCACAGGTAGAGCTTTCTTGCAGAGCTGCAGGGAAGGAGAATGTTGCCACTCTCTTTGTGCAATGTCTGCTGGCCCTGTGGCATTTTTTGGGGGGAAATGTCACACTGAGTATGAAGTATACAGAGAATATCCTCTTAACATGCTGTAATAGTGATGCTTTCAGATTTGCAATATTAAGTGATCAGAGTCCACTGCTGTGAAATTCCTTAATTAAAAACAAATCTGCTGTGTTTATAAAATGTCTAAATTTGCTGTTATGGTTAGAAGAACACACAAGAGAAGGCTTTGTTGAAATGTAAACACTTTGAATTATTACTGCAGTGCGCTGTCTGAATGCTCTCATTTAATGACACAGTGCTCAACATTCAAGTGAATATAATGGTAGCAAAGGGCTGTTAGGCTCAGATTCAGTGTTTAGGCTCCTAACTTTCCACTGAAACAGTTTATTGAATCCAAATCCTTTGTTAACTCTTGCCCTTTTTCCTTTTTAATTTTTTATTTCTTTTTTTGGCATTTCTTTGAGCTTTTTTCTTTTTTTTTTTAGGGTGGTTTCTTATAGTGGTGAAAAATGGTAACTTACTCTTTTGAATTTTATGGTGCAATATTAATTTGCTGAGATTCAGGCACTTTTGTAAATGAGATCTTCATCACTGTATTTTCCTTTAAAAACCTTAGAACAAATAGCTCCATCAGAACGCTGGAAAAGTTGTGAGAATTGGAGAAAAATGGTTCCTCCAAAAGGATAAATAAAAGGACCTTGCTTATTTAAGTCAGAATATGAATTTAAACTAGCTTTATCACTTGCCTGCAGCCAGTGCAAAATGGAAAGGAGCTGCTGTAGCAGGGTCATGGGTGTAAGCAGGGTGGAAGAGCCTGTTTGAGATGTCATAGGCACAAGACACTGGACTCCTCCAAAAACTCTCTTACTCTTATTCAGGTGTGGATGCTACAAATGATAGGGGGTGGTCATCTCTGGTATCATTATCAGTTGTAGGAGCTGAGCTGAGAATCTTCTTCCAAAATGAGAGTTCCCAAGCAATGGCAATGCAGCAGGTATATAGCTTAGATAGTGGATTGGTGCTGATTGAGGACTGTGATCACTAAAATCCTTGCAAACTATCTTAAATCTCACCAAAGTGAACAACTCTAGATCTAACCATCTTTAGAATGAACTGTAGAAACTGGGTGGATTTCAGAAGGAGAGTAAGCTCAGCTTTCCATTTAGAATTTGCCTGATGAAATTTGTGATTGAGTCATCTCTGGCAAAGATTTAGTGCTCGTGGGGATACCTGAGTGTTAATGTTATGCCCACAAATTTGATTTTAGTTGGGATTTTGAAGAATTTACTACAGCCATGGTAACAGGAAATGTGAACAAGCCATCTGAAAACCATGCTGAGAGGGGAGCTTCTGTACTTTAGTATAGGCTAAAAAAATGTCCTCAGCTTTGGCACTCAGAGAATTTGGTCAATAAATGATTTGTTTTTCTGAAGTTACCATTGTACAATTTTGCTGATTTGAACTAATGAAAACACAAAGTCGTGCCACAACCAGAGTTTTCATCGGTTTTGGAAACTGATGAGTTGATATAGATCTTGCTGAAATAATCCCCAAAGCTAAAATCTTGCCTGTAAACTGTGCAAGTGATCTTAAAAGGAGACCATGATCTCTGTCCAGCATGTTGCTGGGAATACCACGGTGAAGGAGAGGAGGGGAGGTGCTTTATCCAGCTGAAGTGAGGTGCGTTCAGAGGCAGCCGAGGCTGGGATGCTGCGGTAGCCCCGTCCTGCCGGGCTCCCGTACCCAGCGCTGAACAGCAGAGGGCACAAACTCTCCGACAGTCGCCTCTTCCCTCCCGGCTCCGGGAAGGGCCAGCACTGAAACAAGGCCAAATAAAAGAGGGCTTAGAAAAGCAAACGCGAAACTTCACTGGAAAGCCACAGGGAAAGTAAACGTGGTAGCAGCTTCAGAGCACAGGTGAAAACGGCACACGTGGGATGCATACAGCTGTGCTATGACAACTCGTGTCAAGGGCGCTTGTACAATACACACGGGGACAGGTTTATTTTTAAATGCGAGGAGATGTGTTAATAGTGTCCTGCTGCCACACATATGTAAGAATTGCTTTATATATGAGTGGAAACATACATGGGTTAAGCAGGTAGTTCTGAACTGGTGACAACCACAATTACTACATAAAATAGATTTCTTTTTCTGTAGGTTGTGTTTAGTAGAAAGGTCATCTTAAAAACAAGACAGGACTATTTGGAACCATTTACTTAGCTGATTTCCAGGTTCTCTGTGTGTCAGAACTGGGCACTTCTGCTGTCATGGGCTGAGTTGCACAGCACCACTGGAAAATTCACTGGTACTAAGTCTAAAGACTTTTCTAAGCCATACATGAAATTATTGTCATGCTAGTCTCTCCTAGCTAAGAATACAAGTGAGAATTTCTAAGTAGATACATATGAGTTTTTGACAGATTTTTAAAGTGAATCAGTAGCCAGACTGTGGTTTGGAGCCAGTAGCTAGGGACCTTCCAGGCCTCAAAGCAAATGTCCCTTTGTCAAGCTTCTGTTGTAGGAGTGTGTAATACTCCTTTTTCAAGCTGTGTGAAGCTGTCAGCTTCGCAATGTTAGAATTAAATCTGAAAGAAATAGACTCAAGAGCTGACTACAATTTATCATGTGATACAATCTCAGTGTATTTTATTTTAAATTTGAGTCTAAAATGGATGAATAAAGCTATAATCATCCTGTCAGTACATGTAACTACTTTCAAAATTAGATACTGATCAGTCTAACTGAGTAAAATTTGGTTGCAATTTCAGTAATACCATTAAACTTCTAATTATTAACAAGTGAGGCTGGTCCAGTGGCCTCAAAGCACATCTATAATTTGGGAGACTCAAATTTAATCCCTACATGTGCCACTAGCTTCCTGTTGGACACTGGTCTCTTGGTGCTTTAGGTCCAAGGCCCTCGGGGAGAAGACTAACTCTTTCAGGAACCTGGACAGAGTTCCAGGATACCCAAACATACCCTAAAAGTGCAGTTGAGGGTCTTCATCCTCTGGTCTGGTGCTCTCAAAAAGAGGTGATGCCTGTCTCAGCAAACTCATTTAGGTGGGAGGGAAATCCTTTACTTGGTTTTTGTGTGGCATTGCATGGTTTAGAGTGTGTGCTAGTGTGGATAACCTGAACAGTTCTGCCCATGTGGGAAACCTTGTCTGGACATTTGGTGAGTGTGTGGGGCTTCATCCTCCTGCATCAGTCAGTCCCTTCATTTACATCATCCATAACTGGTTTCTGGAGTTGATTTTTTTTCCCCTTTTTATCTTTTTTCTGGCAAACACTTCCATTCCAGGATGCCCTAGGCCAGAGGCTGCATGTCAGCCTCTGGGGCAGATGTGATTAGCTCAGTGTATCATATCAGGCTGCTGACAGATCATGGCAGACTGAAAAATCAAAATGGAGTTTCCTGGAGCTGCCCAGCTCTCAACCAAATTGCCAGAAGGTGTTTTCCTCTGTGGCGGGTGGTAGCCATAGCAGGAGTGCTTCTGTCTTATGCTCTTGGTCTTTTTTTGCCCAGGGCAGCCTAAAGCAGCAACTGTGGAAGAATCTTCCACACTGGGAAAGCTCCTGCTCTTGCTATGGGATATAATGGCATAGTAGTGGTAACAGCAGGGCTTCAGGCCAGGTTGTCCTGGGAAGGGATTTTGCCTGGCAGTGCTAGACCAGCCAGAAGACCTTTCACTCAGCAGGAACACAATGTTATCCCTGGGGAAGAGCTCCCCAACAGAAGTGCCCTTTCAAGTTGGCTCTGAACCAAAACTGTCAGTCCCAGGTGGCAGGAGTGGCAGGTGCATGCTGTGAGTGACAGGGACAGTGCGAAATGCCATCAGAGCTCCCTTGGAGTTAGTACCCATCTTATGCTGGTTAATATTTTTCCCTTGGGCAGTCTAAACTCTGTTATACTTATCATTGTTGAGGCTTCCTCTAGTCCCTTGGTGCTCCTAGTCCAATCTTTTGCATTTTTTGTAACAACATAATTAGTAAATCAGGTGATTAGCCACGTCTTATAGCTCTTTCTGAAGCCTCAGAACAGGATGACTTGGACAATGCAAGCAGAGATTGGAGAATGTTGATATAGCTGCAACAAGTTATTTGCACTATGCCTGCCTCCAGCCTATGCAAATAGCAGAAGGGATTCCTTGCTTCATATGACCTGACTTCAGGTGGGCATTCACCCATGCATTCATTCATTTATGGAACACAAACACACTCTGCAGCAGAAAGGAGAATCTGTGAAGGTGCACAGAAGTACCTGTTCTGTCCCTGAGACTGAAAAGACACCCAGAAGAGCAGAGCATTTGAGCAAGCTGAAGAAATGGCCTCTTTTATAAATCTGGTCCATTACCCTCTATTACTGAAGGTTCTCTCTGAGATCTTAATTAATCCAAGCAGAGATGTGTGTCTGTGATGTGAGTTAGGATTAGAAATTAGCTCTAAAAACAAAGTAGCCTATGTAAAATTGATGAGCACTGGCCTATAAAACAATTCAGTGAATGAGCTCCCATTTGTAACGTGGCATTCCTTGAAATAATTGGTCGACAATTACTGGCCTCCTCGTCAGAGGTGGCAGGAAACAGTTGGCTTTCTGGGCTGCAAGCACACATGGCCAGGTCATAATGGAGCATTTTGTCCACAGACACCAGGGCTAGCCTTTATCCTTCCCCTTCCGTCCCGTAGCATTCCACCCAGATGCAGGACCTTGCACTTGGCCTTGTTGAATTAATGAGGTTTGCACAGTCCCCTACCTCTCAAACCTGTCAAGTTCCCTCTGGATTGAATCCCTTTTCTCCAGCCTGTTGACCACATCACACTGCTTACTGTGATCTAAAAACTTTCTGAAGGTGTGCTCAATCCCAAAGTCTATGTTGCCAACAAAGGTGTTGAATGGTGCCAGTTCCTGTCCCAACCCCTGAGGAATGCCACTCGTCACTGGTCTTCACTTGAGCGTTGAACTGTTGACCACAACTTCCTGAGTGCAAACATCCAGCCAATTTCTTACCCACTGAGTGGTCCATCCATCAGATCCATACCTCTCCAGTTGATTTTCCAGAATATTTTGCAGGACAGTGTCAAATGCTTTGCACAAGTCTGGGTAGTTGACTTCTGTTGCCCTTCCCTTGTCCACCATTGCTGTAACCCCACCCTAGAAGGTCACTGATATTTTCAGGCATGGTTTGCCCTTAGTGAAGAAGCCATGGTAGTTGTCACCAGTCACCTCATTATTTTTCATGTGCCTTAGCATATGACATTTCCAGGAGGAACTGTTCCATGATCTTGTCGGGCACTGGACTGTGGTTAGGACAGGGATAGAAAGTTTGTAAATGTTATGTTTAGGCTTTCAGTGCTGCTCCTTCTAAGCACTTTAAAAATTGGATACCTGCCACTTCATACTTGTTGATTTAAGAAAACCGACAAGAGATTTATTTTGTATGGTGTTCCAAAAACTGAGCTGTCTCTAGCTCTCTTTCTTCCTTGTTTGTTGGTAGCCACCTTCATCCGGCTAAAGCAATGACTACAAAACACTCCAGGTAGACACTTGATCTCTTTTACATTCTTCATATATGCATATTAATAGGAATAACAGTGGTGGTGCTCTAACCAAGAGTAGGTCATTTCCTAATAAACATGTAATGAAAGGAAGGATTGCAGGTAGTGGTCTTTCAAAATTGCATACTGATATTATTTCAGATAGATGTAGATATTATAGCTAATTATAGGTATTTTTTTTTCTACAATGTGCCTGTGATCTGGGAGAAAATCAACTAGATCCCTTAATGTCTGTAGTCATTCTAAATGAAAACATAATTCTCTTTAGGATATGTAATGCTTTTATTTTAACATACTTCAGCATTTTAAATGCAGCTGCCTTCACTAGGATGCTTCTAGATTTGCCTGGAGATCAAAGTTTGTTTCCCTGTGAAGGCAGTGAGTATTCTGGTAGGGGGAATTAAACTATGTTTTGTTATCTGATTTTTTGGCTTCTTGCCAAAGAATAGTGCCAGTAGGGCACTAACTTTTGTTTATATGATTTTCATTGACTTCAATGGGCATTGAATCAGGCCTTATAAGCACAATTTCCTCATTGTTAGCAGCTGTTCATTGCTTAGCATTACTTGAGCCACTATTCAGCTGGCCATCTGTGATCTGGGACTTCTCAGACTGCAAGAAAATCGTTATCTGTTCCATTTTGGCAGGAGAACATTGTAAGTTATCTTAGGGATGTATTTGTACAAGGAGTAATAATGTTTTTCCCCAATAGCTATTGCTTATTGCCTGCCCATCTGTGGTTCTAACACACAAATGTTAAATAATAAATACAGTAACAGACCCAGGGCTTTGTACATTCAAATGAATGTTTATTTCACCAAGATGCTGAGATATTAAGTTAGCAGGAAAGTCTCTCTTTTATCAGTATACACACTTCTTTGTCAATCTTTGACACTGGTCGGTCTACAGAACCTAGTAAAAGCTTAAAAAATTATGTAAAAAGGCCTACCTGTCCTGGAGATCTTGGTGAGTTATGCCATCAAATCATGACTGAGAGTTTGGGATGAAGCTGGATTTAAGAGGTATAAAAGAAGAATTGATTGACATTACCTTAAGTGTTTGTATGGCTGAGAGCAGCCATACAAGTTATGGTATTGTAACATAGAGTTACAGGTATTGTCCAAGAATAATTCTCCAGAAAGAAGTAACTGTGGAAGTGGAGGGCTGTACTGATAAATCAGCATTTCAGTTAAACTGTTGAATGTTATCCTGTATGGCTAGGTTCCTTCCAAAATCCACCTGTTCCTACGTTCTTGCCAGAACCATTTACAAATTCCTGATAACAAATATTCACCTAAAACTAAGCCCCATTTTCTAAGAAAGTTTAAAGGAATGTACTAAGGGTCAGAAAGAAGGAAAAGAAAGATCGCTTTTGTAAGTATAAGATTATATATATATATATATATATATATATATATATATAAAAGATAAGGATTTATTAGCCCAAGATCAGAAGTGATATGTCTGGAGAGCTTGCTAGGAGGGAAGTTACCTTTTTGTTTAAGAAATATTTTACCTATTTATGATAATTCTTGGGCTAAAAGCCACTCCTGATTGCTCATGTGATGAAGTAAATGACAGCAAACGCTAGTTAGGCTTCTGGAGAGTAGCCCTCTGTCCCTGATGTGCTTTCATCCATGCTCTTGATAGGTACTGGAGATGCACATCTCTGGCATTGAAGAAGAAAAATCTGAGCTTTCTCCAGTTTCTGAATTGAGCTTCTTTCACTTTCAAATGTTCATTCAAAACAAGGGAAATCAATTTCACTGTTGCTGATGAAGCTTAACTGCTCATTTACATGAACAAGAACGAGAGAAATGAAGCGGGGGAAGGCAACTTCATTTCCCTTACTTCCCAAAACCAGGATTTCCCTGTGCCCAAATTTTCTATTTCTACTTCTGACGGAGCATTATTGCCTGGTGGCAGGAAAAAAAAAATACAGTATTTCATCAGTTTCCCAGACTATGGGAACTTACCAAATTTCTTGCAGATTTCAGAAGGAGTTTTCTGGATGCCAAAATAAATGTCTGGCTTCACTATGCCCTGGGAGGAGAACCTGCTGAGTTCTCCCACAGGGGTTGGGAGGATCTTGTACTGTTTTAGGATCTATGTTGACTCTCTGAATCCATCAGCAAAATTCTGGAGAGAGATAATATGCAGGATTGTACCTTGCTCTGGGAGCTGCTGAGAGAAATACAAAGATTCCATCCTCTAAACAGGACATGAGACACAAATTCTCTATTTAAGCCAGTTTAACAGTTCAAGCACTATTCCCCCCCATCAGGTGACAGGGAAGGTAATGAGGAAATATTCATGCATCCTTCAAAAGTTATTTTAAACCCAAAAGGGTTTGAAATAATGAAATAAGTTTTCCCCATAGTCAGACTTTGTTTGCCAAATCGGGAAGTCTACATAGTAAGTAAGTAAACCATATGAAAATGTAATAAGTCTTCTACATATTTAGCAGATGTTCATGAATTTATCCACTATAGGAAGTTATATATCAAACTGTACAATTTTGGTGCCTGTTTTGTGTACTCTGTGAATCCCAGACACATTTAATATTTCTCCCTCTGAAGTTTACAGTGCACAAATAATATTTAATAAACAACCTTTAACTTTAAACAAACTTTTTCAGATAGATGATGTCTGCTCAGATCCCATGTTTTGAGAACCCTTTAAGAAGGCTGGACAGGACTGATCAAATCTTGCAATATGTCTTTAATTTACATGCATTCAGTCTCTCTCCCAGCAGCATCACTTTCAATGTTTCAGTGAAGGATGCATTACTTGAGAACTATTGTTTCAAAGGTGGGCAAATCTGCAATTCTGATTTGCAGAGAATTTAAACTTGGCACATTAAATTCCTGTCCAAAAACGATTATTTTTTCCCCCAAATGTCTTCAGAGAAACAGTTTATTCTTCATGTTGTTAGAGTGGAAAAACAATGTCTCAGTGCTTTTATTCTTCTGATTCTTAGGGCTATGAGCATGGTGTTTTAAAATGGAAACTTGTGACACACACAAGAGGATATTACACTACTTTTCAACTAGAAAAATTAAAAAAAAAAACAAAACCCAAACAAAAATTATTTTTGGATTTGAAACTTCAAGGCATACAGCAACTCTCATTTCCTAAATTTCAGAATAAAATTTTAATGATGGCAAATGGTGATCTGAGAACACAACGAGGAAGATATAAGAACCATGAGGAAAAAATATATATGATACAGAAAAATACAGAAGACAGATTAGTGGGTATTTAAAAAAAATAAACTCCAAGCAATCAACCAAGAAACTGAAAACTGCAAATTACTGTTGATAAGCAAATTGCTGATGGGCCTTGTATTTTTCACATGTCTGACAATAACTAGTTTTCTCTGGGTTACTACAGTGTCCCTCAGAATGAGACTTAGCTGAGGAGGTCCATAGGATTGAGAAACTACTTGTGGAAAGGCATGAGGAATAAAAAAGCAGCCTTTCTCTCTCAAACTAGATTTGGTTTGAGGTCCCACCCCCTCAGGTTTTTTTTCTGCTCTTCCATACTTTATAATATTTCCTAGGATGAAACTCTCACCATTGACTTAGAGAGATTTTTAGATGCTCAGCAATTGTTGACATTTGATTTTGTGTGGCACTGCTCAGTGTAAGGAGCCTGCTCAGAAAAAGTGGGGATGAAGGTGGGGCTGATCAATAACCAAAACTTGAGCTATTGGAGATACTAACTCCAGCCTCTGGGAGTGTTGGATTGTGCTTTCTTGACTGCAGTCATGTCTGCTGGTTTTGCTGTTGCTCCCTGCAGAATACAGATGTCTTCTTCAGCATCACTCTAATGTGCATGAAAGGACAATTAGGAGTAGCTGTTGCTTATCACTTGTTTTTCTTAGTGTGCAGGGTTTTTTCTGTGATCATATGAAAACAGGTTTGTTAGCATTTTGATTAGATTACCTCCAGTAAGTTCAAAGAAACAGGTATATAGCTGATGTACAGTAGCTCCCAAAAGCACAGGTTTATGATCATTTTATAATTTTCATAATGCAGCACACTGTGTCTCTCTTATTGCTAACGAGGTCATTAATGAAAGTCTAAGCTCGAGTGCCCAGCGGATATCAAGGCAATCATATTTTATGTATTCTGCTTGTTAATGGTAAAGGTAAAATATCTATTACATGTTTAAAACTGCACTTTAGCTGCTCAGGAAAATGAGAGCTGTTCGCAGTTTCATTTCATATTATCCACTGCCTGCTTTGTGCAGAGCTGAATAGGTGATTAGGTAGGGTGTGGAGATTTTTCTTGTCTCTAAACTGCCTATTCCTTGAGAAGACAATTGATGGTAATAATTCTTGCTGTATCTCCGCTGGTGAAAAGTCCTGTGCCTGGACATGGCAGAAAAGTGTTAGTAAATGCTGTACTTTTGTCTCCTGGTTGAAGACTCCAGAGGAGCTTTTTAAGGTTAGTTCTCCAGAGATGTGTGAAGAAAGCAGTGATCTAAAACAGTTTTCTCTTGGATTTGAGAGCACTTTATTATCAGGTGCAAACATCAACACCACTACAAGTGAAATGGGTTAATAGGCTTTCACATAGGGAAGATCGCTAGACACCCCACAATTTGTTTTTCTGCTGGCCTTGTTCAAGGTGAGGTTACATTACCTGAGGGAGAGAACGTTTGCAATTTAGAACTTCAGCAAATAGACTGGTGCGTTAATTACAGCATTCCTACAACCAGGATTTCCTGGATTAGTTGTCAAATCATAAAAATGGCATAGTGGGAATTCTAAATGTTTTGTATAAATGTGAAGCATTCAGTCTTCAATTGATTTAATATTTTTAACTTCTTTTCCTCATTTTAATTTTTACTTATTTAAAAAATTCTGTGATATAGAAAAACTTTGACATGTGTAATAGTGTGGAAATGAAGCATATCAGCATTTCTGAAATTATTACAGTTAGAAAATGTTAATATAAAACCTTACATTGTTTAAAAAAAAAATTCCTAGTCTTCCTGAACAAACATTTTCACTAGATGTGACTTGACATGGGAATAGTTCTGCATTTGCCCCCTACTCCTCGCTGCTCCCCTTTCCTCTAAAGTTGTAGATTTTGGCTAATTTTAGCTGTTTATGAGAAGTGGGGAAAAAAAGAGGCCAAATCTCGCTGTACTCTTTCTTTACTTTTATAAACTTTTACTTCACTGCTAAATTAAGATAAATTTTATGCATTTCCCCATGGTATCCTCTATTCCTCAGATTTTTAGAGGTCAAGGAACAGTATGTAGGCAGGGGAAAGCAAAATTAGTTAAAAGGAATAAATGCAGACCAGTCTTATGGGTTTTCTGCTTATTGTGAAAGGGCTGAAATAATCCACCCCAGTGGAATATTGGCAGGGTTCAGGTGTCTTGCTGAGTTCCACAGCTGGAAGAGTTATTGCACCTGAACCGAGCTGCAGAAAGCAGACAACTTATGTGGTAGCTCGAGGCAAGCCCGAGGTGAAGCAAATTTGTCTAAGTGTCTTTTGATGATCTATGCTAATGGCTTTACCTCCTGTACGTGACAAGCACGCTCAGCTGACATCACTTTGTCCTCATAATCAGAGAGCAGGATCTTACTGGTGAAACACACTGAGGGCCTTAGGTATTGTGTGAATAAAGGCCACCACGACAACACATGGCAGGTTTTGGAATGAGCACAAAAGGGTATGTTTTTACAAGTGGGCTTTTTCATTCAGTATGTCAGCTAGTCCTAAGTACAAATCAGGCCTCACTGCAGCAGCACTGAGCAGTGCAGATCAAGAAAAGGGAGCTAAAAGAAATATTATTTTGTGGCACCAAGGAGCATTTTCAGGCAGCAATCACCTTTCTTCTCTGTGTTCATAACCTGTCTTGCTGAGTACAGGTCCTAGCTTGAGCCCTAGCAGCTGTAGAAGGCAAATGGTTGTGCATGAGGCATCTTGATCAGCTCCCAGCTGGCTGCTGCTGTTCTCCCCATCCCCCTCCAAATTACCAGGGTTACCGCCTGGCTCAGATTTGCTCAGGGTTACGTCTGCAAGCGTCACTTCTGCAACTGTAATACAGATAAGAATTTACCAACAATCTTGAGAGACGTTCCCTGGCCTGAAGTGCTCGTAGGCATGTGACAGCAGGATTCAGGGCTGTGCTACCAGTGAGACAAACAAACACAGTCACGTCTAAGCGGTTGTGTTGCTTCGTCAGACCTGGCAAACCGATGATATCGCCTGTCCTTCTGGGCTCTACAGAGAGCTCTGTCTGGGAATGGTTTTATGCAAAGCTTTTCTAAATGTTTCTCTTCTCTTTTCTGAGGTTGTCCTTTGCAGATGTAAGGGAAGAAGGAAGTTGGTGTCCCAAAAGGCAGTCTTGGGAAGCTGCTAGGTCAAACTGAAAAAACAAAACTGGGCTTAACTTCAGATCTCTATATTTTCCCTTGCAAATGTGTTTGTTTTACAACTGGTACATCCTTTCATGAAGATCTGTCTGATGGCGGCTATTTAAGTTTAATTCTGGCTCTGGCTCTGGCTGCCACCAGGCTGTACAGAGGGACTTAAGCTTGAGAGCAGCCCTGCTTTTGCTGTAATTGGTTTTTTTCCAAAGAGTTTCTGCTAGTTTACATACCATTTTCTCTCAGTCTGATTCTACTGGGTGAAGGGCAGGGACTGAAAAAGATTAAAATATGTCCCCTCTATCATACCATAAAGGAGATTATGAAAGACATGGACTGTCAGAGGAGGACTGTCACTCCTCCTCTGCTGAAGTGGATGATCAGGTGACCTGTGTGCAGCAGGAGAATGGAGACTAAGGGCATAAAATCACATATCCATACTGATGATAATTCATGCTCAAACACTTTGTCATCTGAATGCAGGTAGAAAAGAAGGTAGCTAAGAAAAATCTGAAAAAGGGAGTAGGTTTGCAATGTGGTGTTGCCGGCTGCAGGGGCTCTGGCACCTCCGGGGCTCAGGAAACCCACTGGATCCAAATGTGGTTCATTGTGAGGACTCCTTTTACACCAGGCTGTGAAGCCTTTATCCCTTTTGCGCAGGATTGTTTTTGTTCTCCCGGCTGGTGATTTTATTTCTAAAGTAATTCAAATAAATGAATACAATATATTTCTGGTGAGTATATTACTGTAACGAAGATTCCCAGTTGGATTTCTCATTTAAGCAGCAGGATGGTTGGGAGAATTAAATTAAGACTTGGGTATTCCTCTGTCCTAACCTTGCTCTGCAGAGTGATTTATGGCACAAGCAGGGCCTGTTCGCTCAGACTGGCATTTCCAGACTCAGGTGCCTAAAGACACATTTGGACATGTATTTAGGCACCCACATAAACACTGTTTACTTTGCAGAGGTGCAGCTCCCTGAGAAGGGAGGGTGTTTACAGGAATTTGGCCTCTCTGGAAAAAGAATCAAGCTTTAGGCACTGATGCAGAGAAGAAGAACTTAGCACTTTGAGCAGGCACAGTTCACTCGTGAAAGTAGTAACAAATACTTTGCTGTATCACAGGAGAAGGCTGTGAGGCTGAGCTGCTGAACTTGGCCTTGCAGCAGCATTTTGAAAATAACAAAGCTTTCTGTCCATATATGCTTGATGTCAGGGCTCACAGGGAAGAGTATACCTTTATGATGGGGAAATAATAGATAAAGGAATGGAAGCAGAAAAAATAGAATTTTGACTTTTCTGACTGTGTGTTTAAATCTCAGATGTAATAAGGGTATAAATCTCCACAAATTTATAAAGCTTTTTTCCTTTTTATTTTCTTTTTCTTATGCAATATGGGAAGTAATGAATAGGCAAGTGCAATTTATAAGGGAGGAGAATTCACCAACAGGGTTTGCTGAACTGAGCAACTGAATGGTATTCCTGTGGAGTGGTTTTACAGTGTCACTTGAACCCCCCCAGTTATGCAGTCTCTAGGTAACTGGAGGCAGGTCTGTTTTCCATAATATACTGACTAGCCTGGAACTAAAAACACAGACGTAAAATTCCCCAAACCTTGCTGCATCCATTTCTGGCAAAGGTAGTGGAGCCTGTTGAAAACCTTGTGCTTTTTATCCATGTCAAGTGACTTTTAAAGAGCTTGGTTCATAAAGAAAATGGAGATTTGCTTGGCAAGTTGTTCCAAATCATAGTTATGTCTTGATACAAAGCATTTATAAAAAAAAAATATATGCTTTGCTAGAAGTACAGAATTAAGAACAAGATATGATTTTGTTTGGCTTTGGGACAGAGGCTTTGGGGGAAGCAGGCAACAAGGTATTAATGAAATAAAGCCTTACATGTAGGGAAGACAAGCCTTTTTATGAGAGGACAGAAGGGTGGGAGGCCAATGAAAGTGTGTATAGTTAAGGAAATGTGATGTGGGAGTCACAGGAGAGAACAAAGGGTTGGTGGAGGGTGCAAGAAATGTTGATCAAGAAGCAGAGTTTGGTAAAGCTGCAGAGAAGGCTGAAGGGGACTCAGAGATGGCAGCAAGGCTGCCAGAGAGAAAGCCCAACTAGAAACAAACTGAAAACTTTTCCTCAAAGTAGAGCCAGATGCTTCTGGCAGTCTTGCTGGTTGGTGAGTGTTGGAGTTCATGACACTGTTTGCAGTGTCTGTATTCTTCCTTGGATACAGCTTGGAGAAGGAAAATGCTGCCAGTCTGAATGACTGTTTATCCCAGAGTGGTTGCAGGAGACAGAAAAGGGGGGAGTTTGTACTACCTTTTGCCACAACAGCCAGGATGGGAGAGTTACAGAGAGACTCCCTTGAGAAAAGTGAATTTTGGACTATGTTAGAGATACAAAAGGCACAGACTGTGTATGTGCAGTAGTTAAAACTGAAAGGGAAATGGAAGCATGTTTTTACTTCTAATTCAGTCATTTCTCACAGTAGGCAGGTTGACTAAATGTTGGATGGCTGCATTTCCAACAAGGAGGGAGCTGACACCGTATCTGTTGTACCATCTGTTTACCAGTTACCAGTGTACTGGGGAGAAGCTTCAGCAAGGAGTGGGAAATCTTCCAGAGCTCGCAGTTGTGTTTAACTGCTTGAATGCCAGCGATATGAAGTCAATGTACTGGCAAGCTTCCTGTGTTCTGAGCTAAATCTACTGTGTGTAGCCTCTTCTTTTCAGCCACTGAAACTCTGCCACTTGGGTGCTTCTCCTTGCACATTGCCATTGGTGCCAGAAGAAAACTGGCTAGCCTCCTAGCCAGGCTGCAGCCAGGAGACACTTTCCATACCCATCTTTTAATTGTTCTTTGCACAGGGAGGAGGAATAAAACCCACCTCAATCCTGCAAACAGTGGTACCAGAATAAAAGCTGGAGAGGAATGTTATTTTGCTATAGCTGGTGGTCTGCAGGGTGCCTTGCTGTTGCAGTGGTGCTGGGATGCCAGTTTATTAATGAACTGTTTGTGTGAAATTACCAAACACACCATAACTAAAAGCTCAAAAGAAACTAGTAGCAGCAATTCAGCCCATCATCCTATTGCTCCTGGTTTGCAGTTACACTTTTGGACTGAGAAGAGTAAAAAAAACCTCAGGAAATCATATTTAGACAATTCTGCTTTGGTTTCCTCTCTCAGCTTTTTCTAACGTAAAACTGACAAAACCTGGTGACTACAAACTGGCCTGATTGAAAGCTGCAGGTCCTCTCTAGCCCTTAAGAGTAGAGGTTTCAGTTTCAAAGTTCAGTGCAGAACTAGATACAGAGCATGAATTTCCTAAATAAAAATTGTGATGCCATAGGAGGAATAGCAGGATTAGCTTCAAGCTGATAATGATTTCAAGCCCAGGAAGATGGTACTCACTACCTTTGCTTTCTGAATGCTTAATTTCCTTATTAAGTCAGTGCAGCTCAATTAGTCTTTGCCTTTGACTCTGAGTGTCAAAACTTGGGCAAACTCACAGTTAAACTTGTGTGAAACAGTTTTGTTCTTGCATAGATCAATTTCCATTGTGGTCAGTTTTGTGTTTTGTATCTCATCTTTGTCAGGCTTGAGGCTATCTGTCTTTGCCTTCTCTCCAGCCTAAATTTACTTAATGTTCATTTCTCTTGACATAGAGGCATGCATGAACCCTCCAGATCAACTCTGTTGGTTCATAAAGTCCAGATAATTTCAGACACCTGCAATTCTTCCTCTTAGCCATAATGAGCCCCACAGTGGGGTGGACTCATCTGTTCTGCAGAATCTCTGGGACAGAAATGAGCTTGTTCACCTTGAGAGCCGCATAGTGGTGGTTAGTGAGCCACTGAGCCCCAGTTAATGCCTCCACATATACCCCTGAGAGGCAGGGTGAATGGTTTTTTTGTTTGACATTAGAACAACACAACCAAGGATCTTCTAGCAAACTCAGGACCAGGCAGAGTGGAGTGATGTCTGTCTACAAAATAAATTGAGCTTCAAGTGATGGCTACATTATAGAATTTATTTTAATATTTGAAACTGTGCTAGGACCAGACCTTTTAAGAAGAATGGTAATGTGCATAGCTGTTTCTGAGGCTCTGCTTTTAGCAGGCTTTTAGGACCTGTCATCTTTGTTTCTTTTCCTTGAGCAACTCTAACTTATCTGCCACCCAAGAGAGACCCTTTTAAAGTCACTAGAGCTCTTTGATCTCAGATACTCACTGTTGTCTTCTGCACTGTCTTAACAACACGCAAAAGCCAGTTTGTTTCCTTCTTGCTTGTCTCTCTTGAAAGTGATAGTAAGCTAGTATCTATCAAGTGAACATCTCCCAAACAAGGTTTTTATGCTTGTTTATCATCACAAACCCCACTCATCTTTCTGGTGAGCACTAAGCAAAGTACTGCATTAACACTGCATTAACACAGGAAAGCTCCTGTTCCTGCTGGATGACTCTGCTAGGAGAGGCTAGTAGTTCTGCTCCCAAGGCCCATGATTTTGATGGCCATACTTTTGTTTTTCACTATGGCATTTGTATAGTCAGCCCATCTGCATCAGTCACCAAAATGGCCTGCTTTTCTATTATTTTTTTTTCTCTCCAAGAAATAAATAAAGAAAAACCAAAAGCCTGACAGCAACCTTTATTGACAACAGGTTTGCTCTGCACAATCTGCCACTTCTGCAAGGCATGTGGGCTCTGAATGCAGCTTCCATCTTAATCTGTCTTTTTCCCTCAAGGAGCCACCTGATAATTTGGACTCTGAGGTGGAGGCCTTTGCTCCTGCCACACTGGGAAAACTGCAACATTTCTTGCAAGTCTTGGCCTACGTTGCAATAACCCAGGATTTTGTGTGTGATTGCTCCAGCACCTGGGATTGCTGCATCAAACCCGTCACCGCCCAGCCACTGAGGCATGTGAGCTGAGAACTCAGCCAAGAGAAAAGCAGGTTAGAGTTGTGAAAAAACCCTCTTGTTTTTAGTCAGATACATATGGTTTGCTGCCTGGTATATATTGTGGAGAAGGATGATTTATGGTTCTCTTCTTTGACGTGCTTTTTATGTAAACTTACATTTATTATACCAAAGAACTGGAGCCAATTCCCCAGCAGTTGTCCACCTGTCCCGAGTCTTCAACTGACTGGAGCGGGAGGGAGTCTCTGTGCCCGTGTGCTGCTGTCATGGTAAATGGGTTAAGGTGTAGGTACTTGTGCCATTTAGTGTTTTGCACATCGATGAAGCTGCAAAAATTATCTTTATGGCCTGCTGGGTGTAGCTGGTGTAGCTGTTTGCTTCTGCTCTGATCTTCCTTACACATGGGCACCTAATTGAACGAAATGGTGAAGAAGACTTGCCCGCAGAGTCGCAGTGCTGTCCCCAGGCGCTTGCTGTGGCCATTCTCCACTCTCGGGAGGCTGCCCGGTGTACGAGCGGTGCTCTCCTGCCGGGAGCCGTGTACCCGGCGGGGCTGCGCCCTGCTGGGGCCCTCCCGCCCCCGTGAGCTGCCCCGGCACGGTGTGGTCGGGTAAGGCCTCGGCCGGGGCTCCGGGGCCGGGCGAGGACGCCGCAGGCCCCGGCCGGCAGAGGCAGGGGCAGCGCGGAGGCAGCGGCTGCGGGTCTGACGCAAGCCCTGAGCTGCTCCCCTCCCCTCCCCCTGTCCGCAGCGCTTCCCCTCGTTACGGCAGGGTGGTTTGATTCATGAGCTTTCTGCAGGGCCCTTTGATTCATGAGCTTTCTCTCGGCTCGCCGCTGCGCCGGGTGACTCAGAGCACACGGGCTCTGTGCGGGCTTCGTTAGCGGAGATTAACGTCAGCGCGCACCTTTTGTTCGCGCGAGGCTCCTCTCCCGCCGCCGCCTCCCCGCCCCGGGCTGCCGGCCTCTAGCTGCTTGCAGGGCCGGCATCGATTGGCAGAGCCACGTCCGCGTCCTTGCCCTGTCTCAGGTTGCCATCGAAGTGGGCAGGTTCCCAGAGATGCAGCTCAAGTGCCACCAGCATCCTCTGATTGAATCTGGAGTGCAGGCTTAGACGTAAGCCGAAACCTTCTTCGTCGCCCAGCTATGCATCCGCAATGGCAATCGGTCTCTGAAGGGAACAGAAAATACGTGTGGAAAAGGGTTTTGGGGGGTTAATCCTATGCTCAAAAGCGCCTGGGGGTCGGGCAGCAAAGGTATTGCAATCAGCTAAGCAAGAAGCTTCAAATCATAGCACCTTGTAATGTAAAAATGCCAGTCAGCAACTTCCAGTGTCACAAGAGAAGACCTGCAGTGACCCAGTGTTTCCTTCGGGTTGGAGCCACATGTTTATCAAGGTTTTTGCCACTGCCCGAATCCCTCCAGTCTGCTGAAGTTGTTTCCTGGAGTGGAGAAGACAGTTTTTAATGAGGCAGGGGACGGAAGGAGGGAAGTGCTTTGGTTTTCATTTTTCTGTGAGCAAAGTGGCGATATAATGAAGGAAATGCTGTTCAGCTCTTGGACCCAGTGAGGGAGCACGGGGGCTTATCTCTGACTTCTTCTCCGATCACAGATAGCTCAATTTTCTAAATCTGGCCTAGCAAACTATCACTGAATGCTGCTGTCACACCAAGGTACTTTGGCTGTTTGTAGCCAAGGTGTTTGTTGCTTAATCCAGTCCTGATGAGCCCGCAGTATTGTGGCCCCTTGAGTTCTCTTGGTCCGTCTCAGTTATGGGGGGAGTGAGAGATGCAACTGGAGCCACAGTCACTTCCTCTTCTCCCCAGTGAAGCTGCTTGGGGGAACACAAGGTGCTGGAAAGGAGCAGTAGAAGGAAAATGGTACTTGATTATCGTTTTAGCTCTCTCTGAACTGCCGATCCAACAATACCATCGCTGCTAACAAGAAGGCAGAAATAGGAAGAAAAATAATGTAGAAATAGAAAAAATAGATGCCAGTACCAAGTAAAACAAGAAATGGGGTACTGCAGGAAGTAGGTCCATGCTGTGAAGCACAACCTGTTTTAACAACCAGCAGACTGAAGTTTTACTGCAGAGAAGTCCAGAAGAAACAAGGTGAGCATGCTACAATCGCAATACAGACTGTGCTTCTGCAGCAGCTTTAGATGCAGGTTGTGAGCAAGCAAGAGAGCAGTAGGGGCTGTACAGCCAAAGTTCAGATATGTAAAGTAACCAGACCTGCTTACAATGCATCAGAGAGAAATTTGGATAGAAATGCAATAAATAAAAAACGAATACTGAATATTACACATCAAAACCAGTTCAGCAAGCTGTTTGACCACTCAGCACAGAGAGAAAATACATGGTTATATTAACAGATGAAGAAATACAGACCCATAAGCTGCCTCTAGATGAAATGGCTACCTTTAGGTGGTGTCTGAAAGAACAAAGCAAATAAAGCTTATGTAGATAAAAAGCATAAAGAAATTGAGGCTTCTGAGAAGGCTTTGAAATCAGAGTGCTGCAAAATGGCAGCGTGTACCTTATTCCACTGGGCCTGCAAACTGGACAGCAGGCTTTTGTGCTTTACAGGGACATTTAGCAAATCACCAACATTATGAGAAGGCTGTATTCATTCTCTAATAGATGGCAAACAAACAGAATAGCTTCTTGAATCTTTTGTCCCCTAAATGCTGGGTGAGGTAGTTAAAGTACAAGGATTTCTGGTAAGTGTTTATGTAGTTGCCTGGTTCTGATGCTATATTTCAGTTGTAAGTGTTCCTTCTTTAGCAGTATCAAATTCTTTAATAGCTAAGAATTTGCTCTTTTGGTCTGAAAATTGAAAGGGTAGGAAGGAGCAGGGAGAATAAATACATAGAAGCCTGCTATTCTATTTTTGTTTTCATCGAACTTTTGAAGTCAATTTGCAAACAAATTTCCCAGCAATTTTTTGGTGGAAGTTTTAGCCTGTTCTTCTGAAAAGCAGTATAGAAGTAATCATAGAGATGAGACACAACCTGCCTCTAGATTTCTCAGCAGGAATATTTTACTTGCTGCAGAGATTTCTTCTTCAAGATTTTTGATAACCTGACTTTTCCAAAGACCTCCTGGAAGGAAACAAGAATTTCCATGAGACTTTCCGTCCCATTCTTTAATAACAATGGAAAAAAAAACCAAACCCAAACAACTTTTTGGAAACCCTTATGTTTCTGTAGAAACACATGCAAATATGATGTGAATGTTCTGTAAAGCTTCAGAGCAAATTATATGTGAAAAAAAAAGTAAATAGTAAAGCAAAGCTAGAAGTACCTGAATAGAGTGAAAGATATTAAATAAAAAACTGACTACATGTCTTTGATTCCTTTTTGTAGCATGATGGGAAGGGGAAGGGGCTTCAGTATGTCCCTAGTCCAGCTTCCAGGTCAAGGCAGGATCAGCCCTGAAATGAGACCAGCTTGTTCCAGGCTCTGTCCAGTGACTGCGCAAGCCCTCTGGACAACTTGTTCCCAGGGTAAGGTATTACCTGTACAACTCTCTTCTTCAAAGCCAGATTTTTCTTCTGGGTGGGGAAATAAAAAAAAAATCTTATTTATGTATTCTAATGAAAGTGCATCAGTCACCCCTGGAAAAACTCTTGGGGAACAACACAACACAGCCACTAAGTTCTTCTGAGCTAAGCACGTAGCTGCCGCATTGGTATAACGTGGGAGTAGACTTGTGGAACCTGGTATATGCCAGGATGCCAGATCTCTGAGCTATAAAATCATGGGGGTTATTAGTCCCTGAAGAAATGTGTATCTGATTACTATAGCTGTAATCATTGGCTTTCAAATATTTTTTTTATTTTGGACTACTATGGGTATTCAAGTAGAGCTTCAGATTCCTTTATCATGGTATTTGAAACAACCTTTCCATTGCTTGCTTTTGTGGCCCCCTTCAGTATCGCCTGTGGATCCAAGCACAGTTCAAAACTATTGCTGGGAGTCTTCACCAGTTTTTATATATTGCTTCTCCTGATGTGTGACTCATCTGTAAATACAGGGAAATATTTGTACTGTCATCCCTCGTTGTTAACGCTAAGTAGAGGGGGTAATACCTTAATCCAATTTTTTGCAGTGAGACAAAGATAGAATTTTCTGACTCTTGACCTGAGTTAGTAACTTACATTTCTGCTGCTTCAGTTCTTCAGAAAGACATTCAGAACTGGCTTGCAGTCATCATATGGTCCTTCACATGTATTTGTAATATTTTGTACTGCAAAACTGTCTTAGCTGTGAACATTTAAGACTAAGATTGAATTTTCAGTTCTGTAAATACAGTTGGTCTTTGCAGGATAATTTGCTAGTTCCAAATATCTATTTTCTGTGGTAAATAAGGTGATTTGAAAATTCTGATGAAAATGTGCCCTGTTTTTTATTATCTTGTTTTATACTTTGGCTTTTGTTTTGACAAAATGCTGCATGAAATATTTCATAATATTAAAACCTAAAAGGAATGAGTAATGAATTCAAAATTCTGTGTTTATTAGAATGAAGCATTTAATTTTCACTAAGTGCAGACAAGGTAGCTGTGAAATGTTTCAATCTTCAGTTTCCTAGTAGGAAAACTCCTGCACCAAGATAATAAAATGCTGCCAAATTTGTTGTAGATTTTACTGGGACATGTACAGAGGTGCCAGAAGCTTGGTAGAAGCAGCAGAGAGTGAAACAAGTTAATACTTGTAGAGTTTCATTGGTCTTCTTTACTTGTAAGGTCAAATTATTTTCTCTGGTTTTCCAATCATTTTTCACTCTCTGGTATATATGCTTTCTCTCTCTCCGATGCTTACTGCATTTTTCTGGAAAGAAGCAAGAATAGGAAGCAAATACTTGAAAATTCTGATTCCTATTGAATGTCAGGCAAAGAAATAGATGGATGATGTGGAATTAGGAGCATCTTTCTTTAGTAATTATGAAAATGAGATGGCAGAGCCAATCCATCTGATTGGGAATATGAGAATATGCCTAATGGTAGGAAACCAGTACTGTATCAGTACTTGTATTGCCTTTCTCCACTCATTGCTCAGTAGAAGAAATTTGATGACAGTACAGTTAATAAAAGCATTTAGTCTTTCTTCTGGGTTTTGTACCATGACTGCTTGAACATTGACAACAACATAATTTTTATATCCTTAAGGATCTGATACTTCTGACTGAAACTCAAGTGAAAGCTTAGAGTCAAATTCATACCAAATTGTGAAGCAATGTGCAGTGACATTTGTCTCTAGGACAAGAATTCAAAAATAAAAGTTTTTAAAGTCTGGTAATTTATATTACATGAGAATATAAGAAAAACATATAATGTCAGAATATACTATTTAATTGTCAGAGTGGAGTTCTGTGATGTGGATCAAGACGTGGCTCTTTGCCCAAATTTGTTAAGGCAATGTGTTTGTAAAATGGCTCATGCACTGCAGTGTGAAGAGGTAAGGGTAACTTTTGCAAAAGTTTGTGTTCATCTATTGCCCAGCCTCTACAAAGAGGTTATACTCTCCAGAGCTGTCTTTTTAAAGTATCACATTTTTTGACAAGCCTTTGGAAACTATCTATGGACACACCTATGGTGTGGTCTTCAGTGTCCTAAAGAGATCTGGACCTGCATAGATGATCATTCCCAGGTACTGAGCAGCACATTTAATACCTCTGGAGCAGAGAGCTTATGAATGCTTACTAAATGTTTTGTAGCAGCAGTGTGGTTACATGCTACTTAGAGGGAATAATTGGCTTTTTCCAAAGAAAAGCTCATTTCTCAAATTGTTTATGAAGAGAGGCCTCTGCAAAATAACCAAAAATTTGTCTCACAAATTTGTCTTACAAAATTTGTCTCAGTCTGACATAGTCACTGCTTGATTAAATTCTTCTTTGTTGTTTCAGAAGAATTAGAAGAAAGTTTTCATAAATATCTTGTTTAAATCATAGGTATATAGCAAATTAGAAGTTATTTGGGGAACTTGTTGGTAAACTTCCCTGGATAGGAGATTGCTCTGAAATCCAAATATTTCATTTAAGAAATGGGAAAAAGTGAATGTATGTAACAGCATGTTGCAAGAGAGAAGAAGGCAGACAGGAAATGAAAAAAACTGCTGATAGAGTGACTTGAAAAACATCCAAACCATCTTGATTTTGAGTCTGGAACAGATGTAGGTGCAGTTGTAGCATATAGTGATCAGCAGAAGGAACTGCAAGTGGGGCTTTTACTTTGAGGGACTGAGAACATCAGTAAGCTGCTCCATAAAGTATAAAAACCACATTTTTTCTTTTTGTCTTTATTTCTGCTTCTCTATTATTCTTTTTACCTCAGAAACTCTAGATTTTGTTTTTTTCTATTTTTAGTAGAGGCCTAGTTGGAGGGTGTGGGCAGGAGAAATTTGCTTGGAAGGCTGATTTGAAGGGGCTGCATGGTTGAAGAAAAGTAAATTCAAGCTTGTCAGAGGTATAAAGAGATAGATTAAAGCCCTTCTCTGACTTTCTAAAGTACAGCTTTTATGTAATCTCATCATAAAGACTTTTGAACAGAAAACGAGTGAAGTAGTGTTCAGTAATATTCTTTATTCCATCTTGTTTCTTCGAAGCTCAGTTACACTGGCTTAATAAAAGTTGTGAGGCTTTTTTTTTTTTTTTGCTTATAAGAAAGGTGCTAAACTTTGGAGAAGGAACTCAGAATTCCACTTCATTTTGCAAATATGTTGAAAGGAATGACATTTGGAGATGTGGTATTATCTTGTCAGAGCTTATGTGCCACTGAATACATTTTACTCAGATTTTATTTGGTAATTGTTGTCATTAGAACAGAAGTTTAAGCAGCAGGCTCTTTTTCCCACATGAAGAACCTTTTAGTCCTCGTTAGGTAAATATTTATTTCTTCCAGTTTGTTTTGTTATATTTGCAGAACCAACTCTAAATATATATATTCCTGGCATAAAATTGTATGTGCAACACAATCCTCTGTATCTGGGAGGTATAACTGAATATCCCAAAGTTTATTATTAAATCAACACACAATTAATTTAATTCTACCTTAAATTGATTTAATAGCATCCTTTGGCACGAGGAAATGCAAATTCAGGACTTAAAAATGTATTTTCTTTTATTTAACTTTGTAAGTCGTGAAGAAAAGTTTGCTGATGCTTTTGAAGTATTACTAATTCTGAAAATATATTTTTCAGGTGTTCCTCTTTGAATTGTATTCATAAAATATGTGATTTTTTCCTATTTGGATTTGTCTGCAAAAAATATTTGTGAGCTACACTTGATGTTTGCAGATATATTCCTTGTTGAAAATAGCTCTCCAACTAGACTTCCTAGTTATTTGACATATTCAACATTAAAGATATGGGTGTGGGTTGCTGTTCTCTCTCTGCTTTTGCAGAGCTTAATAGTTACATGTGCATGTAACTATTTTACACAAAATTGTTGTTGCTTTCCTGCCCATCTTCAGCCGAATTATGGAAAGTAATTGTGTCCTTTTCTATGTTAGATAATTGTGTAATTACTTAGTGCTGTTCTCAATGCACCTAAGAGGATAAAAATGCTTTTGTATGTCTTCTAGGTGTAGAATCAGAGGTTGGAAGAAACTTGCTTTCTGACAGTAAAACAGATTAATTTTGAGTATGAACATATGCAAGAAGAAGATGTTATTCTACACAAGATTTTTACACAGTCACTTTCTGGACCATTGAACAATAAAATCTACAAAAGGTGCTTGCCTAAATGAGATCAAGTGGATTGGACTGACTGATGTTAGCAAAGATCATTTATCTCTCACATTGAGGATGAATACATAGAGTTTCAGAAAAGCAGGTTTTGGTTTTCTTTCAGTTAGGTTTTTGTGCTTCAACAGACTGGTACAGTAAAAAAATGTACTTTGATATCTAGGTTAAAATTTGATATTTCATCTGCAAATACTTTCTGAACAGAAACCTGATGTCTTAATTATATTTTTAACTATCTAGACTCATAGATCTAGGAAAATAAAATTTTCTCTCATTCAGCTTCTAATCATCATCAGTCCAAGTTAATTATTCCAACTGTGTCTGTTTCCAGATGATTTTGCTCTCTTCTTCCTCCACTAATACTGACAGCTTAAGTATTGTCAATTTTAACTATATCTAGACCACAGGAAGGGGCTTATTCTTTCTGAGAAAAGTTTTATCATTATTTCTAGAATTCAGGAAAGCACTAGATTACTTTTCCAGCAGTTAATAATCAGTGCAATTTTTTTTATCCAGCCTGTATTTGTTGCCTCTCTTCTTTATTGCTCATTTATATACTCTGAAATCTTTAGCAGAGCTTTTTAGGCAATGGGATAATTGGTCTCAACGTTTGAAATTTTATCTCTCTGGATGTCAGAAAAACTTAGCAGAAGACATCAAACTGTAGAAATGGGTTTATATGAGGAATAGATATATTTATTATTATTATTATATATTATTACAAATATTTTATATTTGTATTTATTTAGATATATATAGTGATGTTGCTTGCTGGCAGAGCAGTCCCATGAAGGCAAGGCAAGCAAGGCATACTGTAAACAGCTCTACTTCTATTGCACTGTATTTCAGGAGCTCCTTGGAGAGGCACCAATGAATGAAAAGTATCTCGGTTGCTTTCCAGAATTATAATTTTTCCTTATTAGAAACTGGTGAATTGTTTGAATGTTTTCTAAAGAGACAGGTGGTGGTTAGAGAACTATTTGACTGGACAAGTTAAAGGAAACATTCTCCCTCCCCAAATATTTTTCCAAGTAGCAAAAAAAAGCCCCAAACCCAAGAAAACCTGAAAAATCTGCAGTATTTTCTCATTCATATGAAATTTCAATTATTGAAATTGTAATATCATTGGACAGCTGGTCCAACTCATATTCAATAAGGCACAACTTGGAAATTACGTTGTGTTGCTCAGAGTTCTGTGCGTCATTATTTCCACATAGATAACACTGCTTGTTTTTACTCACACAATAATGTGCTATAAGTTGGTAACTTTTAAATAATTGCAGATCTTTCTGGTATTGGAGCTCTGATGCATCTGGAGGTGCTTTTCTTCAATGCTTTTCTGCCTTTGACAGACTTTGGAAATTTGGGCAATAATAATGCTGAATACAGAAAGTATTGAAGGTGTTGATTAGGAAGCAAGAAGAAAGGCTGTAGCTTTAGGGTACAGGAGTAATATTTCAACAAATAAATATGAAGAAATATGTACACTTAACTCTTATTATAATGTGGTTAATGCAGCATATTATTTAACTACAGGATAAAGGTCCAAGAGAAAAGGATGGTGAGAAAAAGAAGTAACTGCACAATACAATAGTTTTTGAAATGAAATTACTTAATTTAAAGTAGATATCTATTACAGAAAAAATTCTGAAAGATTGACATGTAGAAGTAATATAATTTTTTAAAGCCTAAAAATATATTGCTCTTTGTTATGAAAGAGAATATTTGATTCTCCTGCAAATGTCTCTTTCCTTTTTCTACCAGACCTGCTGTAGATGTGATGGGAGAAAAATGTTGTCCTCCCACAAGTCTATCAATTAATATGCTGATTACATTCATAGCATTGACTACTTTGGAAAAGATCCAAGGTGATCACCACAGAGACATGCTTGGACCTATTTCTTTACTGTCATGGGTTTATCAAGGTAGAATATTTGGGCTAAGGCTGTGAGTGTTGTTCTCCTCAACCTCTGGGCTGGACTTAGGATCTGGTACAGGCTCTGGCTGGCTCCTTTGGAACCCCGTCTGTGGGAAGCACTGGCCCCAGGCAATTAGTCTAAGTCACTTACTTGCTTGTGGTGGTCCTGCAATGACCTATTTGTGGCTTCTAAAGCTCTTCTTTTGCTTCCCTTTTTGTGAGTTCCCTTTCCTAGAAAGGGGTGAGCAGATGTGATGGGAAAAATGGCCAGACTGCTCCCTGGATCTACAGTGTTCCTGCTGGAGTAGAAGAAGTTGTCATTGCTATCTGTTTGGACTTTGTTCTAGCAAGGAAGAAAAGGAGACCATTCATCTCAGTGGACTGTGGAGAAGAACAGAAAGAAAGATGAGATCATAGATATATATTGCTAGAAAAAGAGAAGCCTTGGACTTGAAATCAGGTGCAGCACCTCAGCTACAAACTTCACCCCTGATTTTGGTAAATCACATAATCTTGAAACTCTTATCTGTGAAATGTGACAAACATAGCTGCTTCACTGAAGCACAGTGTGGGTAAAGATCATTCATGTGAAGGATTTGGGTGTTGATATGGCATTGATGGTGTTGACAAAATGAATGTAGTGAGAGTCCCATTGCTTTCTGGAGTACAAGCTCTATATTCTAAATCTTTGGGAGGGAGAAGGAAAACTGCTTGAAGGAGTAGTGCCTTCCTGTAAATGAAAGATAACTTACTGGATGATGAGAAAAGGTAAAAGAGAATTGTGATCTTTTTAAGATTCTCTTTGGCTGGTTTTCTTTAATGTGTTAGAAGCATACCTTCCCTTCTCCTTACAGCTCTGAAATAGAGGTATAACACTATATGAAAGAAGGTGAAGTCATGTCTTCCCACAGCAAAGCTTCTACAGTTACAGAATCAGATATTTTGTGGCCTGTGATTTCTGGAACGTGATGCAAAAGTATTGATGCTTTTTTCCTTGTAGATCCCAGGAATCTTTTGTCCATGCCTTGGGAAAGTTTTGGTCAGTGCAAAGCTTAGCATAAGCTTGAGTCCTCTAAATCTTTATGGGAGCAAGTAAGTTTTGTTTTAGGGAATGCTGGCGCTGTGCATTACTCTGTACTGCCGTACATGAAAGTTGGCTGTTTGCCTGGAAATCCGATACTGTATAAGGATACACGGTGGCTGGTGCAAGGGAGAAAAACAAGGTCAACAGTCTCTGCCACTACTCCAGAAGGTCAGCTTTATTCACAGGACCAGCAGCAGGTTGCTTCAGCTTACTTATGTTAACTATCTTTTCAGTCCTTTCCTTACTGAATAGGACTATTTAAAACTTCAATAGAAATCTGCATTCAAAGAAGACAGCTAACTTTTTATTGCATAACTTAAAGATATCACTGATCGTTCTCCCTCCCCCACACAGACAGAGCTGTCAAATTGAAAACGTTTTCAGTGTGGAGCACAAGCCTACTCCTTTCAAACCTCATCAAAATTAACTTCAGAACACTTTTAGAGGAAGAGAAATACTGCAGAGAAACAGCTGCAGCATGTTTGATCCTCCTTTCTTTTGGGGGGCCTGTGGAACTGTCAAAGCTTAGATCTCTGAAAGGTGGTGATTATTAAAAAGCAAAATTGAGCACAGCTAATTGTGAAATAACTCTTTCTTGATTGGGCTCTGTTCAGTAGTCAGTTGATGGAGGTAAGCAGATTTACAGAGGAGGTTGCTTTATTGCTGGCATGGATCCTTGGAGTGTTCATATGATGTGTGTTCTCTGAGAAGAGACAAGTTAGAGCACAAGTTTCATCCATGTTAACAGAAGTGCTGGGAAGAAACGTTTAGCTACATTGGTCAATAGGTTACATATCCAGCTCCCTTGCACAAGTCCTACCAACTCAGTTCAGAGGGACTGCAGAGAGGTTGCTGAATGATGAAAGCTTGTGTTGATTGATGTCAGACTACAAAAGGGAGAATATTCTGGATGCCTTGCATCTCAGCTTAGGCACCATCCTGAGGCTTCACTCCCTGAGTTTAGTCTCGCTCTGAATTGCCCTCTAGGGTATAATTTCCTCTCACATGTACAGCATACAGAGTCTAATAAGAACTGCCCTTCCCAAATCAGTCAATGGTGTTTATTCAGCAATAATGCTTCTCTTTTTGGAGCGTTCTTGCCCTTTCCTCCTTCCATGGAGCTCTCCAGCCAAGAGACGTCCCCTATATTACTTGTTCATATCTCCTCACCTTACTTGAAACAGTACAGTGTATAGTGTTTGCAGTTTCTCATGCTGTCTTGTGGTGATTTTCTGTAGGTTGTCTGATCAAGAAGGACTATTAATGGTGCAATCAAAAATTTTCCTGAAGGATGCATTCTAGGAATGAAAGACTTCACTTTTCAAACTACACCCTTGTTAATCTATACTGAGTACTATTTGAGAGACAATTTACTTTTTTTTAAAGACTGCAGCAGTTTGATTTGGGCTTAGAATGGGTTTAGATGGGGAGAGCTAGAAACAGGGGTTTATTTTAAAATAGATCCCTCTTCTATGAATTAAGATGTGACACTTCTAAGTTATAATCTTAACTTTTGGTAGATCGAGTGCTCCTATGATTTTTTTCTTTAATAGAAAGATTAATATCTAAGAACTGGATTAATAACTAAGAACTTAAGGCATACTGACATAGCTGGTATCTGTAAGAAAACATCAACAGCTGGGTGTACAGCACAGCTGTTCTTTAGCTTTCCAAGCCCAAACAATTTTGGAAGCAGCACAAGACACATTGCTAAACATATATTGGGAATAAGGAACAGTTCACATTTTTCCTTTACACTTTTATCTTTCTTCTGTTATTCTAAACCCATCCAGGTAATTGGGCAGCCATTAGGGTCGGGATGGGGAATCCTGCGGGAAAGGTTTGGTATCTTACAGGGCAGTCATTAATTTCTTTACGGATTACTTGTTCAAGGACAATGTCTACAGCTCAGCAGTGACCTGGAACAAATTCTCTATCATGAGGGGAAAAGAATGCTGCCCAAATGCCTTCCTAACGAGAGCAAAACAGAGGGGACCTGAGACAAATTCAGAACCTGAGTTACAAAGCCAGGAGAACCAGTGGGGAAAGTGAAGCAATATGAGCTTGGCAAGAGGTGGCAGAAACCCTCCCTGAGTGCATTTGCCACACAAAGCTGTTGAAATGTTGCTTCCTTTCTAGGGATAATGCAGCAGCCTTTTTAATGATGGTTGTTGCAGATAATGTGGCAGCCGTGATGAAATACAACCCAGGCAGTGAAGCAGAGAGAGCTTCAGACTTGCTGAAGTCTAAGAGAGGAGGGACAAGCACCAGAGAGGATAAGTGGCATGCTCCAAAGAGCTGAAAAACATCCAGTAATGAACAAGGTAGAAAATTATACAGAAAAATGCAAGTAAATAATGGGCCCCAAAAACATTTTGAGAATTTTTTCCTAATAAAACTTTCCAGATTCACCAGAAGTTTTGTGAACCAGAGCATTCCATCTGCCAATTAATTCAGGAATAGTGTAGTATGTTATGACACAAGAGTTCCTAAAGAATTTTTAAATAATTGGGATTATATCAATGGACACTCCAGGGAAAGAAACAGTTTTCTCCTCTAATAAGGTGAAAGATTTATATTTTTAGACTTACTTACGGTCTCATGTCTTCCAGAAGATCTCTCTTGACACCTCGGACAGAGTTCTCAGGACTTCTTCCACTGCCATCCCAGCAATGCAAGAGCTTCTTGCAGTCTAAATTACAGTTTTCCATGCAATGTTCCCATTTTTCATGCCTTCTAATAGAAAACTGAACTCACCATTGGAATGCATAGAAAATTTGTGGTGGGACTGAAAACTGCCTTGAAAGTTTAAGATCTTATGAACCTTTGTGCTTCAGTTGTTCTTACTGTGTATAAAATGTAATGAATGTGCTCCAGTTCAGAGTGGTAAACAATTTTATTACATTAATGTGTATATCCAGGAGTAGCAGAACTGAACAGGTCATAAAATATCCTGTTTGATTTTAAATATTGCATTAATTTTAAAATCATAAAGAGCATGGATATAATGTCACAATTATTTTCCTTCTAATGCATAGCAAATAGGGGATTTCACTTCAGCTATTCCAGGCATACTGAAATCTTGGTAGTTTTATTATTTTCATTATTTATTATTATTATAAAAATTATTTTTATTATTTATTATTTTATTATTCTCAACTATAAATTCAATTAATTTTCCTGTCCTGAGGGGCTATGAAAACTGGTAGGGCTTTCAGGTAGATATGAAATACACATTTAGTAGGTCTCAGGAATAGGCCAAGGTTGAAAGTATATGAAAAGCAAAATATTTCCAATCACAGATGTTACAGTGCAGCTATTCAAGTATTTATGTTTTGTTTTACTGTATAGAGTAAATTTTAGTAACCTGTATTTAAGATGGAGAAATGGATTATGGGATAAAATTTCAGCATATATGATCTTGATCAGATGAACTTTGTTGGAAGTTGGTGTGATGCTGAATTCACCCTTCTGCTCAATCCAAATACTAGTCATCATTTCCATAGTGTGTAAATGTTCATCTGGATGGTGACATTTCATTCCCAGCTTATCCCGGCTCACGTTACTGCTTTAGGAATATCTATTGTACCTCTTATCCTACCGTACACTGTGCTGTCGTCACCACCGCTGTGGATAATCCACTACTATTTGGCAAGAAAACTGTTTATCCATTCTGTGTTAGGGTAGATAGCTGAAGTAAAAGCTGGAGGAGGAGGAGGCACAAAGTGTAGTACATTGTGTTTGTTGTCCAGTGCATTAACATGCTAGCTGAGCTAACAAGGAGGAGATGACCAAGTGTTTTGGTCATTAGATTAATTTTGTCACGGGTTTTGATGACATACTAACAGATAAACTATAAGGATACTGTGACCAGAAGTAGCAGGAAAGTAGTAAAGACCATATACCTGTAGATTTCATAACTATCCTGCACTCTTTCCATAGTTTGTCATGTGGAGAATCACTTACATCTTGAATACTAACCTTGATCAGCTTGAACTGCTGCAAAGTAGGAATGTTTATGGCTCAGTGTCTCAATTTCCTCCATTTTTGACTATCTTTGTTTTGGCTGCTAATGTCTCATACAGCAGCCATTTTTGATACCACAAGCCCCCAGCATTGCATAGGGAAAGAAACAAGCCAAGGGTCATCCCATCTGAGGAACAACACAAGCAACATTTACCCCACACCCTTACTTCTTTAGAGTTCGAGGTTGTTTGGTTTTTCCACTCTGTTTTTCAGAGTATGTTAGTTTATTTCATTAGCTGTTTATGCTAGGAAAAAAACAAACCAAAACTAATTGCCCCATCCACCCTCAGGAAAGAGAGAGACAAGAAAATTATCAAGGGAAACTTAATCCCTCTGTCTCTCCAAAAGCTAAATTAGTAAGTACAAAAGATTGGACTAAAGCTTGTTGCAACTTGTGTAACCATTTACTACTTTAAATGCATTGTTCCTCTTGGTTCTTCTTAACTAAGAGCTACTCTTCCTCCTTGTGTTCTTGCTCATTAATAGGAAATCATAAAGCTGTGAATTTGTTCAATACTTGTGCATTTGCCAATTTTTGAATGAGTTTTCCCCCTAGACTAAAAAGTGTCTCTCTTGTCCAGCTCAGCCCTGTGATGGCAATGGTTTTCATTCTGCTGTCTTCTAGGCAGTTCTTGGGAGGATGCAGTGTATTCCTTTCACCTAAACATTTCTTATTGTCAAATAGAAGCAAAGGGAAGAAAAGCCAAGCCCCACCCCCCCCCCCCCCCACCCAAACCATCAAGGTCTTTGATGGTAAAGGCACAGGTAATATTAAAAAAAATTAGAATACTTCTTGCAGCCTCATTTCTGACGTTGTGTCTGTCTGTGTGTTTGACAGCAGCCTTCATGTCACTGAGCACACATGCTGCTTTGCCACCCCTGCCTCACAGGGATCCCCTGTCCCTGCCTGCACAGGAGCCCACCAGCTGACCCTGCCTCTCTGCTGTGAGTATGCAGCCAGCCCAGGAGTTTGTGGTTGAGAGCAGGCAGTGACTGACTGTACCCAGGAAGCACTGAAGGAAGTTAAACAGCAGGAGGAACCAGAGTTTTATCTTATTTTGTTTTTGTTTGGCTTAGCTTTTTGTCCTAACTCTGATAAGGAAGACTGAAGTAATCTGGGGAAGGATACAGTCCTTATATTCTATTCCTGTGTTACTGATTAGGAATGATGCAGAGAATGATGCATGCTTATGAAGAGGGTATGTCTGGAGGTTTTACTAAGGGCTTTCACAAGATTCACTGAGATTAAAGTTGTGATCAACAAATGGTTATTTACCACTGCTCCTAATATATTCCTTTCTGAATGAATATTCATTGTGCCAGCAAGCAGCTATGGAAATAACAGGAGCTTCTGTCTAGATTCAGGTTTCCGTTGCAAGCTCTGCTGAAGCTTTTTCCCCTAAAAGAAGTTCCACTTTTTTAACGCAATGGAAAATACAAGGCAAGTTCAAGTGATATCTCAGATATTTATTAGCATTAAACAGGAGTATTAGGTTGTTCCTTCCTTCTGAATTTCTCCTGGCCACAGTGTGCTCTTTGAGGTCTTACATTTGAGAGTATTCTGTTTGAGAAATTCAAATACAAAAAAGGAATGTGTTATTCTGAAATTATTTTTCCAAATAGCAAATATTTCCTTACTCTATCACCTTATTTATGGAACTAAATGTTCTCTAGCGTTTTTCAAGCCTCCAATACATTGAAAAAACTCTTATTGTTAGTCTTAATATTCCTAGCTATTTGTGCTTCATTATTCCTTCATGCGCTTCAATACCATCATTACATTCCTTTGATTTTTCTTTTTAGAAGTAACAATGCTGTAGTTTTATGCTCCCTGTAATTTTTAGAGCTCCATTTTTGCTTGCAATTAACTTAACCAACTTGTCACTCAGACTTACTGGCTTTGAAATTTTGTGCTTAATTTTGCATAATGGTACACACTCCCCCTGAGCCACCTTCATCGTGTCTTTAAAATTTAGCCGAACTTTAAAAACTTAACCAACATTATCACTAATAGGTTTTGCCAAATTATTTAATTCTTAATTTTCAGACTGCACAGTTTCTTTTATTCAAATTTCTAGATGAATGCCCTTCAAGAACTGCATTAGATGGTAAATTGCAATCCTGAAGCAGTCCCTTACTCTGAGCTCATCTCTGCTGTGTAAAACATTTTACAAACTCTTTTGCTTTCTGTTATCTGCAGCTCAGAATGCCGTGAAAGCAGAGCTTCTGCAGGCCTTGGAGCAGTGTTCCTCATGGGTTCTTTGAATACTGTGTTCTTCTGAGGTAAATGTAAATTATTTAGGTGCATTTTCTAACTTCACAACAGTCATTTGTTCAGTGGTCCCCACTGTGGCTCCTTCCTTCATTCAGCAGTTTCTGCACAAACCTGGGGATGAACTGCAGCAGTGTAAGGGTCTGCTCTGAAGGAAGCTATAATAGTCAAAATCAGCTGAAGGCATACCCAAAGGTTTGCTTAGAGGTCACCTATGTTGTGATTTAACCCCAGCCACCAGCCAAGCTGTCTCATTCCCCCACCAGCAGAATCGGGGAGAGAATCAGAAAGGTAAAAGCTGAAAAGCTCGCATGTGGAGGTGAAGACAGTTTAATAGGGAAGCAAAAGCACACACACAAGCAAAGGAAGGCAAGGAATTACTTCACTGCTTCCCGTGGGCAGGCAGGTGTTCAGCCATTTCCAGGGCCTTGTCATGTACAGTGGCTCCTTGGTACTGCACATGACAAATGCCATCACTCCAAATGTCCCCGCTTCCTCCTTCTTCTCCCCACTTTATATACTGAGCATGATGTCACATGGTCTAGAATATCCCTTTGGTCAGCTTGGGTCACCTTGGGTCCTGGCTGTGTCCCCAATGAACCTCCCATTGACCCCCAACTTCTTCACCAATGTGGCCATAGGAAAAGCAGAAAAGGCTTTGGCTCTGTGTAAGCCCTGCTCAGCAATAACAAAAATGTCTCTATATTATTAGTGCTGTGTTCAGCATAGATCCGAAACCAGCCCCACACCAGCCGCTGCAGAGAAAGTGAACTCCACCCCAGACAAATCCCACACAAATTCACTGTCCTGAAATAGGCCTCCACTTTCTTGTGGTGATTTACAAAACAAGTTTAGTTCATGTTAAACATGATAGATATGGAGTGTTATTTGCCAGCTAGGGGCTAAGCAGAATAATCTTGGAGTTGCTTCACATGTGCTTTTCTTTAACTTGAAGACAGTTCCTTTCCCTTCAACTTGTTGCATAAAAATATATGTTCAGGTCACTAGTAGGGTTCTGCAGGGCTCCATCCTTGAGTCCGTGCTCTTCAACATCTTCATAAATGACTTGGACCCAGGACTGGAAGGGATACTAAGCAAGTTTGCCAATGATAAAATTTGTGAGGAACTGTTGAGTCCCTTGAAGGCAGGGCTCTGCTCTGCTTTGGGCACCACAATGATGAAGGGGCAGGTGTAGGAGGAACAGCTGAGATAATTTGGTCTGTTCAGCCTCAAGAGGAGACTGAGGGGACACCTCATTACAGTTACAGCGTCCTTATGAGAGGAAGAGGAGGGGCAGGCACTGATCTCTGCTCTGTGGTGACCAGTGACAGGACCCAAGGGAATGGTCTGAAGCTGTGTCGGGGGGGGTTGGGGTTGGGTATTAGGAGAAGGTTCTTCACCCAGAGGGTGGTTGGGCACTGGAACAGCTCCCCAGGGACGTGGTCACAGCACCAGCCTGACACAGTTCAAGAAGTGTTTGAACAATACCCTTGGGCACAGGGTGAGACTCTTGGCGATGGTGCTGTGCAGGAGTTGGACTCGAGGATCCTTGTGGGTCCTTTCCAACTCAACATATCCTGTGATTCTGTAATCGTATTCTGTCTGTTTCTTTTCTGCAGAGCTAAGTAAGCTGAACTCTCTTTAGTCTCTTGGGATGTAAACTTTCCAGTTCCTCTGTTTTTTGTAGCACCATTCTCCTGTTTGACTCTTTCCTTCTTATGTGCAAGTAACCAGAATTATGCACAATATTGCAGATGATAAATATGCATGTCAGATGTCTCATTTGGCACACTTTACAATCACATTTGCCTCTTTCAGGCTGCTTGATCCATGGTGGCTTACTGTTATCTCTGAGTTGATCCTGGGAGTAAACCTCTCTCCACCTTCTTCTCTGTCATCTCCAAACAATAAATTTCTCCTTTTGGGCTCCAAAGTTTTTTACTTTCGTTTCATGTTACTTCATTTCATACTGCATGTCTCTGAACATTCCAGTCTTTCCTGAGTGATACCTCAGTCCCATCAGTATTGGTCTTTTAAGCAGATTTCATCCTCTTGTGCATGTTTTCATGCCAAACTGATTATAATAAAATGTTTCTGTCAAGATTAGGTCTGCAGGAGCTGTATTAGACCTTCTGCAATTTGGAGAAAGGCTTTCATGGTGTCTGCTGTAGCTATCGTCCCCTGTCTAATATTACAGTATCAATCTCCATTTTACCAACTTCTTCTCATGGCAGGCTACCAAATGCTTCGTTAAAATCTGATCTACTCCATTTTATTTCTCAGAAAATTAGCTACCCTCCAAGAGAAATAGACTATTCTGACACTACCTGCCTTTGATAAATGATAATGTATTAATTTCCCTTTTGTCTGTGCCTTTAATTGTATGTTATTGTATGTTAATTGTTGGTTTTAAAGATTTTTATACTACTGGGAATGAGCTAATAGTACTTGAGGCCTTAAGTTTAATTTGCAGTGACCTTGCTTATGTGTTTTGCATTTTTAAATGCAGATGCTATGCTTGTTGTTCCCCTGTGATACATGAAGTATCATGTCTTTCTATAGAGGGAATTCTAGAGGGAATCCCTACAGAAAGAATTCATTGTATTAAAAATTTATCATTCTGGATTTGCAGTTTCTTATGTCAGATGTTAAAGTGTTCTGAAATGCAGATTCTTTCTTCCTTCGCAAATTACAGTAAGGACACTTAGGTTTCTTTCCATCTCAGATGTGGCATTCTCTCTTTTATGTTCTTTTCATTTCTATTAAAAATGATGTATTTCAGTTCAGATCTGCATTACATTTAAACATCTCATTGGTCTATGAAATCTTATAGATTATCTGCCTTATTCATTTAAGCAGGTGCAGGCATTAGCTTGTAGTGGCAAAAATTGAGACTACAGGTATGGTCACCAGCCTGTCTGATGATGACAGCAAAACTATCTGTATTAACCTCATGTAATATTTACTGTCAATTGTGGCAGTAATTGTGTAATTTTTAGTTGGATTTATACGGGCAAGAAACTGATGGACTCTTCATAGTGCTAACTTTTTGACTATGAACATGTTCTGTTGTTACTAATTCACTGTTGTGCATGTAAGCATTAAAGTGTCATTACTTTGAGGTATTTATAGGGAAGGAAATAAAAATCTTCAAGAGATAAATCTGACTCCCATATATCTGAGATGTAGCAAGAATTTTTGCTCATAGATTTGCCTTCTTAGAGTGAATTGTGTTTAGGCCTTTTTCTGGTCAATCTTTTGTTTTTTCCTTATTGGCAAACAATTATGTATTTCAGTAATATGTAGGTGACAGACATTGGTCTGCATCAAACAATGATTTGTTTGGCCAGATTCCCTGAAGGTCTTTCAATGTCACCACTCTGGTGGGATTAAATAATTTACTGAGAGCATAAAGATGGTATGTTTGGTGTTATCTGTATTTCTGAACAGGCTATCACCTCTTATGCCAGCTGGAGGGGTTCTAAGGATGTGTGTTTTCACTTCCAGATATGAATTACAATAATCAACTTAGCTGTGCTCTGGAAAGCTTTCCCTTTTGTTGCATAATTTTAACTTTCACCACAGCTGTTAAGACCCTCTGTGATAATAAATATGTATAGCTCTTTTATAATGGAGGAATTATTACTTTCAGTGAGCAGTCTTTTGCAAGCTAACTTTTTTAAATTTACTATGCTTCTTTAGCTGTGACAGTTCAGGTCTTTGAGATCCAGCAGGTTCTGCGGTAATGTGTATCATGTGGCCATCATTTAGAGCTGTTCTCACGTGCAGCATCCACGTCAGAGCCAAGAATTCACGTAAATCATGTTTGGATATTATGTTCTTGCTGACTTCTCAAGTGATTTGCATGGGACCCCCTGGAATTTCCGCTGGAATTTCTATCAAGGACTGCCATTGATTGCACTTGTGTAAATGAAGTTTATGACTCAGTTTCTGTGGTAATTTTTCAACAATACATAAATACCTCTGTAATGCACACTGAAACCAACTTTATTTAACACATAGAGACTGAAACATGTTTTACTGTCACTTTCTTTTTGCCTAATGCAGTTATTGTTCAATGAAGTAACTTCAAAAATATGCAGTGACCGCATTTGAGTCAAATACCAATCTTGTTGGATTTCAAATCCCTAACTAAAGGAAGAAACATCTGGTATGTGGGTGGGAAGCCAGTACCTAAAGTAGTTCTTCCAGGGGTTTAGGGAAATGGGCAAGATGAATGCACCTAATTTTCAAACTGTTCTGATACAGGAATTTCTCAGGAGAATTACTTCTGTCAGAAGAAGCAGTTGTAGTAATTGTAACAGTATGATTTGTTACAAGTAACAAAGACCTTTATTTTCTAATTTTTTCCCTATACATTTATATAAACATCTAGAGAAATTACAGGATTTATTTCTGTCTGTCTAGCTATAAGTATTTTTCTGCTATACAGAAATTTCATTCATGTGTTGACAATAATCTCCTGGGTTTTGGAAGATCGGCTTGGGAATTAGGTTGAAGGCCATGTGCCTATTTGCCATTTTCCAAGAGCTTATAACTCAGTAGAGGCATAGTGCATATGATAACATATTTTGGAGTTTTGAGTCATTAGGATGCAAGAGAACCAGGCTCCTGTTTTTTTTTTTTTTTTATTTGTTTGTTTGTTTCTCTGCAACTACTGGAGCTAGAAATTACTTTTTTCTTAAGGGTCTGTTCAATCTTATACAATCATCTGACTGACCTGACTCTGGGAGCTGGGACTTGATGATAAGTATACAGTTGTTATAACAGCTATGTTAAAAATGCTGCACTGTGTACCAATATGTTGAGAGGAGGATATTAAAGCAGGTTATTTAAAATTTACTTCTATTAAGAAATTTAAGACATACAGATTATTGTCCCCAGCAGGGGAAAATTACTTTCCAATTGCAGTACTTTTAGCTATTTATCTGCTTTTAATCTGTTTGGCTTTTAACTTTTCTCACTAGCTGGCAGTGAAAGTTGAGTCTTCTGTTTTAAATTAGACTGCTTTCCTCAAAATCAAGGATGTTATACATCTTTATGCATAGCATAAACAAAATAAGTAAACAAAATAAGAACAAAATTTTAAAAAAATATTATAAGTAGTATTTTTTGCAGTTAGGTGATAGAAAAGGAAACTGAATCTACAAGGCAACAATATGAAGCACTTTTAATGGCAGCAATCCTCTTTGAAAATGTGTAAATGAAATTTTTAAATTTTGGATTTCTTCTGGGTTTTGAAGAAAGCAAACAAGTATTTTTTATTTTCTTTCCTACTATTGCAAATTTATAAGTGTTTATCATACTGATTTCAGTTCACAATGGTGCAACATTACGGTATTTCAACTTTTTGAAACAATTTAGAAACAAATCTTTAGACAAGAGAACATACCGTTTTTAGTGGCTGTTCTGTTACAAAATCTTGAACTATTTAAAAGAAATATTTGTAATATGCTGCACAACTATTGTGGAACATTACTAGTCTGTTTTAAATTCTTCAGCCTCTTCAAAGACAGATGTTTACCTAACTTGTCCATGCTTTGAGGTATACTATCTAGGGATATATTCCATTCTCCAGAATTTGTTGTGATATATTCAAGACATGTTATTCTCTTTACTTTTTTTTTTCCTACAATGCATTTTTCCTCTGGCTTTTGAAGCATGTGTGGATTGGTGGTCTGTGCAATTATCTGGAGTCTGTAGTGTCCTAAAGGAACTACCATGATTTATATGTACAAAAGAAAGGTATTGATGGAGACAAATGACCTTCCTGTCATATTCCAGTACAGTTTGTACACCTTTCATGAGGTCTGTTTTATGCATTTCCTGAACCTTGACTTTGCCAAAAGTCTAAAATAAGAGTATAAACTTCAGCCTAAAGGTTTTTGCTTTTTCATTCCATGTTGCTTTTTATCCATCCCTCCTTCAGTCTGTAGACTGAAACTGAAAAGCTGACTATTTATTGTAAAAGCTTGTTAGCAAGGTTTACTTCTACTTCTGCTTCAGTACAACTAAGCCAGAGTTCAAGGAATTTAATCCCTCCATTTGGACAAATGGATTTGAAAACTCACACCTCAAAGTAAGTGTGAGTTTAAATGTTACTGAAATGGGAGTTGGATTAGGATGTCCAAGCTGCATCTGGAGAAAAAAATTAGGAAGATGAGCAATAGCAAGAAATAAGTCAGACCCTTGAGAGTTCCAGTTGTGTGTGTATTTAAAAATATCACAATTTTCAGCAGTTCTGTAAAAGCTGAAAAAAATCCATTTGTTTTTTAAATTGACAAAGGGAGGCTTTCCTTCTGCTTTTTACACACTGACTTCTTTCCTTCAAAGATTCATTTCTGTGAAGTTAAACTACTTTCAAGTTCTTAGCCTGAGACAACTTGAAAATTGGAGTCAAGTTCTGGACTTGGTTTTCACTGGAACTGAGGAGGGAAAGGAGATGGGTTAAAATGATCAGGACTAATTAAGAATTTACTTTCTATCTCTAAGTCTAATGGGAGACTTAGATTCTCTGCTGCAAAAGTTTAAAGATTTCTATTTTCCAAGCTAATGGAGGATGCTCTAGGGGAAGGAGTTTGCACTCTCCTGTGCAGAAGCTGTCCTAGTTTGACAGAGGTCCGAAATGTGTAGATCCAACTCCCATGCGTGAGTGATGTAATATGGTCATTTTCCCCCATGTATCTAATTTTTTTTGAATAGTAGGGGAAGTTTCAATGGATATTCCATGACTAGAGGCTTGGACATTTTTTCTGAAACAGAAAATAAATAAATTCAATTCACCTTGGCAAGCAAAAAGAATTTGAAATGGGTATTGAGATTGAAGCATGATGTGTATGTGTGAGTGCTCTGATCAGTCTCTCACTAGTTTGATACTGAGTGAAGAGATGAGTGACAACTTCTCAGAAGTTGTGAGTCCAGCCCTTGATTGTCCTTCACTCTTGTAGTGGCTCAAAACAAATCACATCATATGTCTGAGTGGCATATTTTTTGTTTCAATACAAGGATGGACTAGAAATGAGAAAGAGGGTTTCTTGTACTGGAAACTTCCTTGTCTTTCATAATCTCTCTCTCTCACAAAAAATAAACAAACTTCAGAGCTGGCTTAATCCAAGCACAACAATTTTTGTTATTATTCAACAAGGGAATTAAGGATTCAGAATTAATTTCTTAATTGTAACATTATGAAAAAAGCCCAACCTGCCAGAAGTGACTGGAGATGATTGTTGACTAAACTCCAGGAAGAAAGAAGAGTTTGCTATAGTAGGAGAGTATCTCAAGATTTTAAGAGAGAGCTTTTTGGTGGACAAGGAAGATAGGTTTTTTTATACTGAAAATGGCCATGTGAACCCCCAATTTTTAAGGCCAATGTGAGAAGATACGTTTGCCAAGCCTTTAGAATTTAGATAAATCAAGTTTTGCATAGAAGGCTTAAAATTTTCTGGAGCACTACAAAACCAGAGGTATGGAAATATTTGTGTAGCTTTTAGTAGTTTCGGTAATTTAAAGTTTTGTAGTAAAATGAACTTTTTAATAGTGTTATGTGTAAATAGAGATCATTAATTTTAACTGAAATTATAGAATTGAGAAAAGTAATCTTTCCCTGAGTTATTTAAACCCATTTTTTTTCCAATGTGCTTCATAAAGGTCAGGGAAATACTAAATAGATTAACCATGTTTTTCCCTAATGGCCATGGAAATTAAGTTTTTTACACGTTTCATGTTGATGCATGTAGTGTGTTACAAACAAATGTGAAAACATTTCTCTTTTCATGAGTAAGGTGCAGTCCAAGGTCCCGAGCTTACATATGACTCAAAGAATCATGCAGGACGTAAGGCCAGCAGGGATGTTCGATTGCCTTGCGCGATTTGTTTTGTAACACGAGCGGTTTCGTGTTACCCATCTCAACTGTCCTGTACTGAGAAACATTTGTTTGACTAAGCACATCTTCCAGAGAAGCGCTCAGACATGATTCAAGGATCTCAAGGGGTGGAGAGTCTGCTGCTTCTCTTGGTAGCTCATTCCAGTGATTAATCATCTCCTCTGTTTAGAATTTGCACCTTATTTTCAACTTGCATCTGGCTTCAGCTTTCAGGCTCAGGGCTGGTTCTCTGCTGCCCAAGCTGTCTCTCTTGAACTCTGAGCATCATGAAACATCCTAGTGGTTCTGATGAAATGTCTCCTGCTCTTGCATACATGCAAAACACTTGGTGGGGTGTGTTTATACCTGTGTGTGCTTTGGGATAGAGCGAATTTTGCTGTCCTTTAAAGCAGGAATTAAAATCAAATGTTCCTTGCAGTAGGTTAGGAGAAGGAGCAGTATTTTTTCTGTTCCCTACCTACTGTATATTTGTGCAAAGACCAGCTGTGACCTAGCTTTAAATGGCTTTATTCTGGAAAAATAATTAATTAGGCTTTTCTTTAATCTGTGATAATTAAAAGCAACATTTGTTTTTTACTTCTAGAAAAAGGCTTAGGGGGAAAGAATTTTTCTGGCTTTGCTGTTGAGCATTTCTTAGACATGCTTGGTGAAATATGAATCTGACCCAAATGTATCTTAATGGCACTTGGTGTATGTTACAAAACCTGTAGGACATGCCCTTGGCTGACTTGTACTACATATATAATTTCTTGTAGTTGATGTCTGTATTCACTCATCAGAAGATTCCTTCTTTATTTCCTTTCCAGATACACACAAAGACTTTGCATTTCATATTTGCATGCTCTTGGTTACTACTTGCAGTCCTGTATTTTGATACATTCTAGGTGTCAGGAAGGCATTTCCTGCATCACTTGGTTTGCTTCCACACATGATAATATTCTCTAGAGAGTGAGGGGCTTTTGACTCTTGAATTAAAACAATTTAGTTTTGTTTTAAAAACTTCTCTTGAAGTCTAATAATTTCTTTTAAGCTGAGAATGTTAATCTGTCAAGAATAGAGTCACCTCTAATCTGTGTTAAAGAGAGGCATGGCTGCACCTGCATCAGACATGAATTACGCACTCCTTGCACACTTCTGCTAGTGGTAGTAAAAATCTGCTTAAACCTCTTGGAAGGATCTGAACTTGTCTATACTTTCATTGTAACAGAGAGTAAAATTGTGCTTTTTTGCTAATAACTAATGGCACATATGGTTCAAAATGTACAGCTCAAGTAAAACAGACACTGAGTAACAGGTAAGTCATGACACTTCACTACTGTGTTAAAGTATTACTGAATTTATAATCTCGTGTATATAATTAATTCTTTTAAGAAAGCCTGATCATGAGATACATTACTTAATATAATTTGTGCTATTTTTGCATGGATGAGAAGTTTTTAACAGTTCTCAGTTATATCTGAGCCATGACACTACAAGTGCTTTGCAGAGCTATAGACAGTCATGGAGCAGAATTTTGTGGGGCAGCTGCTTGTGCCCACAGTATTCAGTAGACTTGAGACAGTTTTACCTCATGGGATCTATGCTGTCCATATTAAAAAAAAGTCTCACTGTGCCACCCATGCCAAGGTATTCTTGAGCCCAGTCTGAGGCAGTGTCAAGTGAGCGAGGTCAAAAAAATGCTGTTCAGCAGGAGTTTACGACAGGAGTCTTTAGGGACCTAAGCTCCTAGTAGTAGCTTGGTTTTCTCATATGACAACTTGTTTCCTCTTCCCGTTCTGGCCTCATTCTTAGGAGGAGCCACAACAGGCATGGGGGAACTGGAACTTAATGGTTTCCCTAGTCTGCCCTGCTAGGATGCCATCCCAGGAGCAGATGTTTAGTAATACTTTGCTGGTTTAATATCTCCTCAGCTAACCTGCCACGGATCTGGAGCAACTGTGAGTTCCCTTGTTCATCCCATTACAGTTTATGTGTACCAAGAGTCAGGGATTAGTCTTTGTTGCGTCCTTTCAAGAAAGGATCTGGTCTTAAATCTTGGTGTTCATAATTCACAGGAAGCTGTAGTGCTGCACCTGACATACACTGTTCTGGTATGGGAGCATAAGGTATTGTCAAATCCCTGATCAGCCTGGGGATTGATCAGATGGGAACTGGCTGTTCAGAATTCCTTCTGCCAGTGTTTAACTTGCACATTGCTGTCCAGGTCACCTCTGTGTATATTTACTGAAGTGTCTGCATTATTTGGCATACCTAATTTTTAAGAACGTGATGCTCAGGCAAGCTGACAAGCTGAATTTTTCAGGTAGGTAGGCAGATTGTGTTCTAAAATGTGGTTCATAAATTGGGACCCCAAATTCAACATGCACAGAACAATTATTAGTAAATTATGATATTCATGTGATATTCTGCTATCTAAACTCCAGTAAAAGGTTGAATCCTTTTGTGTTTTGAATTGCACAGAACATAATTCAAATGTCAGTTTGTATTTCAAAGAGTATACACTTAGGCGCTTACTAGCAATTTGCTTTCAACTCCATTGTGTTGAAGGCCTGCCTGGAGAGAGAGGTGTTCTTAATTAATCATTTATAACAAAATTGTGGTTTTAGGCTGTCTCACATTGAAACTTCTCCAGCAAGGACACGCATCTTTATGAAAACTCACTGAGAACGTTGCTGAAGAATGTACTTACAAAAGACAAAACTGAATGTTACGTGAAATGAGACATCTTGTCAATGTATTTAACATGCTGCTTACAGTTGGCATTTGAAATTAATTGAAACAAGAGAAGTATGGTACACATCAAGGCAGTTTCTGCGTAAAATGAATATTTTAATAACTACTTGGTTTTGTCCTTTCTGACAGTCCTACAGTCTTACATGTTTTATTTTGGGTTTTTTGTGTTTTATTGGGATTTTTTTTAAACTTCTTCTTCTACTTTAGTCAGTGGCAGTTGAAAGCAAATAATGACCAAATGTCATCTGTTTTCAGTATTATGTGATTAGTATGCAAACAAACACATCAGAGCAGTATAATTCTCTCTGTCTGTGATAGTCTCCTGGCTTGCATTTCAGAAGTGTTTACATCTCTGTTACAAAAAATACTTGACTACCCTGTCTCTATATCCATGTTAGGGCTTGGAAATGCATAAGAAGGGTGGAGTTGACTGAATTATTTGCATAGAATGTAGGAAAATGGAGCCTTGAAGTTGAAACCTGAATCTTATTGCTTCTGTTTGCTTCTCTGCATTTTAACCAGAGAAATGCTACTGTTTTCTGATGGTGTTTCTCTTCCTAAAAGTTGTTCAGAATTTTAGCACAGTTAGTACATCATATGTTATATAGTCAGTGGTAGAGGTCCTTAAAATCAAGTCTTTTGCCTTTCAGTAAGACTTCTGTTTAAATCTACAGGCTTTGGGCAAAAGGCTTGTATAGATTTTCTTGGGTTTTCTTTTTGCTGTCACACCTATACTTGCTGTTAGCTGAAACGTCATTTAAGCTGCTCAAGCTATGAAGTGCAGTAAGTGTTATGTTCCACCATAGGCCAGCATGTAACAGCACAACCCAGCCCAAAGTAAAAACAGGTGATGGCCCCCTTGGTTCTTGCTGGAGAGGTGGCCATGGCTGGATCTGTAGCTGGGATGTGGGGCTGCAGGAGGAGGTGGAGAACTGCAGAAACCTAATGCAGGTTCTAAACCTGGATCTCCTAATTATGCACCTGGGTGAAATGTCTGTGGAAGGGTGTTGTGGATCTCTCACAGTGCTGCAAAAAAATGGTCTCCTGCTTGCTTCTCATTCCTCAGTTCCACAGAAAGCCAAACTTGGATATTACTGGAATTCATTAGGATTTTGTCCTGGTGGCCTGCTTCCTATCAGTTCTTCCCTTGAGGAATGCAAACTGTAGCACCCAGGGAGGCTGACAGGGCTGTGTGCACACACTGCTAATGATCTGACTGATTAGTGCCTACTAATGAGATGACCAGTCCTTGTCAGGACCACATGCTGCTGTTGTTTTGACATTAATAGGTATGAGATAGCACTTCTACAGACCAGGATATTTGACGACCACTGAAACAGTTTTAAAAAGGAGTTCTCTCTGCTGAAGAATAGCATGGGTGGAGATACCTCGTTTAGCAACCACAGGTTTTACAGAAACTATTATTTTCTGCCCATAGAGAAATTTATCATCCAAGCTTGCTAGATAGCACACTGTCTCAGAGAAATAATTTCTGGAAGCAGGAAGCTTAAACTGGAGGTGAAGTAAGAGGTAGATCCATGCCAAAGAAAACAAACGAAGAAGGCGTTCCTATTTGAGGTACAGGCCAGCAGGTCATATGGATTATCTGAGACGTGCCAGGACACTGTCTTGGGAGTGATTACGTATTTCAGAGAACATGTTCTTGCTCTTGCGTTTGCAGAGACACACAAGAATAATTATACTGCCCACTTGTTTTTTTCCCTGCTGGAATTGAGATGAAGGAGTCTAGTAAGATTACTTTTTCTTCAGAGGCAATTGAACTTCACAGGTTGGACACATGGCCCTAAATCAAGTTTGCCTGAATTTGAGGAAATTATCAGTAGTATTTAATTGGTTCAGCTCATCTTTGATGTTGCTATGGTTATTCCATATTTTAATATTTTTTAGAGAGACAGAGTGAGGGGCCCACTCTTGTCAGTTTGCCTTACAATAATTTCACTGTAAAGACAATGATTTTCCTATTGCTGTTCATTTGCCAGACCTGTATCTCACACAGTGTGAGTTCATGTCTTTTCTGTTCGGCAGGCATTATTGTGGGAGCTATCATGTCCATTGTTGCTAGCTGCTTGATCCAGATTCTCAACAGTTCATATAGCACTGTAAGCTATATGAATGTTTTGAAACCTGGGGGAAACATGCTTACCTGAGAAATTTGGGCTGAACCTACGTTTCCAATATGCCGACTTTTTATATATTTGTAAAACAAACAAAAATGTGTTTTGAAAGAACAGTGTGTCCTGCTGTTAATTAACAACTGCCTAGGCAAAGAACATACATCCATGGTAAAATGTGACTCACCATGGGTAATGAGCTCTGTCATGTCTTTCTGTCTTAGATGGTTGTAAAAGAGTAAAGACATTTCATATAAGGCTGTGTTAGCTTCCAGCTTCCTTGTCCAAAGCTCCCTTGTAATCTGAGTGGGATTTGCATGCACATATTCAGGAAGAACATGCTGCACCTTTAAATATGGGTATTTAAGTTTGTAGCAAACATATGTTCTCTAGTCTGGAGATGATTGCCTTTTCATTCTCTTGAAAGGGTTGTAGACATCTTGGGTGATGTAAATCTCAGAGCACCTCTGCTTTTCTGGAGTATATATTGAGTAGCATTCAGCAGCGTAGATAGGATATGGAAGTGTGGGATTTAGGTTTGCATTTTGCTGCTGAGCATCTCAGCATGACTGAATCCACTGCATTGAACTTTGTTGGATTGCTGGGGTTTAAATTGTCAGTAACAAGTGTGGATTCTAGGAGCTACTGTTATTTGAGAAGTATAAGAAAAAAACCTCAGGTAACATCATTTAAATAAACATCATTTATTCTTAAGATGATTCCTGTAATGGATCCCCATACTCCCCTGTTAAGGTCTGTGTTTTGTATGTACTTATGTGGGGTTTAATTATGGTATTCACAAATTCCTCCAGTCGGTAAGCAGAGTTCACACATACAAAAATAATATGCTGGCCTTCTTTCAAATTATGGTAAGAACACAGAGATGGCTGCATTTGACAGTGATGAGGACACAGTCTTTGAAGCAGGCGTTGTTTCTGATCTGTTTTCCTATATTTGTAGGTTGATAAGATAAAGAAGGAGGAGAATATGGATTTGTACCAGTGCAACAGCAACTAAACCATAAAAATGGATTTGTCAGAACTGGAAATATGTAGTGTTTGAAATGAAACATTTTTAAGAACTGAATTTGTAAAGGAATGTGTATTGTGAACATAGCAGGGAAGGGCCTTCTGAAAACCAGTTACATTCAAGGCAGGCTTTCAATTCCATTGGTAACTTAACCTAGAGGTGTTTTACAAGGAAGGAATTGGTATTAGCCCCTGAAAGAGGTTTGAGTGTGTCTCCACTGGATGTCAGTAAAAGTCAAGGAAAAGAAAACAAAATGAGGTATTGCAAATATGTTGATCTCATTTTCAAAAATGTCAATCATTATCCACAAATTTTCAGGCAGATGAATGACATTGTGCCAGGTACTCAAATTATGGGGTACTGAACACTTTGCCCTTGTCTTTTCTATGACAGACAAATCTTTCCTTTTCTTAGAAAAAGTCTCAAGGTTTTTTCAAACTGTAGCCAAGGTTTTTTTGAACAGTAGCCAAGACTGAACCATAAAAGTGCAACTGTGGTGTTCTTCACCTGAAAGGGTCGCCATTTGTTCAAGCTGATAAAAAATACTACTTCCAAAGAAGCCAGAAGAAATAGCTAACATGCTATTTACTGTTGCTCTTGTTTGTACTTCAGTACAGAGATACTAAGATACTACCCAGGGATGCTAAGAAATCTCAACACTGGCTTTTCTGGAAAGACATCATCTGATATATCATAAATTATGTAAGTAATAAAAAGACTGAAAACCAGGGAATCTACAATGCTGGTGCTATTATTTCATTCTGCAGAAGAATCAGGAAGTGCACTGCTCACACTTTAGAGGATCTGAGACCTTAGTGGAATAAGCTTTGAAGACCTCTCATCCCAAGAACTTTAAACTGTTGGGTTAATTACCACTGATGGCAGTATTCATTTAACTTGGCAAAAGAGCAGATTGTGAGCTACAGAGCTTTACTTTCAAAAAAGCTGAGCCTATTATGTGCCACATGTATTCATGCAAAGTAATTTTATCTGAAAAAATAGCTCCTGGTCTGAGCATGTTAACAGGCTAAGATTTTTTTCCAGGAGAGCTCTAGGATAGATGAGATAAATCTAGCACTGGATTTTATACCTCCTCTGTGTCTTGCAATGTATGGGTTCTCCCACTGCTGTTCACATAAAGGTTTTCAAAAATGTCTGTGACGTTTGCTGCATTTGGGCAAAAGGAGCTCTCACCTGATGGTGCTCCATTTTAGAGCAAGATTTCCTAAGGCTCTCCCATCTTGAGACCTATAGATTGGTCAGAGCTCATTTAGCCTCTAAGTTGAATATTAGTTTTCTGGATTCTTAGCTGAATCTCTGGTAGACTAAAGTGTAGTGTGGGTGGCTGAATCAGTAGGTGCAGCAGTTCATAAATGGAGTGAAAGAACTTTTTGAAGGTCTTAAATTCAACTCTTGATAAGGATGACAAACTTGCAGAAGCTGATTAAATTGTCAGTGATTCATGTGATGACTTAAGGCTCTGTGTTTTACAGAAACTTCACTAAGGAAATCCAGTGTCATAAAATTTCCTTGGATTTTTATGAGTTTTTCATGGTTTTGGTTTTGTTGGTTTTTTTTAATTTTTAGTTTGAAAATATTCAAAGGTTTTAGCAAAGTCTACCCACTGAGGACAATCCAAAGTCCATTTTTAACAAGGCTAATGTAATGTTTGTCTTTATGTTTACCTTTCATTTCCTTGATTTATCTAGATAACTTTGCTATTTGTTTAAAGCCCTTTTCCACATATCTGGTTGGAGGGCTAGCAGAAATAGAGATGACAGAAAATGAAAAAAAGAAGACAGGTATCTACAGAGAGTCAAAATAATCTCTCCATTGCAAAGAAGGTTATAATTATACTCTCTGTTTTCCCAGGAGCAGCAGTGTGCACAGGTAGCTCCAGACTGGCCAAAGCATGTGCTGTCACTTGGCTAGTCCAGCATGAAGTGTTGGGGGAAACAAAGGAGAAGGAAAGCCACAGGAGAGAGAGTCAGCTGAACAGGGAAGGCAGCATTAGGAGCTGTAGGTTAGGAATCCATAGATAATATGTTTCAGTTATTCTGTTTGTAAAACTGCTCCTTGGGGTCATAGCTTCACAGGAAGATTGGCTGGCAGAAAGCAACAGGAGGGCCATCAGGGCCCTCTCTTGAATGCAGATGATCACTGAGAACCACCACTGCTGGTGGTTTGTCTTCAGTGGCTTCTGTGACAAATATCCAATGACCTTTGCAGGCAATCTACTCTGGTGTTTCACTAGCCTAAGCTTTGGTGTTTTTCCTAATGTCAAGACCAAATCTAAAATTTAAGCTTATTACTGCTTAGATTGCCCATTGGGAATACATTGAACTCGTTTCATGTGTGCAGAAAGCTGTCTTGTCATCAAGAATAATCTGTATTATTTCATCAGGAATTGGATCAAGTTCTGATTTAAGTTCTGAAGAGCTTCTGGTAAACATTCAGTATAGAAGTTGACTATAGTAGTAGACAATAATACCCATCATACCATATAAAAAGCATTCTCAATACCATATGAAAATTTTTAAAACTATTTATTTCATAGCCCGTGGCTGTTGCTTTTTACAACTTTCTTAAAAAAAAAGTATTCTTCCTGATTAATAGAAATTTGTTTTTTCTTTGAAATTTTCTAGTAAAACTTACAATTTGTCAGGAATAAAAATGTAACTTGCATAGAAGAGCTACATCTTATTGGCTGGTATTGGAAATGTGAGTTAAAGACCACATTAAATTACAGAAATTAGTAACAGCTTAAATATGAGATAGCAGTGAATAAAGGTAATATATGAAAATTATTTGTTAAAATATGGTAGGGAGGAGGGCTGGGTAAACGAATAATTTTTTTCTAGTCTAGAACATATGTGAAGTTTGAATAGCTGAAATATATGACATACCATGTGGCAAATTTAAAGTTGCTTCTGAGTTCCCCTGAAAGGTTGAATTTCAGAAGGAGATTTTGAATACTGAGTGCTCCTTTATAATTTTTTTCCCATGTAATAGAAATAACACAATCTATAAACGAATAAGTGTATTTTTGCTAGCACATTTTGGAACAATGCACCCATCCTCTGAATATGAACTAAGCATGCTCCTCTGCTCAGGAGGGAAGTGTAAAGTGCTGTTCAGAAAATTATCCATGATCCTTTCCTCAATGCTTGCTTTTTCATCTGGAGCATAGACTTAAAAAAAGAATAAATCAATGCCTAACTACTGGGTGCTAACCACGAGGCCTTTCTAATACAGACAAAGCATCATGAGCCATGTGTCAGCTGGTTCAGTGTGGGGCTTTTCGCCGCACTCCTGTGTTGCCAAACACATCAGCTGTGAGAACTAGCAAAGTGATTCATGGCATGGTCTTTGCAGCACCTCTGTCATATCATTTTGGCTGCCTACAAAGAGATACTGGCAGTGTCAGGGAAGGCTATGGTTAGTGGATGTTGGGCTCAGAGGTCTGATAAACGTGCCTATAATCAGCATTTTTAGTACTTATTTTTGTGGTTTTGGTGTTGATATGGTGCCCAAGGACTTCATTAGAAGTAGGAGAGCAAAACAAGTAAGGAGAGAATCCTGGCTGTGAAAGGCTTTAGCTTAAGATGCAGGAAATAGTAGGAAGAGGCAAGAAATGAAACAAAGTTTGATATGGGAGAATGAATCATGAAGCATGTGGTTTTTGGAGGCTGCATATATTTCTTTATGTGTTTTATACCCAGTCCTAGTTGACATGCATGACTGTACAGCCTGGAATGCGTTAAACATTTTTGAAAGTATTTAGAAAAGGGCAAGTTGGGTTTAGTTGTCAGCACAGTGTTACCTGCATTGTTGAAGTATTGCATAATCTTGCTTATGTTTTATAGCAGGGGATGGATTGTTTTAAATCTGATACAAAAATGGTTTCATGCTTGCACTTGACTGCTTTAAACATTTATCATGTATAACATATTTTCAAGCATAATCAAAGTGTTAAAATATACTTTGATGAAGATTCCTGGAACAAACAGTTATTAGACGCTTTCCTTGAATCTTCTAGTTAGTTTTCTAAAACTGAAACTATCCACTCCTTAATTAAAAAACCTCTGAATCTTAAAACTGCTCATTATGATACGTAATGCTTGGTTGCTGATGGTTTGTTGGACCTGCTGCTTTTCTTAAGAGGCAAGTGTTCTCTGTGATCTCCATTTGCTTTGCAGTAATGTGATTCAAAGAGGGCTAAATGCAGGTGCAGTTCTAATTTTCTCCAATGGAAATGTCATTCTCCTAACACTGTATTTGATTTTTCCTGATGGTGACTGCATTCTGGCAACACCTTGTGGGTGTGTCAGCTTCTTTTGTGTTACGTACAGTGTACACATGTAACAAGAAAGATGCTCCTTGTTCCTCTTGCTCAGGATTTAAGTTTTAAGGAACTTGAAAAACACGATTCTCTTGATGAGATTTGAGAGTGGTGTGTTCTCTTTCCCCATTACCATGTCCATAAACTCTGAAAGCATGTCAGCAGTGTAATCTTTGGATTCAACAGTAAGAGAATATAATAGAGATATTATTGTGAGGAATGAATGCCCTGGTAATTGATTTGAGATGGCATTTATATCTGGAGAGTCTTTTGTTTGGGTGCAGTTTTGGAATGCTGAGATTTTGATCTGATAATGGAAATAAGATGGATGAAGCCTGAGCTATGATGGACAGAGAATGAAGGGCATCATTATGAAAAGAGCAGGAAGAAAAGAGACTTTTGAGGCTTTTGTTTGTTGTGGGAACCTTAATGAGAGAACATGGCTAACAGATGCAGGGCCTCAAAGTCTATGGTGGCAGGCATCAGTGCAAAACCCAGTGACAAATACCTCTTGCTGAGTAGAGCAGAGAAGCAGGAACTTGGAAAGCTTGGAAGATGGGCAGTACAGGCTGGCAGCAGGCATTAGCCATGTACATAAGCAACAAAGGTGGAGTTGGGAAAGAAGGTGCTGCATAGAGGACATGGGCTCATTGCAGACAGAAACAGTGATGTTTTTCTTCATTTCTTTTGCTTTGGGGTGTGAGAATTTCACATAATTGAGTTTTCAGGAACTAAGAGCTTTCTAACTTACTGCTTTCAGTCCACACCCAAAGTAAGTGAAGAATAGCAATGAAATGAGTGACTCAGAGAAATGACTGAGTCTAAATCCCACGACTGATTGGATGGAATGTTTTCCTGAGTCTTAGACATCTGTATCGGACTTCTGAGCTTGTTTTGGTGCTTGCTTTTCCAAATATCTGGTAGCTGAATATTTTCCAATCCATATTTGGAAATAGTTGGTTCATTCATAAGGATAATATTCATGCTATTCAGGAAATGCAGTAGTTTGCTCACAGATCTCATTCAAATGACGGTATAAAACTATCTGTTATTTTAATTTCTAAAATAGTATCAAGTCATTTACTGAGAACTCTAAATAAAAACACAAAGGATAGGAGGAGCTGCCTTTGAGTAACTCAGGTAAACCAGAGGAAATGCTGTTCTTTCATTTTAACAAGTTGATATTTAGTTAGCTGCTCCTTGTCTCAAAATGTAAAATATTGCTAAATGATATTTCCTTTTAATGATAAGACAGGGTCCTGTGCATCACATGAGTTGGAATTCCTCCCAGAAAAACCTCTGAACAAGAAATTGGCCACCATGTAGTCTACTCTTTGCTTACACTGCAAACTTGCTGTTGTGTTTTTTTGTGGGATTAAGAAGGCTCTGTGTGTGTAGGTGGGACCAGGATATAATTAAGCAGTGCTGTTAAAGGAATATCAGCTTTGAGTGATAGGAACAGGAATATTATGTGTGATCTTGTCGTTCCCTGATGTAATTTGTATTATTGGGCTTCAGGTCAGAGCTGTGGAACAGACCTGTAGAAAGCCAGGTCATTGCTTTTGGAGTACTACTGGATGTGCATTTTTAACTCTGGTATCATCCCAGCTACAGAGCAGGGGGAGAGGTTTCTCTGCCAGCTGATGATGAAATCCTGCAAACATCTGCCTGCAAATAGTGTATTTTTTTTTAAACATTAGGCTTACGTTTGTTTCTCTCTCTTTTTCACTCTCTTAAAGAAGTTATCCATGACCTCTTCCTGGGATTAAAAAAAAGCAACCACAAAACAGCTTATAGAATAAAATTTTTAAGGTCAAGTCCACAGAACAAGAGACGGGGAGTTTTTTGAAAGAACACATTCTAGTGGGAGATCCAGTTTGCATCCAAAGTCACTGAGAAAGCTTATGGCAGAGCAGAGAAGAGAATACAGGTGACCCCACCACAGCCACAGACATGCCCTCCCTTTTTCAGTTTGGGATTTTTGGCTTTTGTCTTTCCTTCTTGCATTTTGTTTCTTTTCCCAGTAGCTTCCATGGGTCTACATGCCACAAAAATAGTCCAGAAAAACAGCTTTTATTTCTGTTTTCTTGATGACCTTTTAAAAGTTTATAAACAGTCAGAATAGAGCTTGTTGCCATAAGAATCAACTACAGAATCAATAAAGTTGAGGTGGTTGCTAGGGGGAGGCCATGTACACTTGTGATGTAAGCCTGAGTGCCAGAGCCCATCCTGTAACAAGACAGAGGCTTTGTGGGGTGAGGGGGTGTTTGTGTATGTGTGTGTGATTCTTCAGCAAGGAGTGCTGCTGAAATCAGAATTCAGCTTAGCAGTGTTGATTTAATGTACCTTTCTTTGTTATGGCAACAGAAAGGAACATATCTTTTGAAATATCTAATCTTGCTTCCCTCGTTGACCTTGTTCTTGATAAACAGTATTAAATATCCTTGTAGGAAATATGCTTTAGTGAGTGTGCTAGAAGTATGTGAAAATGCATATAGCTGCAGAAGTGAAGAGCAGCAAGCTACTTGTAATACAGACTGAATTAGCCCTTCACCTTTTTCCTTTCAAAGTTCACCATTTCAAAGGAATCACCCCAGATACAGCAGCTTTGATGTTGTGAGAGGTGAGTTCTCATCCTTGGCCGCTTTGGAGGCTTATCTCAGCATGTAAAAAATTTTCCATGGTTGTAAAGCTTTAACTCAACAGCTGCTGTATTTCCACTCTTCATGGTGGCTGAAGTCATGAAGACTTCCCTTCACCCCTGCCATTCCCAGCAGATCTTTTGACCTTTGGAGATTTTGGCAGCTGGTCTTACTGAAAAGGACTAGATAACTGGCCTTGCTAGCTGGGCAGTGGTGTGACAATGGCCAGAGAATGAGTTTTTGGGTGCCTGCACTTTTCCTCAGCTTTGTGGTGTGCTTCTTTGCTGCAGCTGGACCATCAGACCATTGTGTATTGAACAATTGCTGAACAAAATGGGATTTAAAAAAACACAATATGGATTGTCAGCCCAAGGTTACTACACAATCAGAGTGAATAGTTAAGTCATAATGTAAATATTTTTACTTCAGGTGTTTATAAAAGTAATATAGAGAACAGGATATCTCAGAGGTGTTTAATGAAAGAATTAGGAATGGTTCCCTTGAAGGCCTCCAAATCAGATCCTGCTTAAGGTAGCAGCAAGGTAGCTTGCAAACCATGAATATTTAGCACAGGAGAGAAATTATTTAATTGATTTCTGACTCTCATAACAAAATATCAGCCCTGGAAAAGTGCTAGCTACCATTCTTAGAGAGACCAGCAATTCCATCACCATAGAGATTGATCCGCTTGAGCTGCTGTTTACCTGAGTCAGGGTTAACACTCTGGCTGGGCTGCCTCCCTCCAGTGCTTGCAGCTACCTTCCCTTTGCAAAGAGCTGCTGCTCCAGAAAGGTTAATCAGCCAATCTGGAGGTCAAACAAGACATGGAGAACAAATATCACTTTGCAGTTTCTTCCATCAATGGTAATAGATGGGTATTAGTGCTACGGTGCCTAGTCCCAGTCTGAAAAATACGGAGTACCTCATGGACAGGAGACCTACAGAAAACAGATTTGTGTAAAACAGGGTTATAAAATTGTTTGCATATGCAATGTTTGATTAGTAGTTGTCTTCCTTTTTTTTTTTTGTATTCTTGGGGTTTTAATTTTTTTCATTAGGTTGGTGTGAGTCACTGTTGGTGAGAGTGCAGGAAGGGGTGTGTTTTGAAGAAGGGAATATAAAGGCCAAGAGATAAGCTGCATGCATTCCAGGTTCAGGGAGTATATTTTGGAAGGTTTTGGCTCTAACAGTGAGAAACTGTAAATACAGTTAAAGTATTTTGGTATTACAAGCCAAGGGAGCTTTACTCTTTTGTGTCAGCTATCAATCAGCAGTCCTCAAAGAAATCAGTTTAAAAGGTTTCTCAAAGACTTACTATTTCCCTTGTTTTATTGAATTTGATTTTTTGTTTTGGAATTTTCTACAGGGCATCTTGTCAGTATGTTGCTTATAAATGATATTGCTGTGGGCTGGATGACAGCACAGAGCACAGCTGGAAAAGACACACTTTGCAGGCTCTTTCCTTGCCTTAAATATGCTCCGCAGGTTTAAGAGAGCTTTCTGCACTTTTTGAGTGGCCCCTCCATGCTCCTCACAGGTGCCTGGCCAGGTGGCTATGCTGACTTGTTGAAGTAGAAGGGAGAGAAGCTCCTCCCTCCTTCCCTACTTTTTCTTCTTAACAAGCCCTGGGCGGGAGCTGTGGTTTCTGGTGCATGTGCTACACCCATGACCTGGCATCTGAGTAGCGCTGCTTGATCTACATGCGTGTAAGTAGGGCTTGTTTCTGCTGCCTGTGTGCTGCCCTATTGATGATAACAATCTAGCCTTTAGAGTGTTTTCTACTTGGCAAAATCACCCATAACCAACCATTGTTTAGATTAATGCTGACCTTGTAACTTGTGATGAACCCAAGACCTACGCAAACAGAAAGTGAATAGCCACAGTTGAAAAGTATCTTATCAGATATTTGAAAGAATAATAAACAAGAGGAAGTGGATAAAAGAATGCCTTTCAGTGAGACCGTATTAAAATAGAGCTTCATGCCCTGGCTTCTGTGATGATAGGTAAGTCCAGTCAAAGATAACACTGAACCAATGCTGTTGCACTTTCTTTGAGGTAGTCACAGTGCTCCCCTCTGTCGCCCGGCCTGTACTGACGCAAGGATGTCCACATCTTTGTTCCAGATTTACTGCCTAGAGTCATTTCATGCCTGCTTTGGGCAGCCTGGGTGATATTCTTGCACTTTTATTACTACTATATATTTGTAAAATACATTTACATAATTGTACCTCAACATAGAGTGTAATAACTGAGCATTTCTTGTCTTTGCAGTGTTTGGTTTGGGGATAATTTACAATTTTCCTGCAATTTCAAGGACGATGCCTAAAAAAAAAAAAAAAGACTTTCAAATTTAGATTTTCTTTCATTGTCTAAGACCCCTGTTGCTTTTGGCTCCAGGAGCCACGTTCATGTGGTTTGGCAGACTTTTGCCTTTGGAGAAGGGCTTTTCAAGGCAGGTGCAGAAAGCCTTAGCTGGCATTAGTGTACCTGGACTGCCACAAACCACCATGGTAAATAAAGTAGTAGCAGCTCTGCTCTCTCTCACTTGCTGCCTTTGTGGCCTCCTTTAGGGTGCTTCTTGTTTTAAATGATTTAAAGTGCAAAACCAGTCCAAGGCATAGAATTTATCTAAATGCTCATCTAAACATCTAAAGCCTTAAAGCCTAATCAAGCTGTAACTATTAATGTGAGTAGTTCTGTTGATGTCTGTGGATTTTCTCACTAAAGCATACTAGATTTGGTAGCTAGGTTAGAGATTATCAAGGCTTTAAATTGTTTAAGGGGGGAAAACACCCAACCAAATGGAATCTCTTGGTGCCCCTTAAACTGAGGCAATGTTTGTAGGGTTTTTTTTGGGGGGGGGGTGACTCGGGGAAACAAGAAGCATCTGGAAATGTAAGTATAGCAATTTTTTTGCTTTCTAAACTTCTGTTTAAGTGTAATAACTGAAAAACTGCATGGGGACACAAAGGTGGGCCAGCACACACCTCTAAAGCCACCCAGGCTTCTGGCTACTTTTTCTTGACTGGGGTTTGATGGGTTTCAGATGTTTAGCTTGCCAGATGCAGCATGGGAAGAAAGGAAGCAAATGAAAAGTCTAGTAAATGCAATGAAGAGAAAGAAATTACGTGAGATTAAGATGGTATTAGAAACTGAAGATAAAGAAATGCATTTAAGCTCTCAAATTCCCCATGTGAAACCTTTAGCTTCCTAAAATCTGAAAAAGGCCCCTAGAGCCCAGATGCTTTTCTTTTTTCTCCAGCTTTTTCAGTTTACCTCGTAAAGTATTGACTCCTCCTTCAAACTTTGCCCTGCTATCCTGTTACACCAGTGTGCTGTAATACTGCTGCTGTTTTAAACCCATAGACACTTATCCCTGGGAAATGCATGTATAGAGGGTTGTAGAAAGAGCAGCTCAGGTCATACCGGAGCAGTACTGGCACAACTGGGAGAAGAGCACAGAGGGGAGGCTGCATGTCCAGCCTTGGCTTCTTCTGTGTCTGCACATTAGGTGCCTCACCAGCCCAACCTCTGGAAGGAGGAATGGCTTTTGCATTGAAGAAGCGCTGATTGCGATCCACTGCACAGAGTTTTGACACTGTGCACTTTAAAGGGAACATTTTGAAGTTAATCTCTCTGGCAGCTCTCTGCAATGTGAGGTTGAGTTTTATGAAGCCAGCACTGTAAAATGGAGCAACTTTGGGTTGGTGCAGTACCTAAGTAATCCCAAGAGCACTTTGCAAAGTGGCAAAGTACGTATGAATACAGCGTGTGCGTAGGCAGGAGATAACAAGGAGCTGAGGAGAAGAACAGTTTTGCTGGGGAGGAGGTGGAATGAAGTGGGAGTGGGGCTCCCAGCCCCAATGCTGAGCCTCTGCAGCACCTTTAGCTGCTGCATGGCCAGGCAGGAATGAAGGACGAGGTGCCAATGGGGCAGCTGGTGCAGGCTGGGTGAAGGCAGGGGGGCCACAAGCAGGACAGGAGTGTGTTTGGCAGGACAAACCTGATTTTGTGTTGGGCTCTGGGCATTTTATTTCCGTTCATGTCTCTGCCATACCAGTTCACAAAGACAGCTGATTGGCAGCTTTCCCTTGCGATTTATTTGATCATGGTAATTTTTTTGACAGGCTTCCTTGTGATTTTTTTAATATATCAAATAGAGCTTAATAATAGCCTGCTATTAAGTCCTTTTGTTTTTCCCTTGGGATTTTCTTATGACTGTTGCCTTTCTTACCTATTTGAAGCTCTTAATCTCTTTTCCAACTGTGAAGAACTTAGCAGTGTGAGTGCATGCATAATATGTAAAAACATTTAGCATAATTCTTGTTATGCTTGGGAATTAATTAATACCAGTATTGGGGGTAATGGTAGGATAAATCAGGCTTGCCTAATTTACCGGGCTATTCCTGTTAAGTTCCTGTTAAGCAGGACAGGTCAGGTGCAGGATGATCTCCAAAAGGGTTTTGTTTAATTTTATTTTTAAAATCAAATTTTATTTCCACTCATCTTTTGAAGATGAATTTTATCATTGGCTCTGGGATCAAGTGACCTCTGAAGAGAAAAACCTCAGTGAGAGCAAAACTGAATAAACTAAAGTAAATTCTGCAGTATACATAATGGCTTTGAATTATCAAAGACAGTAAAAGGAAAGTGGCTATATGCATTTAATCAAAAAGTGGGGTAAGCACATCTAAATGGCACCTAATGCAACATGATTATGTTCTGTTATGAGTGAGACAAAATCCTCTTGTTTTCCTTATTCCCATGACACTGTTGGTGCTGTGTCTTTCTCTACCAGTTTTCTACCTCCACACATGGTAGGCCCACTTGTTTTTTTCTGCTCTTTGCTTTTACTGGTATTTTTCAAGAAAGTCAGAAATTCTTGTCTTCTACTCATTCCCTTTGTATGCAGTGTTGAAATGGGGATAGCACAAAGCCTGATCTCACCTGTTAGTATTCAGGCGCACAAAGGGAGACTCAGATCTTTCCTTATCTCTTCTCATCTGCTTGCTACCACTCTGGTTGTTTAGCCCCTGTGTGATCATTGAACTTCTCCCCCTTCTTCTCTCCAACTCACATTTTTCTGTGGTCCCTGCCGGAAAAGATATGTGCCAGATACGGCTACATTTTGCTGAATTTGGAGTCAGAGTTCACAGGTAGATACTGGCTTGTGCTAATCCCTGATGGTGTTTGCAGCAGTGTGAGGGTAATGTGACACTGTTAAGCCCTACATGCCAGCAACAGACAGAGATTTGCAGTTGTGGTGTATTGTGGGAGAAGGCCATAACAGCCGTAACAGGATGGCTGCTGGTAGGAGCTGTACCAGTTCAACCCTCTGCCTATGTGTTGGAAGGATAGAGGAAAAGACACCTAAGTGTGTCCACCCACATCAACAATAAGGATCATATAAGAAGAGGAACTGAAAGTGATTTACAGAGTAATCTCTCCTCTGTATAAAGCTTAGACATGCAGAAGTCCTCAGGTTCCAGCAACTGTCTCCAAAGCCAGTCAGTTCAGAAGATGATTTTGTAGTGTGATCTTACCACTGGAACATATATGGATTGAACAAATTTCCTGATTTAAACCTTTATTAAATGGGGAATATTTTCCAGGATGTTGTACAGCCAAGGATTATTCCTTTGTCTGCAGTGTGAAATTCCTTTAGTCTTTTTACATTTTCTCTTTTGTCTCTCTTTTTCTTCTTTGTTTGCAATGACATTTATTATGGCCATTGGAAGGAAATGCTATTCTGCTTAGCTAATATTTTGGTTCCTCTTGCATAGTTAGAGGACTCCGGTGGAAGGCTGTTTTGAGGTCACACACCACAAATGTATGGTGGTGATGGCTAGACAAGAACTTCCATTCATGCTGGAGAGCATCGCTCAGGCGAGCCACTCACAGTGAAGGAGACAAATTGTACATTTCAAAAAGACTTGTAAAATAACTTTCAGGGAAGAAAATGACATCATAGAATGGTTTGGAAGGGACTGAAAAGATCATCCTCCTTCCATGGACGGGGACACCTTCCACTAGACCAGATTGCTCCAGCACCATCCAACCTGGCCTTGAACACTTCCGTGGATAGGGAGTCCACAACTTCTCTGGGCAGCCTGTTCCACTGTCTAGATCTTAGGTTTTCTTGAGTTTTCTCACAGGCTTTCTGAAACAATCAGAACCAGCAGACAGCTCTAAATCCAAGTTAATTTTGAACTAAAAGCTATGAACTTTTAAGAACTCTTAGGCCATTTCAGGGAATGCTGCCTTAGCTGTAGCTATGTAGCATTTTTCCAGAGCACTGATAAGTGACTGATGATGCAAAACCAGGGAAGTTACTAGAAAGTGACACATGTATTTCGTAACCAATAGAAATAAGAAGTAAAGAAGAAAAAGTACTGCTTCCTTAGTGAAAAGATACAAAAAGAAACTTCAATACCCTCCTACACATTGTGTCCCGTTCTGTTCCCCAATGCAATGAAGACAAGAGGAGAAAAGGGATCAGAATTTATCTCTAATTTTGGCACCAGGGATAAAAATAAAAAAAACTAGTATACACCCTTTTTCTTTGCATTAGTTTGTCATTGCCTCTGGATTTTTGTGTCTCAAGTGCCTGCTTATTGCAGGAACCAGGGGGCTGAATCACTCCAGGCAGCTCACAGGTCTGGTGACTTCATTTCCTGGGTTATATAAAATCCAAACTTCCTAACAAATTGTCTACAGGAAGTGTTTACCACATTGATATAGAACAATTAGAGTGCACAGAAACCTGGCCATGTTGAAAAAACAATTACATGAAATATTGACATTATTTATAAAGACCTTTAAACACAGCAGAGGGGTTTCCAGCCAGTGAGCCACCAACCAACCTGCCTACCTGAGTTCTGGGGCAGAAGTCTTTAGTTAGCTCTCAGGGCTAGATTTAGCATGAAGGGTGGAGACTTGTGTGGAAAAAATGCAGTTAAGGCATTATGTCTAGTTTGTTCCATTCTCTCAAGTAAATTGCTCACCTGTGTAGAACAAGAGATCTTATATTAATATATCTGTTAACATGGATATTCAGTATGTCTGCTGAGGTCCCTAGAGTTTGGATTTAAATAGTCCAATTAACAACTGAGTATGTTGTTTGGTGTGGGGAGATGGAGAAGAAGCCATGAAGAATGAGAGCTCCCTGCACTGGCATGGTGATGCTACAAGAGATAACATTGACAGAAACAAGAGCCACCCATTAATCTCTCTCTCCACAGAGTTACAAGTTAGAAAAGTATTTCCCCATCCTATGTAGTCTAGGGGCTCTTGGGTACCTATTTCACACCAAAAGTACAGCTTTTGCCTGACAAATCATTCTTTATAAATCAAAACAAGAAAACAAAAAGAAACAGGAACCTGTTGGCAATATGCCACTTTTAAATTAATGGTTTTGCTTTCTAAAGACCCCAACCAAAACAAACAATTTATGCAGCTGTCATTGGCTTCTTATGGAAGCCATGTTTGGTACGCCTTGATTCTCTGACCAAGTTCTCTTAGTTAATTTTATGGTTTGCAAATTTTCATCAGGATGGCAGGCTTCTGTTCATTTAGTATTGCAAATTATATGTCTCAAGAGAATTTTTATCAACATGTGTAAACAGAACCTTGGCCTGGAGTTTGAAAAGAAGAAGGATGCAGCTTCTGTGATGCGCTGTCCAGCATTATCTTTATGCAGAAGATGAAGCAGCAGAGAAGTTGGGAAAAGTACATCTTCACATTCAGCTGGAAATGTGGAAATGCAGAAAGCGAGTCAGCAAGCTACGTAAGTGAGCTGGTATTTGGCTGTTTCAGCATAACTTTAAGTAAGATCTGAAACAGATATTGCTTTGACTGCTATTTTGTATGCAGCAATGGAAATTTGTTCTCTGAATCCTGACTGTCACAGGGGTTCTTCCTTGGAGGTGAAGAATGCTCACCTCTAGGGAGTCCCCAGTGTAACTTTTTGTCCTTAGATTCTTAAGTCAGAATCCTTGGTGGTGCACAGGACTTAGTAAAATTCAGCCACTAAGGGGATTGGTGTTACACACCAGTACTGTCAAAGGATTAAATTTCCCAAATGAGCCACTTAAGTGGTTCATAACTTCTTTGAGCCACATGTTTTTTGTTATGGAAAATCTGTGTTAGAACTATTTGTCCGAAGGCTCATTGTTTAACCTTTGGGTTTTTTTGCTTTTAGTTGATAGCATTCAGATCTCTTGCTATGAAATTGCAGCTTTCTTTAGTTTTCCAAGAAAGCCTTGCTTCTGCTAAATATCTGGTTAATTTCTTGCCTAGCTTCAATGACATGTTTGGCTATTGAAGGATCTTTAGTGTGTTACCTTTGTAGAAGGCTGTAATACTGCAGTCTGCAAATTTCCCATTTAAAGCACCACACTTTTTTAAAGAACATCTCCATTGGTATAAAATATCTTTCTCACTTTAAGTTTTCTCATCTGTGAAAGGATTGTGATATTTCATTACTCTGACAAAATACCAAAACCTCTGGACAGCAGGACTTGTATGGCTCTTAAATACCATGCTACACTTAATTCTGTGTCAGGACTCCTAAATAGAAATAGTTGGATTTTTGGAGGTGGGGAGCAAATACAGCTGAAATGAAACCTAGGACATTACTCTGCATACGTTAAAGTGCTTAACTATATTGACTGCTGAAATCAGAATCTCATGAAGGAGTACGGATTATTACTATGTGCTGAAACTGTCAGTAGTTAAACTTGAATGTAACCAAATATAGGGCTAGAAACCTAAGGTTTTGCATGTGAATTTGGAGAGAAGTTGACATTTACAAAATTATGAGCTTTTATTTTGTTACAGTTTTGGCAGACCCAAAACATCTCAGAGGGAGCATCTAAAATTACTAAATACTTTTAAGCTTTTGGCCTTAGAATTTAGACTCTGCTACCCGTTTTGTCTTTGCTGGAATGCAGCCACTTAAAGCACAAGTTTTAAAGATTCAAATAGAGATATCTTCTTAAATTTATGTCATAATTCGTGTTGGTATCTAAATTAATGTCCTCCAAGTTTATCCTGAAATTTATAAAGAGAGCATGCTCTTAACATATGTTTCATGTTAGAGAATGAAAAAGCCTTTTTGCAGTTTGTCTCAGCTTTAAGTTGTATTGCAGGCTGTGAATATGCATGAGGACATACATATATGTAGACTGAGCTCTTGCTGTATCAGTAAAAATTATATGCCTCTGATGCATCATTTATTGCATGAATCAACCTTTAGCAGTATTAAACTGCTTCTGGGGAATTTTTTAAAGACTGCTGGAGCCCTCTGAGATTTCATTCTCTCTATTCTCCAAGTCTGCCTGTTATCATTTTAAAACAAACAAATAACTTCCCTACCCCCCACCCCCCCACCCCCAATCAATCCTGAAGAAAAAACTGTCAGCTTTAGAAATGTGGAGGTAAATGTGGAGGGAGTAAATGGCTTTTTTTTTTTTTTTTTTTTTTTTTTAAATCACCTTGTCTTTAGGAAGGAAGATCTGAATGGTGACCATCAGAAATGTCTGGAAAATACATATGTAAAGAGCTTAATGGAAAATAGAGCATGTACGTTTCTCCTCTTAAAATAATACAACGAAAAAACATTCTGAGTGTCTGGGTAGGAATATAATGGAAGCGAAGGTGATTGTTTACAATGTAGTAATAAAGCCAGGAAGAGTGTTTTCAGCTCTGCTTGCTCTGCTGCATGGCTTTTGAGCTATCATGGCAGAGTGTATGTGAGAAATTGCCATCATTACAGCCAATCTGGAAAAGTTCTCTCCCTGGGATTATTGTGCCCAGGGAGCTGGGCAGTTCTTAGGTCTGTGGAAATCTGTAGCCAGGGTGGGGTCTGATTTCTGTTTGGCTCATAGATCTGTCACTGAGCTGCAGTGTCTGATCCCTTTAAGTGGTGTCTCCAATGTGTTGTTCTGGTTTTGCCTTTCTTGTCCTTGAAAGGCTTGAGGCACTGATGCAGGATCAGCTCTCACCTCATATTGCCCAGGCATTCCCCTTAAGCTGGAAAAAGACTTCCATGCACAGATTAGAGAGTTCAGTGTGATTCTTCACATGGGCTGTACAAGATTCACGGGGTGTGAGCTGATGCACCATCTACCTGTTAGCATGTGTGTGCATATTTATATTGCAGGTACTTCCTGCAGGTATTCTTGCTGTGAGACCCCTGCTTACTCAACAGCTTTCTTACAAGTTACTGCTCTTAGCCTCAGATGAAAGGCCTGGCTGTTGGGAACTGTGAGGTTCTGGCTGAGATGCAGGGACACAGGGTAGATAAGAAATAATAGTGTATGGGAGCAGATTAATGCCAGCAGTATTCTACAAGTACATATCTTTGTTGTCTTTACTCAGCTGCAGAAGTCACAGCCATCAGTGTCAATGAAACAGTCCTATAGAATAAAGGCCATCATCTTTTGCCAGCCCTGTAGCAGAGTGGTGCTCTCATTAGCTGTGTCTGAGGGAAAGCTCCTGTCTGGCTCTGAACAACTACAGAATCAGAGCTTTGCATCTTGGCACTGGTGGGAAGGAAAAATGGCCTTCAGGCAGTACTCTGTAAAATGCAAGCATTTATTTTCTCCTTTTATTTTCTTTTAGTGGCCAAGATGGAATACTATTTTGACCCAATCAGACAAAATTAGTGTGATTCCATTTGTATCTGTCAAACTCATCTTAACTGCAAAATAATTTGTTTATCAAATTACTTGTGAATATGTATGTCTTCAGTGTGGTACAAGACAGAGGAACTCTGCCTCTCTTTTGAAGAATTCAGATGGGATTAGGGCTTCAGCAAGAGTAAAATTGGCCTTCAGTTTGGTGGAGAAATGCTAGACAGCACGGATTATATCTTTCTTGTTTTATAGCTAGTAAGTGCTGTATGCTTTAGTTTGTGCCTCTCTTAGTATGACTTACCAAAATTAAGTTGGTATAAAGAAAAAATACAAAAAAAAAGTAGCAGAACAGAATAATTTTCTCTGTACACCAAAAGTATTTAATCCAAAAATCATAAAAACTCTTATTCTTGAGACTGAAAACAAGGACATTAACTGAGCCATGGTACACAATCTCTTGTTAAAAATCTCTCAAAAATGCCGAATATCAGTTTTCACTCTGAGATAAACATCCTTTTTAGCAGACTTGTACAAACTAGCAAGTGGGATCTAGTTTCAATATGCCTGATGGTGCACACGACTACCTACATGGCCCATAAACCTCTCTGATGTCTCTTATAGGTTCTGAAGGAGTCAGGGTTTGTCTGTTCTGTTAAATTTTTTGTGTGATATACAGGAAATCAATTCTGGTTTATATTTCTGCCCAATTAGTATAAAATGCAGAGAGAGGTGTCTTGATGCTACAGAAATAAGTCCAGGTAAATTTTCCCGTAGGTTCTGTGGGCTACCCACCTAGCTTGCTGGTTTTGGAAAGAAGCAGACCTGCTTTTGACAGTGTATTTTGCGTGTGATGAGGTTGCAGATAGGTAAAAGACAAACACTTTTGTTTTGCCAATTGCCTTCAGCTTTACAAAAACAACATAGTTAAAATTGGGGTTAGGTGAGATTAGGTAAACCATTTAAAATGAAGATAACCTTTTTTGATAGTCTAGTTTTCTAAGTGAAAGTAGTTGTGGGCAGATGCTGGGAGGTGCAGAGAAGCAGGCGATGAAGGACACCCTGGAGGAAAAGTGTATCTCTACCAAGGTCTCATCCCATGGAAATACAGGCCCCAAGGTCTCATCCCATGGAAATACAGACCCCCCAAGGTCTGCAGCTCTTCTGCACTTGCAGAGCAGTGACTGCCTGTGAGAGGAACATCCTGGGATTCCCTCTGTGGTGCTGTGAAGCTGTCATTTTTAGCAATGTCACTGCTGTCTTCCTGTTTATAGGAAATTCATGGTGGGAATAAGATTGTTTTGGATTACTGCTCAAATAAAGTCAAACTCCTGAGAGCCAGACCTGTGCCTGTTTGGACCACTTCAGAAATCCACTTCTGTTGCTGTAACTCAGCTTTTTCACCTTCCCATTCGTGCTTTCTCCTGCTGGGGGCTGGATTTCTGTCCCATCAAACAGTGGGGGGCTTGGAAGGGGCAAATCCTCGATATTACACTACCCATTTTGTTGAATTTTTTGGTCTGTGGCTCAGAGCTGATGTGGACAGTTTTACTTTGGTTGTATAAAATAAACCTAGGTGGCTAAGCATCTCAGTTGGTTGGTGCCTGCAGGAGAGCTCACTTAGCCTATTGTCTTTCCGTAGTGCTTTCCACACTCCTCTTGTCCTTACTCTCAGGAATTGCATAATCATCCTGTCTCCATGTATTGGGACTGGCCTAAGTTTCCTATGACCTTTACTTCTTTTGAGGTCCTGTTGAGCTGTTTCATATCATTATTGTTAAAAATGAGTTCCTGCTGGTCTGTCCCCTTAGTGTAGGGTGGTGGTGGTCTCTGTCTTCTTATCACTGTTTGATAGGGTGAAGGATCACTAACCAAAATGCTTGTTATGGAGAGAAAAATTAAGTATTGCGTCTGCCAATGAAGGATGTCATGCAACTAGTAAAGATTTTCTCCTTATTCCCTGAAATATCTACATCTCTCTGCATTTCAAGCACAGGAACGGAATTAAGGGATAAAATATCCTCTTCATTATCATTAAGAACATTGCTTCATGGCCTCTTTTATAAATCAGTAACGGAGGGTAATGGAGCAGAAGGTTCTCTCTGAGATCTTAATTAATCCAAGCAGAGATGTGTGTCTGTGATATGAGTTAGGATTAGAAAATAGCTCTAAAAACAAAGCAGCCTATGCAAAATTGATGAGCACTGGCCTATAAAACAATTCAGTGAATGAGTTCCCATCTGTAATGTGGCATTCCTTGAAATAATTGGCCAACGCAGTCTTCATCAGAGGAGGTAGTAAAGTCTGAATGAATAATTTTATCACTTTAAGTTAATTTATGATGGTGTGGAGAGGGTGGCAGATACATTCTTTCACTGAGCCAGACCCTAGTGTGTTACCATGGCCTTATAAGAAGATGTTCTTTTTACTTTTTGAGCTGCACCTTGAATACAGAGGCCCGTGATCTGCTTGTGTGGCTCAGCCAATCTCTGAGGGAGGAAAGGTATCCAGGAACAAAGTGTAAGAGTTTGTATGTGGGCATCAGAGAAGAGAGAGAGGTTGGAGGAATGACAGGCTTCCATGTCAGAAAGTGAACTTCTTCCCTACGCACGCCTGCAGAAGTGGGTGTTGAGGGGAGGCTGACTGCCTGACTTGCTTCTGGAAATCTTCCATGTTTTCAGCAGAGTGAAAAGAACATTATTTTTATTGCTATTAAGAAGTGCTTCTGCACTTACAGTGTCTGTAAGTGAGTATTACAGTGCTGCTCAGTGGAAGGTTAGCTGAAAGTCACAGGATGTCTTTAGTCTGATGCCTTGGGAGGCCTCAATCTGCATTGCATCTGTAGTGGTCTCAAAACCGAGTATAGAGGATTAGGAGGATCCTGTGGTCAGTAATGGGACACAGGAGCCCTTCACATGGGGCAGGGGTGCTCTTTGGTGAGCTGTGGGAGGGGAAAGTGAAGGCATGAGGATTATGAGCAGGGAAGGGCAAGAAAAAGCATGTAAGAGGGTACAGTATTGTCCAGGGGAAAGAAAGGTGACTAATGCTCGTTTCCAAAGGCTCCAAGTATAGAGTAGCCTCTTGGCACTCCATTGCTCCAAAAAGAAGTGTCTGTGTGTATGGGCTGGGGTATGTGGCACCAGGACTGAAGGACAGTGGTGATGACAAATGAAAGGTGGTGAATCCTGTGTTTCTCAGGAAACTTCCTCAATGAGAGGAGATTTTTGCAAGGAATGAATGCTGCCAAACAATTGATTTTGGTTTTTTTGTTGTTTTTTGGGTTTTTTTGTTGGGTTTTTTTGGGTGGTTTTTTTTGAGGTTTTTTTGTTTGTTTGTTTGTTTGGTTTTGTTTTTGCTTTTTGTTTTTTTACTTGCTGCTTTATTCTGTGGGGAGATTATGTTGCTTAACATTTCCTGTTGCTATTTGGGTAAGATAACTCATTTCAGCCAAAAAAATATGGGAAGGTGAGAATGATAAGGTGTTCAGTGGCCAGCAGCCCTTGTACGTAATGGGGGCACAGGAGACAGGGGCTTGAGAAAGGTGCCTTGGATGGGCACTGTTGCTGTGGCACACTCACTCTGCCCATCCTGGATGTTGCCCTGCTAGTCAGAGAAGTCAGCTCCCTCCCTTTGCTCCTCGTGATAGCATAGCAAGTTTGATGAGTGTGATACGGTCTGAGCAACAGGTCTGGTGTGTTGCATTGCCCTGCCCAAGCTGCAGGAATCAAGGGCAGGACTGCTCAGTTGGTGCTTCCAGACAGCCCCAGCCACCTGATCTACCTCCTTATTATACCTCCCTTCATTTCTTCACCCTTCTCCCTCCATTTCCATAGCTCCCTCCTAACTAGCAACTGGTCAGTGAAAGGTGGGACTAAGCACTTTGCTTAGATGCCTTCCTGAGCCCACAGTGCCATGGGGCTGGAGTGTCTGGAGGTGGTTGTTCTGGCCATGGTCTTGTTATTTTTAGAGTTAGATTAGGTAGCCTTCTGTGCTACCTTTAGGCTACCTTTAGGCGTTTTGTGTACCCCTCTCAGTATTACCACCCTGGCAGCATCAGCCAAAGCAGGGTGTGCAAAGTGTGCCACAGAAAAATGAGCATTTGTCAACGAGCCTTTTCCTTGCCAGCAACACTGAAGCAGAAGAGTATTCCCGGCAACTCTGTGTGCTGCAAATAGTCTTTGTTACCAGCAATTAAGGATTGGATGGGATTTTAAAGAATTATATTGGCATCTGTTAAACTTAACCCTTTCAAATCAAGTCATTATTTGGCACAAAACATGCTTTGTCCTCTGTAGCTAGTAAAACACAGAGAATGCAAGTCTGTATCAAAGCAGAAGAAAATTAGTGAGAGGCATGACTGTGCCTCTGGTAGCACTGTGCTACCTGAGGGGACAGGGAGAAATCACAAATCCTCTGCAGGGAATTTGTTAGCTTCCCATGGGAAAATGCCTAATCTGGCAGGTCAGGTCCGCTCTCATTCTTCACTTTTCTTAACAGTCATATGTCTTTTGAGAGTCAGAAACCCAGTCCTCCAAGGATACAGAATGGTTGCCTCTGAAGTATGGGGTGATGCTCCCCACTCCACCCTCAGTCTTCTCTCTTTCTAGCTGATTAGGGAACCCTTGCCAATTAGGTCTCTCAAGATCTGGTTAGACAGGAATAGATTAGCCGTGAATGTATCAGATTAACTGCATATATTCTTTATATTGCTTATGAGTAAATGATTGTGTTCTCTAGGTAATTCATAAATTTGTCTAATTCTTCCTGTAATCCTCACAAAAAAAAAAAAAATCCCAAACAAATGCATAAGAGGGTAGTCAAGGGCACAATTCCTCAGTGGAATAAAAAGAATGCAAATTTTTTAGTCCAAGTTATTTTAGAGGGCTGACAAATCCAAAGAGTATTTAGTAGCAGTTTTGAAAATGTAATCCAGTGCTCTTTTCTGTTTATTTTTATTCCTTTCAGCTATTTTTCTCTTTGTTTTCTTTTGGTGTTTTTTCCTTCCAATTTTATCAATTGCATGCTCAAAATTCAGGGATGAGTTAAAGTGCAGGAAAGATTAGCTCCAGCTTTATTGAGAAATAACTCTTACTCAGTGAGTGTCCAAAATGTCCAAAAAGAAGAAAAATGAGTGTACTCTTTGTGGACCTATACCCGTTTCTAGCATGGCTAGTTACTGTTAAGTAATTACTAACACTTCAGTAGTGGCCATAACTGAATTTTATGAGCACAAAAGAGCATAAGGCTAAAAGAAGCAGCAAAGTTTATTAAAACAGAGTAGAGTGGGGAAAGTCCTGCACCTCCTCTGGACATGTTCAGGGTGTGGTTAAGAGCTGTCCCTGACACCCTTCCATCAGAGAAATGTGTCACTGAGACAAAGTGCAGAAGGAAGCTTGTTTGATGCCTACCAAAATGTATCTATTCCTCTTTAAGATTTGGAAGTGAACTGATGTCCTGGCTTGCCTCTGCTAGTTCCATGGCAAGTGCTGTGAAGGAAGGGGTGTGGAAATGTTCCTTGTGAGCTCTGTGCTTGTACCCCAGTAGCTGCTTTGGAAGGATGTGGAGAGGAGGCACAGGTTAGATGAGATTTGTATTCGTACAGCAGAGGGTAAGCATCCTGCTCCACCTGCCCTTCTATATTCCTGCCCCCCAAGCTCCTGTAGTATTCTTCTGGTTTGCATATTGTTCAGCACTGTATCTTTCTTCCCTTATTGTTTTTCTCACGTAATTCATCTTGTTCCATAAAGCTGGGCAGGCCTAGCAGTAAAATAAAGCAATGGTTTACTAATCAAAGCCCAAGACAAAAGTATTCATACTTAGAAGGCTAATGACTATAGGAACAAACTATGTGGTTATAGTCTTTGTTTAAAGTGAGGTGTCTCCTTAGCTGTCTCAGTACATCTCACTCAAACACTGTGTTGCACATACTTACTTGAGGGAGATGACCTGATCCCTTCCCACATCAGATAAATTCTTCAAAATTTGAGGGAATTCAATTTTCCATATAATGTTGCTGGTCTTATTTTTAATAACAGGCCAGTAGCAAAGCACTTTGCCAAGACCTACTGCTCCTCTCCAATAGTCAGTCTCTTGGTCATCCTCTCCCCAGCACATGAGAAGGTTTTAGGAGAGAGTATTGGTAGCCCCACGATGGACTCCTGCACACACTTGTGCACATGTTTCTGGGGGCAAATGGCATAATTTCCATCTGCTCTTTGCAGGGTGAGAGGACAGGACTGCCCCAGAAGCTTTCCTGAGAGACAAGACTGTAGCAATAGCAGTGACTGCACACTGATGGTGGGCAGCTCCTCTGAGGAAGGAGCAGTTGTTGTCTGCCTCACACCTAGATTACCCAACAGGCATGCCAAACTCAGCTTCCCAGCCCTGTGCTAGTGAGAAGGTACCTTGCATTCCTTTCCCTCCCATCTGGAAGAGCTGAGCCCTGGAAGGATGAAATAAAGGCTGAGTGTTTGTCTGAGGTGGCACAGTTGGGACCCATCTACTCATTGTACCCTGTCAGAGCTAGTGTTGATTTCTGCTGCCAGCCCTTGTACCTTTGCCATAATTCCCTAAGCTGCCATCCAGAAAACACGTGTGGGGATGTATGCAACACGACTGAAGAGGAAGGTTTGCTGGGTGTGGTGGGGGAAGAGCAGGCAAAAAGCTTCTGTTTTAGAAAGGGATGAGTAGTTTAGATGCATCTGTTGCTAACAGAGGTGAGAAGGGTCAATAGTTTGACCTCCCATGACCATCCGTAGTGACATGATAGCATCTGGCTAGAAATATGCAGAAGAGCATGATTGAAACCTGGGGTTGCTCAAAATGAGCTAAAATTACAAGTACCATATCAGTAGCTACTTGGCACAGGAAAGGAGACATGACTTTTGTAAATAATTTTTTTTCTTATCTGTGTTTCTTGAACTGGAGTATCTAAGGGGGGAAATTTAAAGCCTCCTGAGAACCTGAAGTTCAAAAAATTATCAGGACTAAAAGATACCAGTAAACATGTAAGGCCTTTTGAACAAGTAGTGTGGACTTACAAAAATAATGAATTATGGGCTTCACCTGAATCCTAGTGAAGTCCACAGGGGTCTCAGCTTGCTTCATCAGATGGAGGGTGATATCCTGAGTAAGAAATAGACTTCTTGGTTTCTTTAAAGGACCAGACAGCTTTTTGAATAACTGTTGTATTTTAGCCAGTTATAACTACCTGTTTGTGATGAGGGGAAGTTGTTGTTGTTGTAGTGCCTGTAGTGACTGCTTGCTGAGTCATTTAGAGCATAATTAGAGAGATGAAAGGCCAGTGTAGGGTCCTGAAGAACCAGTTCCTGGCCAAGTGCCTCTATCTTTCAAGACCTTTTTAGTGTACCTCTTTGATAAAAACTTTGAAAGCAAATACAGAGCTACTAGGCAAGGAACCTATACTGAACTGATGAGGTAAGATTTGGAAGTGCAGGTATCTGCTATTCCGAACAAGGGGCATGCTATGAAGCCACAGAATAAACAAATGATGGCTGGCAGCAACTCAGACCATACAAAAGTTAAGAGGGAACTCATAATTAGGAGAAGCTGCTACTTGAACCAAGAGCATTGTAAGCATTTGAAGGATTTTTAAGAGGGAGTAGAAAGTAAATTGGGAACTGGTTCTCTGAGCATGAAGAACACAAGGTACAGAGAGAAGTAGGAGAGTCCATATTAGCTAAAACCCTACCAATTTTGAGGGATTTCCATGAATTCTAATAGGTTTCCTTCTTTCAAACACTTACAGTTTCTTCTGAGTAACCTGGTGGGGGTATTTAGGGATACCACAATAGCCATTGGAGTTGCTAGGATACTCAGTTATATTAAAGAGGGGATTAAAATTCAACTAGAAGGTGTAAACCTACATGGCATAGAATTGAGGGCAGGCAGAAATATCATGTGAAAGGTTGCCATCTCTTCAGTGGCAGCAGTCGGAAAAGATGTGATAAAAGCAGTCACAGGAGGAGGCAGGATCAGTGTGCAAGAGATTTTAAAGCAAGGTTACAGGAGACTGGCCTGAGGCTTTCTGAACTGTGAAGGAGATCATATCTAAAAATATTTTTAAAACCCCAAAACCTGTGAAGGGAATAGTGAAACATTTTCATTTCCTTCCTGTTTCTCTTCTTGAGTGAAGCCCCTTTACACTCCTCAATGTAAAGTTAGTATAGTAAATGTAGAGCTGATCAAAGGATATACTTCCTTTCCCAACACCTTGTCAGCTGCTGCAGCCTGCAGTTGCAAGAGGTGGATGCACTTGAAATAGACGCTGTGGACTCCCCATTGAAAGACTGGCAATTTCGCAGCACAATGCAGCATTTGTTATCATAGTACCTGCAGGAATAAGTGATAGTATGGCTCCCAAGCAGGTGTTGGGAAAGAGCTCGTGCACAGCCTTGCACAATTAACTGGCTCCTTACCTCTTCCCTTTTGTCACTCCAGGTCACACGCATCATTTCTCTCGCGCTTTTAGAGATAGCTACAGTGGTGCTGGCACGGCAGCCCCAGTGGACCACTCGTCTAATCTGCTGTGGCAGTTCACCCTCTATGTAGGCCACTGCAGAACAAATTAAACTTTTGGTGTGTTCGTTTTCTTCTGCAAATGGCTTCCTTCTTTGGTTCAGTTTTTCATTTGTATCAGCATTCACTTTTTTTAACTACGTGGCTCTGTCCCTCACCTTTGGCCTTGCAGAGAATCCAGTAACTGTTTTCCTGCAAGTGGTAAGTGTATTTTCAAGGCCTAGGCTTTAAATGGTTGTTCTGGCAGAAAAAAAAAAAAAAATTCCTCTCACGCCCTTGACATGAAAATAACAATGTGAACAATGGGAGCTGGCCGGAGCCAGCCTGACGCTGGAGCGCGCCGTGTGGAAGGAGGCTGAAGAGGGAAAAAAAAGCCTCTAAATGCCGTGGAGGGAGGATGTTCAGCAGACTATTTGCATCAGGGTTTGAGAACCCACACAATAAAAATGAAAGTGCAGAGTGCAGGCCAGCTGCCTGAGATAAGATCACATTGTTGGAAAGGGGAGAAATGTACTGTCTCCACACTAGCTGGGCAGGCAGCAAGAGTACTCTGCAAAACAAGTGGTGAGATCAGACGTGCAGCCGCTCTTCCTCGGTTGCTGACGTTTCGAGTGGTTCTGATTGATTTTTGGATGTCACGGTATGCCACAGCCAACCTGGGAGAATTAAGCAGATGGTATAGCGTGCAGGGGAATTGTGTGGAGCGTGGATATGGAGGGCAGCTAAAATCAATCATTTTTAACAAGTAAATGCAACTTTGTGCAGTTCCCCGGCAGTGGTAGGGCCGTAACTGATGCGATGGCTTTATTGCAGCTGTTTGTGGTTGCGTTTGGCCTCAAACAGGGAGGAAAGAAGCCTCTGCTGTGGCTCAAACAGAGCTCTCATTTGTTCTCTGCACAGCTCTGGGATTTGGTTCCTCACATCTGTGGCAAATCATCTTATTTACCACCTCCAGTGACCAATTCAGATGTCGACAGAAATGTCAGTTTTAGAAACTCACAGATGCTATTAGGGGTAATGATCTAGCTGGATTTTTTAATTGTATATTTAACATACACTGTGGTAAGACTACAGAGTTGGGTTTGAACTCTCTCACCTAATTTTTAACTCCAGGTTTTTTTTTAATGAAAATTGCTAAAAATAATTTTAATCCCCCCCTAAATTACCTTTGAAATTCTCATGTGCCTTCCTCAAGCATTACAGAAGATTGTGGAGCTGCACTCTGTTTCTATTTAGTCTGTGCTCTGTTCATCATCTTGTGTTGCTGGCTAGTACTGGTGGTTTAACTTCATGTTCTGTGGATGATTTCCTGGGCCTACTACACCACTTTTATACTCAGCGATAAAGAAGTGATTGCCTGTGTGATTGCCAGGCAGACATGGAGGGTTTTAGCATGCCAGCCATTTTTCTCCACCCTTGTGTGGGCAGATGCTAGCGTGTAACAGTGCTTTCACCTGCTTTGTCCTCTAGGGCTCCTTCTCTCCTGCTATGGATTTGCAGCCTTTTAAAACCATTAGGAAGAGATTTTAGGGTGAATTTCTTGAATACCACAATACTAGCTTTATGTCTCTTCTGATGTAAAGCATGGACAACATCTTCTTTTTACTGCCTTTTCCATTCATGCCCCTGGGCACAAAAAATACCAAAAAATGTGGGAAAACCGTGTGCTAAACAGGGGCAACTGGAGAAACTTCACTGCAGAGCATGGTGCTGTGTAGTTGATCCCTGCCAGAAAAAGGTTGCTAAGCAAGTCTGCAAACAAGGGATTCTTCTGCAACTTTTGTGACCACTATGATGGTGTGCCAGAAGACAGTACCTTTGTCTATGCCACGTGGTCATCGTGGACCTTGGCTCCACATATGAATGTGCATATCTAGAGATAAATTCCACAGTCCAACGTGGCTCTGTCAGGTGAGCTGGCTCAGTCTTTCTCTACCAGTGTGTGTAAGTATTCCCAGTGTTTGCTTCCACACTGCTACTCTGTCAAATAAAAAAGTCCCATTTTAACAGCTTTTTTCTCTGGCCATCCAAGACATTGACAGGACTGGCACTGCAGTTTAGAACCACAGGCACTGGTGGTGATGGCATGGAGCTGTAGAGGTTTGTGTATGCATTGGGTCAGGATTATCACAGGAACTCTATGTGTGGATTCCACATCTTTAGCAGACCTGTTTAAAAATTACTTTCCAGTGCCCAGAATTAAATGCAGGATGCATTTGGCTGTGTGGAGATGCTAGTCCTGTGCTCATGGTTAATTTGATTATAATTTTTTTTTTACATTTGTGCACAGTTGAGCTATTATTAATTCACATATACAAATCAATATCTGTGAGAGTCCTGGCTTACTGAGTAAGCCAGCAAGTAGACTGACTAGAAGAGATACCATGAAGGTTCAGATTGCTCCTTGGTCAGTGTAAAATGTAAGCAACTGGTTTAGCCTTTCAGTGTCTTTATGATTCCTCCTCCTTAAAACAGTCTGCAGAAGTTGCTCCTGGAAGGAGCTTATGTTTTTTGGATAAAGGTGTTGTAGAAAGAAAGAGCACCTCTTCAGATTGCTGTGCCCCAGCTCTGCCAGGTCAGCCTTTGCTCATCAGCCTGTTGCTCTTCATCAGTGATATCGATGTTAAGGACAAAAAGAGCTCTAGTCAGTGGGTAATGGGTGGAGACTGTGGCCTGCAGATTAATTAGCATGTTTGCTCCCTTGGTTTACTGACACTTGAACTTAAGTAGGTACATCCCGTAGAAGAACATCACTGTAACTCTGTTTCCTGGTATTTTAGAAAGTATAACCTTCCTCACTCAGCTGCATCTCTAGAAAATTTACTGTGTTTGTTTTTGAATTCTAGCTCTTGTTTGTTTCTTTTTCTAAGTGGGCTTTCATATACCAAAGTGTATCTGTATTTAGACTTTTCTGAACCATGCACAGTAGTAGGGAAAAAAAGTCTCCACTATTCTCTAGGATTATCTTAAAAATAGTAGAAACATGCAACACAAACTACAAGATACTGCAAGTTCTCAGAAAAGTCTGTTCAACTCTTTTTCTTCCTCCTAAAGAGAGACAGTTCCATAATTCTTTTCTATAAATATGTGGATTTATTTTTCATTATTGTTTTTATTAAAAGAATTGTGTTTTAAGAATTGCTCAATCTGCTAGGCTTAAACAAAGAATTAATGTCTGAATTGTCATTATAATGTAATTTTTAGGCTGAAAATCCTTTTGGCATGGGATGCTTGTAGCCTAAATTGTTTCTGCTATATAAGGAAATGGGTTTTATTTAACTTTCTTAACCAAGGAATCTCTATGTGCACAAGAGAGGAGCATCCAAATTCAGACCAAGAATAGAAATTTTCTAACTGCATTAGTGAGTTTCTGCTATGGCTCTGTAACTAGTAGTTTATACAATTACTCATCTCTGATTTCATGAATTCTAGGGGTTACAGGTGTGTTTTCTTAGCAATTTTAATGTATTGAGTCTTATTGTTGCAAAGTCCCTGTTGGCAGCTATTTGGGTGTGGGCTTTGCTCTGTCTTCCCTGTAGTTGTTCCTCCCACTGTGTTGGCTCTGAGCTTGGGTGGTGAAGGCAAAGGTAAGGTTCTTGTGCCAGAATCCCAGGACTCCTGAAATCCCAGTCCTTACCTTACCATCCCATGTGTCCTGAGGTGGACAGCAAGTCTAGTTGCTGAAGACCTGCTGTCTTCAGCAACTGGAAGCTGCCAGGTAACACACACAGCCCAAATTCCTGATCCTTCATGTGTGGGCTGTGCTGGGGTCTGTGCACACATACCTAAATCAGCTCTTGAGCTTCCTGACATAAGCAGCCACATGGTGGGATTCAGCCTCCTGAGATCAGCTCCTCTGGTGCCAAGGGGATAGCTGGTGGCTCCTGCATCATCTCTGAGTGAAGGGGATGTAAGATGCAACGAAGTGGGAGCAGACAGGCTGAGTCTGGCCCTCTGGCTTCAGCAGCTGCCTGACTGTGATGCCAGTTGATTGCCAGTTGATTTTTTTGGGCTAAGAGTGACCCTTAGCCACCTTCCCTCAGGGCTGTATCCACAGAAGGGCTGATACTGCTACCAGGTATTTATAGATGCCGTATTTTGCTTATTAGTGTTTCACTGGTGGTTGAAAGCAGAGATCTGCTTCATGGAAAGGAAACAAATCATGCCCCATATTGAGCCAAACATTACATCTTCCTGGTCCACAAAGGTGAGTTTGTAGCTCCTCTTTCTCTGCACACACTCCCTCCCTGCTGACTGGGAAACGTTGAGGCAGTGTAAACCACTTTGGTGGCCCAAGGCATGGCACAGAGGTGTGGTGCCATGCCCAGCTGGCTGCGAGCCAAGTCCTGCCTGTAGGAGCCCACCAAACCTCTTCTCACTTGGTGATGAAGCACAAGAATTTGTTTCACACATGTGCTGAGATGCATTTCTTGTCCTTGCAATGCTTCAGATTGATTCCTCTCTCTAAGATATGATTTTGCTTTTCACTGTAAATTGTCACCGAGTCCCTTGGTATTGGGGGATTTGAATGGTTTCAACCTAGCAACAGGAGACTTGGACCTGCAAAATCTATGGCTGAGGTGAATGTGATGTGATGGTTGGTTCCATGTGCAGTTCTTTACAGCAGATACTGCCATTATGCATAAAGGATAGTTAGAAACCAAGAAGAGCTAAATATGCTATAAATTTTACTTCCTCCTCTCCCCCAGTAATGTCTGCCTTTGCCTGTCCTCAAGTGCACTGGACAGAGAAATTTGGTAAGGAAGTACCAGGATACAAACAAGTAGGATCAAAATGGGCACCCCATGCTGCTGATGGCTTTGTGCACTGTGGTCTGATTTTCCCCAAGACCACAGCTGCCCTTCCCTGAAGCTGTCATGAGGCCATTTGGGGTGAGTATCAGTGACAATGGCATGGTATGGCATGCTGTGGTGTGCCCCCCTTGATGGGAGCTGCAGATCCTCTCTGGCCTCCACAGAATAGTTAGAGTTAGAAGGGATCTTTAAAGGTCATCTAGTCCCACCCCACCTGCAGTGAGGCTAGGTCAGGGTGCTCACAGCCCCATCCGGCCTGACCTTCAATGTTTCTAGGGATTCCTGTCCCTGTAGTTGTCTCCTGTCATTGCACACTGTCAGTAAGACTGCTGTGGCTTTGGACAGGGAGCAGGAAGCATCTAATGCAGCCCTGCAAACCCCAAGCTACGTCACTGGCATGGGATAGCCAGAAACCCTCCTCACCATCTCTTTTTTCATGCTGTAAAATGCCCAGGTTTTGAGCTGCCGTGGGAGACTATAAGTGCATCAGCTGTGGTGACATGCATTGAGACCTAAATGATTCTTTAATTCTGTGAGACTATTAGTAGCATGTCCTACCACGTCTTCCTCCTACATGCAGAAAGCACAAAGACTCCCTGTCAGATGGCCCCGCACGTGATGGACTTGCTGCACCTCAAGTTAAAGCATGGTACCTACAAATAGAAGAGTTTAAATGGAGCCACAGGTGATGCAAGGCATTGTGGACCTACTATGTGTCATAGGACTGGAAATAAGTTCCTGTCATGTCACTGTGGAGCAGCTCAGCTTATGACAGTAGTGTTATTGAATCCCATGGACAAGCAAGGTGCCCCATGAGCTTAACCTGCTTCAGCTCCCAGCAAGTACAGGTAAAAGTTTGTTGCATCAGTGGCTTTTGGTACCCTATATATAAGATACAGTGTGTATATATATATATATATATATATATATATATATATATATATATATATATATAAAAGATATACTTATCACAGAAGAGCAATACAAAAATGGCAGACATTTAGCACTTGGGCCCCTCTGCTAAAAAGTTAATTTGCCTGGAAATTAACTGAATTTGTATTTTTTCAATTCCTGAAATTTGTTACCAGAGGCAGTAGGAAATTTTCATAAAGGGAAATTGTTCATATAGGGAAATTTTGCTAGTCCCGCTTGAATAATTACAGCAGGATGGTTAGAAACATAATTCCTTGCATAACTGCTTTTATTCCTGTGTAATGATGACTATTTGATAGAGCTTATATGTCTTAGGATGACTACAATAAATTAAGAAGTTTCATTTTAGTCCAGGAGTCATAGTGGAGTACTTCTAACTAACTCAGCTCTCTGTTTTATGCTTCTATAAATTTTCTGGGTGGCACAGATAGAGATGCCTTTAATACAGTCTCCTTGATAAAATGATTCTACAGAGAAGGTCATCATGTAGCCATGGGTCTAAAATTTGTGCGTTTACCAACTAAGCCACAGATTCTTCTCTTGCCTTTGAAAGGATCATGCCTGTGTATGCTTATTTGCCATCTCCTAATAGCTAGGAAAACCTCTTCTTTTCATGTCTCCCAGTGTGCTGCCAGGTTTGAGTCATTAAACTTCAGATCTGTGACTAGGAGGCACTATTAACTTTACTGCTTGATTATATTATTCTATTGTTTATATGACTGGTCGTTCTTTAACAAACACAATGCTATATAATCTCTTTCCTAAAGAAATCCCATCTCACAGAAAAAGAACCATATGCTGTAATTACAATTAGGGTTGCTGTTAAACACCAGGCTGATGTTAATTTTCTGCTGGTGTTCAGGATCTCAGAGGCATCCTCTTATTTTGCTGCCTGTGACTGGGAGCAGTAATGAAGAGTGACTGGGATAGGAAGAACAATGGCCCTGGGTGGGCTTCTACACCATCCCCTTTAAAAAGGACACATGGATCCACAGGCAGCAACCCTTGCTGTAATGAAGACTGCTTCCTGGTGGATTTGTGTCTTTGGGAAAGGTTGGGCATCATCTGCATCATGGTGACTTCTCAGATGTGTAGTAAGGGTTATCCTTGGAGGGTATGTCAGGGAAGGCACCAATAGGGTGATCGTCCAGCTCTCCTCCTGCTTCATTGTGTGGAGGCCTCCTGGATCATGACTGGAAAGGAGTGTTAATAAAGCCAAGTTTTATCCACCCCTGTGGAGAAAAGCACTGTCCATTTCAGCAAAAACGTAATTTGGATGATCTGAAGTAATCTAAGACCGCTTAAAATCCTCTTTCATTGATACTGATGTAACTTTATGGTCTTCTGTGGAGTACCTTATCATTTACATAGGTATAAAGGAGAGATAAATCTATTCTTATGTGCATTGCTGACCAGGAGAAGAAAAAATTAAACACCGTGTTGCCTCTTCCTTTTTGTTCCCATTGCCCTGTGGTTTCCTGTTGAGAGATTCAGATTAGTTCCTTTTCTTTGTCTCTCTTCTCTCATCCATTTCACAGGTCTTTGCATTATCTCTTTTTAATAGTCCAAGTGCCTATGTGAAGGGCTTATTAGAAGCACCTGAGTTTGATAGCTGTATCATTTGAACTTATCTGGGCTTCTATTTAATCTCTGCTCGTGGTATGTCATGATGAAGAATAATGTGGGAGAAGATGATGCGTCCCTTATTCAATAGCATCCATCTCGTCCTTCATTATTCTCTCTACTGTAGAGTGAAACAAGGATAACAAAGTTTAGATCTTGTCTCTTTTGATTGCCTAATTCATTTTATAGCTGTATATTTGTAACATAGCTTTGACAAGTATAGCTTTGGTAGAAACTCTGACCCAGTTCTTGTCTTCATGGGCAGAATATTGAATTTTCTTACAAATGCACTTCTTTTGTAACAGGATTTTTTTGTTCTTGCAGTTCATTTTATTGTCTGTTTCTTTGTGAAGAAGGTGATGTTAACAGGATCACAGTAAGCAGGTACAATGGAAAATAGTGAATACAGTGCAACATGTTTCATTGTAAAGCAGTAGACAGGTTTGAGATGTTATGTCTTAAGACCACATATTTGTTCCTCAAGTGCCTGTAATCACATCCTAGGGGAAAATGGTTTCAGTAGAAGTGTTAAAATCATGAGTACCATTTCTAAGCACATTAGGAATTATTTATCTGCATTTGGTTCTTTAATGCAGGGCCTACATTTCCGACATTGAAGGTTCCCCCTGACACTAACATCATTAGCATAATGGCTATGAAACATTTTCAATTGATTGTCATTTTCAAATTGCTGAGCATCTTTTCTGCAGTTACCAAATAATTTAATTTTTTTCTTGGACTCAAATAGTTGAGCAAAATTTCAAGGCGAAGCAGGCTGTACTAATGAGGATAAGCAAATGATGGTGTGAGTTGTATATCTGTAGCTCTGCCCTGCATGTGTATGTCAACAAAGAATATGCAGAATCCTCTATTGCTGCACTTATGGGGGTGGGGGGAAGGGATGGGACAGAAGCCACAAAATAGGTCTTATTTAAATGGAAAACAAAATGCTGCTTGAGGGGGTGGGGTAGGTGAGCCCAGTGCTTAGTCATGCCATGCTCCCTCTGCTCGTCTGCCTCTCTGGGGCTTGCTTCAGCTTCTTTGTTTTTTTTTTTTCCTCTCAGTTTTTTCAGTTTTACATCCTTTTCTTACAGGAACAGTCTCTAAGATAGCTTTTTTCCCCGCTTCAGATGGATAGCACGTGCTTGTATTCAGGGGGTAATTTGTGTCCATGTTTAAGGAGGAGGTTGCCTTTGTTTCTGATGCTTTATTCTGTCAATAAGGCTAATTATGTTGAATTTTTTTATGCTTTTTCTATATGCCAGGTTGCTGTTAGACTCATCACATTTCAAAGAGATTGAATACAATCCATTACAGCATTAAGTAATTATTCATCTGTTGTTGCAACAAGTAAACTCATCATGGTGATGCTTAAGGAGCTTGTGTTGATAATGAAGGAGAAACGAATATTTCTGAAATACCACTTAATACTGCTTTTCTCACTGGTTTTAATGCAAAGCATAATTTCTGTCCTCATTTGTAGCCTCTGTTGACCTCTGTTTATTTTTTCCACTGGTGTATTCACCATTACTGGACGTCCCTCTGTAATAGCATGCCTATATAATGGTTATTTCCATTTTTTGCCAGTGCTGTCTACATAGTACCACTGGTTTTCTGCCATCCCTGGTTTGTGGCACTGAGGGTCCTTCTGGGCTGTTCTGTATGATGAACCTATCCCTGCAGAATTCGTTTCATGCTCTCCCTATATAAACATTATGCATTTGCTGTTGGAAGCATTTGAAACAGCTGGATCTTTACTGTGTATTTCATTGCTTTTATTAGACACAGTCTCTGTTGAGAGAAAAGAAGGATCAAGAAAACTAAATTTGAACTGTTTGGGGTTCAGAAAGCAGAACAGTGTCCCCAAAATTGCAGCACACTTCCCCTCCCCAGTCCTATCCCCCACACAGACCCCACTGCTGCTGTGCAGAAAAGCATTAAATGGTGCTTCTGCCCTGTGCAGTGTATGCCTGCCTCTTTCATCCCAAACATGGGCTTTTCTATTTGGTGTCTGTCTTGAGCCAGACGCTAACCAGATGTGGACTATCAGTGTTTCAGCAGGCTGTAAAACAAAAGGAAAGAAAAAGAATTCAGTGGAAGTAGAAAAGTTTTGCTGGTCATTAAACTCGGTGTCAACGCTTAACAAAATCATATTATAGCTCTGGATAAAACTTTTCCTCTCCATTCAGTTTGGAAAAGGTTTAAAAACAAAGTGCTTGTGGAGATGGTTTTGCCTCCCCATTACCACTGTGGTCACTGATACTGCAATGTAGAAAACTGCAATGACTGGTACAAAGTCAGTGTTGGGAACAGAGGACAGCATCATTTCAATGTACAAATATTGCCATTTCCAAAGGAAAGTTTTCCTAAACTGAGGATGTTTTTTGTCTTGTTGATGCATGTATTGCTTGCTTTATCCAAGATCCATATTTTTAACATTTTAACGAGCGTAACGCAAGGTCATGGTTAAAACCTGATGGTGCTGACACAAGTGAAATTTTCGTCATTGACTTTTGAGAGAGGCAGAAATTTCCCTGTTGAATTCTCTATGCACTTTTGATGCTGTTCAAACCAGTACAAAGATGATGTATTGTTCAAAGAAACTGTGTGGCCTATCCCACAAGTTTTATTTTTCACAGCGGTGATCCTAACCAGACCTGAGGTCGCAATACTGACACTGTGCAGGAGGAAACCTAGTAGTACAGGACTTGGCAATTCACAAAGTAATTTGGGATGTTTGTTTAACATTGCAGTCAGTGTGTTTGTAGAATTGCTGGATTTTTCCCCCCTATTTATTTTCTTTGTTTTTATTGTCTTGGTGATGGATTTTGGGCTGAGTCTGTAGGCTTGCCAGAGTATTTCCTCGGCTGTTTACACCTGTTACGTAAATCCTTGGCAATAAGCTGTTTTTCTCAGCTGTGGAGACATGTTGGTTTGAACTACATTACCTGCAATTGTTGTGGCAGTATTGGGATTTTGTCCACATGCAACAGTGCCCATTCAAGGGTGTCCCAATCTCCAAGACACTGGGAGAACTGGGCTCAACAGCCATACCATTCACCACCAGTGATCCATCTATATTTCTGAGGCTGTTGTCGCAAAAGAAAAATGTTAAATATTTGCTTCTTTTTTATTTAAGTAAGACTGAAGGTTTAATCTCAGTCTAAAAAACATGGAGAAATGCATGGGTCCATGTTTTGCAGGTCTGTAAGGCTATATTTTTTAGTTTTAGTCTAAATATTCTGCAGTGCTGTATGTTGTATACCTTTGAGAGTGGTAGGCCTGAAAAAGAACAGCAGAAGTGATTCTGGATTTAACTTCTTTAAGTCTCTCTCCCTTGGTTTGACATGCAATATCAAGCAACTCTTTTGTTTAGACTGCTTTTATTTTAGTTTTTTTTCCTTATTCCTATTATTAAAAACATTCACTAGCAGCCTCAGACAGTATCCTGTAATAAGTGGGAACTATCCTACATATCCTGCTTTAGAATGGTGCAAGGGGAGGGAGAGAGACAGGACGTTTGTGGCCAAATTTCTGTTTGTCCATCAGTGACACCCTGCTGGCAGCAATGCAATCAGTGGCAGATTTATGTGTTTCTGGGGACAGCTGTAGACATCTATTAGCTGTAGACTAATAGATGTAAAGTTCTCAGAACTGCCCAAGAACTGCAGCATATTCTCTCTTGAAGCTACCCTCTGGTGTCTGGGTTGTAGTCGATATTTGAGGATGCTTGAATGAGAATTGGTCTTAATATGACTGAGAAGTAGGAGAGGTCTTAACCTAAGGTAGGGAGCAACACAAGCCTTTTGATTTGGGCAGTATTAACTTTTGACATGGGTTTTGGGAGAACCTGAAATACTCAATCTTGTAGCAGTGCTCTCTCATTGATATGGCCCATCCTGGAGAGGTTTGTCAATGTTTTGTGACACAGCTCAAACACGTAGGTAACAGGGAGAGGGGATTAGTTACCCTCCAAGGAGAGGGTGAGCAAGTGTATAGCCAGCATCTCCTCTTCAGAGGTCCTTGCCACTATACCACTATACCAGCTTCCTGACTACTGGAGGACCCGGGCTGGGTGCACAGTGCCCTCTGACTCAGCAGAGGAACAGAATTCCTGCTTCAAGTTTGCAAGTCAGACAGTGCACCAATCAAAAGCTATTTCATTTCTGGTGCTGTCAGAGGTGGCAGAGGTTAGGCCAGGGTCAATTAAGGTTGTGTCTGCCATTTCAGTGCCAAAGACTTTTGGAATTGCTGCAAAGTGATGATATGATGAATGCTTCTGTCACAGGGTGGTAGCTAGCAATTTACAGTGTTTATGCCATGTCTGGAGATGGATTCAGCAGGGCTGGTCTTTCCAAATCTGAAAAGCATTTCAGAAGTCTAGGCATAGGCTTTCAGGTCTGACTGTTCAGTTCTGGTTCGTTGTTCTGGTTGTACTAATTTCAAAAAGGGTTAGAAATGTCTAAAAAACGCTGATGCAATAGAGAGCCCAAATCATGTACAGGTAGAGCAGTCACTTTCCCCCTGTCCAACCACTACCAGACATTCTCTTGAGGGACCATTACTTATTTTATTTGTTGATTTGATTCCTCTTGAATAGGATATAACACAAATGGTGTTCCTCAAGATACTTGGGCCACCTACCAGTCAGACTGCCTGGATGTTGATCATTAGGTCTGTTCAGAGAGCAGACATGAAGCCCACTGTGTTTATATGTTGTGCAAAGTTAGAGCTGATACCTTCAGCTGGTGTTTCATCAGTGCAAGCTTTTTGCCATGCATGATAAATATTTTTAAGAAGCAGTCATGATGGGGAAGCTTGGAGAGGACTGAAGTAGGCAGTAAAATTTGAACATCTGTACCAGTGCCCTCCTGAATCACCTCCTCTGCTGATTTGACCTTTGAGGATTCTGGGCCGTCTCTTCTGTCGCAAGATATACGCTAAAAAAAAAGTGTTTGTCCATGGCTGACATTAAAATGTATTCTCAGATAACCTAGGACATACCTATGTGTTTGGTCATGATCTTTTGGCCTGAAGCTCTAAGGCAAGAATGTCACTGAGCACTGTGGTCCCTCTACCTTACTTTCCTTTGCTTTTTCATCTGACCAAGTTCTTCTTCACTTCCTGCTGCAGGCTGCTGTATTGTACATCTAGCCATTGCTCAGTACAGCTCAGATATCTACCAAGAGGGAAGATTGTATGAGTGTATGAAGCTGTGAGAAGGAATAATTGATATCTCTATATTTTTGTGTTTCTGTTATACTGTTATATATAGCATTATAGCCACTGTTTGATTTTTCATGATGTACTGCCCTTGTGTATCATTTTCCTTGACTAATTGGCTGTGACAAGCAAGATGAAACCTAGGAAGACACTATAGTTTTAAAATAAATGTACTTGTCTGAAATTGAAAATAACTGGATGATGTGGATCCTCATTATTCTTGTACTATAGAGAACTTCATGGATTTTTTTGGTGGTTTGTTTGTTTGTTTTTTTTAATGGAGGTTGGTTATTTTTTCCCTGTTTATCGTTTGGTTTTTAAAGGATCCGACTACTACAAATTTTAAGTAAATCTCTGGTGATAAAAAAATGAATGTAGCTTTTACTTAAAATCATGTAAATGAAAACTCAGTGTCCTAAGCCGTTTCTTTCAAAGCAGAACACAGCGAATTTTTCCAAGAGGCTAAATATCATGAGACTCATGTTGCAATACAATGAGAATGGGAGAAGTGGGGGAATTTAGCAATACCCTAGATATTGTTGAGTTCAAAGCCACACTGAAATAAAGCAAGCTTCTCCAGACTTTGCAGGGAAATTCATGTCACTTTGTGTAGCTAATAGATACATATTTTATATTAAAATAATTTCTTACATTGAAAAATGAACCCATCTTGTTATAAAGTCATTTAATGCTTCGATTTTGTTAACTTAATTTCATGTTATTTTGTGTGCAAATTAGCATTGTATAATTAATATCTCATTTATAAAAAGAAAGAGTGATCTTGAGTTCAAGTAAATTTCAGTGATTTAATCCTGAAAAGATATTATACAGAAATTGTAAAGAGCACGCACAGTTTGAGAAGAGACTGTGATTCCTGCCTCTGCTTGTTTTGTTGTGTTTTGTTTTGAAAGGGCAAGCACGTTTGATGCATTCAGACGCTGGAACAAAAGACTTTCTGCTAATCTTTAGTTAGGAGAATCACCAGTGTTGGCTTTGATACCAGTTTTAATAAACACAAATGGTGATGACAGCTTTGCTTGGTTTTTAAGCCTGTCAGTCTGTTTCCGGATGCTTCTGCTGCCTGGGCTGAAGGCGGGGGAAGCCTTGTCAGGGTGGGCTCTGAGCTCCGGAGGGGTCTGGCACACCCCGGTTCCAGCCCTGCCAGCAGTGCCGTGAGCTCAGGAGCTCCTGCCGTCCCTTCAGGAACAGCTTACGTAACTTCGGCCATGCCAGCAATATCCTACGCTGTGAAATAGTCTCTTGAATGTTTGCTGGCTTTATTTTTTTTTTCCTTTTTGCTTGTATTTCCCTCCCTCTCCTTTCCTTGTCTCTCGGCAGGATTGCATCATCTGCCTGCATTTCACAGCTTGGGCAGCAGGGGAAAGGAGTTGAATAAATCGACATGTTGCTTTTATCAAGTAAATCTCTGTGAAGTGGCCTGGTCAGAAGAAATTTATATTCTTTCTATCTAAGCCATCTTTAAAGAATGCTTCACCCCTTTTTTCCTTTCAAGGAGTTTTTTCAAGGCTTTCCAAATCAATTTATCAGAACTCGTGATAAATTGAGGCTGTGTTTGCAACAGTTTGCTAGACTGCTAACCCCTTTTCTCAGAACTAAGATGGTCAAACAACTAAAATAATCTGAAAATCTCCTTACTCTAAAGACATAGTGGGACTGTTACCTCCATGAGAGGTAAACATCCAGCACACTTCCACCAGTGTCAGTGGAGTTACTGTGAACTCAAAGAGATGGAAGGGAGAACAAAAACGTGTGTCAATGCTGCCCAAAGCTAGAGAAAGTAAGATGGGTGTGAGGAAGTGATCAGCTTGTAGTGGGAGCAATGGCACCTACATCAGAAAAAAGCACGGGACTGTGATATCAGGTTTGAGCATGCAAAAATATTTTCAGCTCTTCTAACATCTTAAAGCATGGAGCAAAGGCTACAGTCATAATTTCAGTTGTTGCCAAGGATTACCTCGTTCCAATTGTTTGTTATTACTGGTTTTCATGTTTTCCTGCTTCTTTTTTTTTTCTTTTCTTTGTTTTCTCCAAAGGGGAAAAAAGTCCCGTAAAAAAGAAAGTTTTGCTTGGTTTCCAAGATTACCCTGTGAGTGTTGTAGGAGTACGTGCTTTATATTAAATACAGTTGGATACTTTTTATCAATTTATATTGAAATCCCTTGTTGCTTTTAAAATGACAAGATTAGAGATAGGATTTGGTAGGGGCACAAGGAGAGGTCAGTTTTCCTCTTAGGCAGATTGATATATATCAACTAAAGATCCTGAATTAAAAAAAAAACAAAAAACCTAAAACAACAACAACAAAACAATAACAAACTTCCTGCAATCTTTTAAGATTGAAAATACATTCTTATATTGGAGGATGAGTACCTATAGAATTGTTTAATCTCTCAGAGCTTCTTCTGGATCAAGTAATGGCTTGTACAGTCCTTACAAGAACTTCATTATTTCACTTCATTATTTCAGAATAAATTTGCTCTAGTAGTCTTGCCTTCCACATTGCCACTGCTGAAGCTCAGAGAGGGCCTGGGATGAATCTGTAGAAAGCCACATGTAAGAGGAATGAAGTCCCTGTCTCCTGACAAACAGATTCCCTGTTGTTGCTACTAAAGGCAGGATGTGTCTGTCTGCTGTGCTGCTGGGCTGTAATGGAACAAGACTGGCTGCGCAAATAGGCACCATCTTTTTTTTCTTCATTATAACCCAGGAGAACTAAAAGGACAGTGAAAATAGAAGTATCCTCACAAACAGAAAAGAAAGGACTAAAGGTAGCATCTATGGGCTGTGTTCATGTGCAGGCTAGGACCTGGAGGTGACTGTTTGGATTTGATTTTTAAGAAAACTGCAAGGCACTGCAGTTAAAATCTCTTATTTGAAGTGCTTGTCAAGAACACAGTCCTCCTTAAGGGTAATAGTAATACTTCATTTGAAAGTCCTTACCTGTGTTATGAACAATGTTTTAGAGGATGACAACAATGGTTTAACACAATGAATTTATTTTGTGGGTTTATTAATTTTTGTTTCTTTCAGTCCTCTATTAAAAATAGGTATGTTTTTCTTTTACTTGTAAACAATTACATGTTCCTTGTTTGGGACACAAATTCTGTGCTTTGAAAGTTGAATTTTTATATTTTTTTCAATAATTAATATTTTTATTTTACTTCAGTTTATTGCAAACTATACTCCAGGAGCCAATTTAACTTGTCAGTGTTATTTTAGATGTAGCCTTCATTAAATATCTAGAAGGAAATTGAAATAATTCATGTAATTGAGAGATTTTCTCAAGGCTTTGGCTTCCATCACCGGAAACACAGGAAAAGAGTGCCAGGGACTTCACTGTGTTGGAAGAAGAGAACACTTAACTGTCAGTGAAGTATAAGATACCTTTATATAAAATAAACCTGCTAGAAGAAAACCTTCAGCAGTATCCTTTGCATTTGGTTTACTTAGCTGAGAAAGGAAGTGTTTACTTGAGAAAGCATCTGGATTTTATTGTGTTTTAATTCATTGTGGACAGCCTGATAGAGTCTGGAACCACTTAGAATGTCACAACCTTTCATTGTCACATGCAATGTGGAAACTAAATGAGAAGCAATCCGAATCTCAGGCTATGTAGCCCAAGTTGTTACGTTTGCTGTGGTCTTCCTTCTATAAGACAGACCTCTTGAACAAATAAAAATTTGTAGTGACAGTCCTTATAGTGCCTATTTGTTCATCTTTGTGAGCTTCAGTCAGGTTCTTCAGGAGTAGGAAATCAGGAGAGAGCCTGGGTATAGGAAAAAACAAGCAGAATCCAGTGACTAGTATACCTTTTCTCATGAAGACAAATGAGAGGAGGTGACATCTGTGGTGGTGCATCTGAGACTGGGTTCACTACTTTTGGTTCCCCCTCCCCGGTTCTGGTCACTTCTGTTTGTTACAATAAGTGACATCACAGGAAAGTTAACTAATTTGCAAGGTCAGCCCTGTGCTGCAGGCATAAGTCTGACTTACTTAAATAAACTTTATGGGGTTTTTTAAAAGCATGCCTGAATTTTTGGAATTAGTTTCTAGTCCCATTTCTAGTGACTCATTTATGAGAAGATAAGATTGATGTAGACAAACTGATCTTCAGTGAGCTGCATCCAGCAGTTTAGTTTTTTATAAAATTTTCAATTTATCTTTTAAAGGTAACCTGCCCACCTACACGAGTCTGGTGAACAGATGATACATTTCAAGAGCAGATACTTTCATTCTCACTTCTCCTTTGAAGCCTATGAAGTTACATCAGAAAACAATTTGGACAAATACATCTGAGCAGTCCTTTTGTTTAATCCGCAAAAGAATCTGGTATTCCCTTTCTCCTCATGTTCCCATTCTTCCTTCTCTTTGTGTTTTATTTCACGCTTCTTTGTATCAATCTGTTTCTAGAACTGGTGTTCTCATCTTCAGTAACACTTTCTGATGGCAAATCTTTTGCAGCATTAATGCACAAAAATCTATGTTGTGAAACAGCTATGTTGTATGTTTGTGTGTATATAGCAACCCTGATGGCCCTAAGCCACAAAGACATAAAAATCAAAAGCTGATGTACATGCAGCGTTGCTGACACAAAATCAAAGAAAAGGAAGAATCTGGAAAATGAGGGCAGTGCATACCTTCCACACCCACATGTCCATCCCTTACTGTTACTGCAAGCCCCGTGCACTTAATTAGTGGAGAGAAAACTTGCCCTTCTGCACTCTCTTCACCAACTCCTTCTCCTTCCCCACACAAAATGCAAACAGTAGAAGATACTGGCTATAGCCCTGAATTGTAGCAGCAAAGGATGGTGTGTAGGAGATAACTGGAGTGGGGGAAAACTGATGCTGCTGAGGAACCAATTTGAGACTAGGATTCGTGGTCTGTGATTCATGATGCTTGTGTTCATAGTAGCACATCAAAGAGTACCCACTGGTAGGTGGACAATTAGCAAATGTGTATTGTTTAGGTGGTTATTAGCAATGCTGAAGGTACCAAGATTGTTGTTTCACAGTGAATGATAATTTCCTGGTTCTGTTGAAAGGCAGATCAGCAAGGAGGGCTCCACTGGGCAAACATGTTGCACTAGGAGGAGCAGAGGGGAAATGAGAGTTTCATCTACCCAGTTAGCAGAGACCCTTGGAAGGAGAACTTAACATGATACAATGCTAAATGGCACAGTTACTTCCCTCTCTTCCCACACTGTCTCTGCTGTGGTTGTGTAGGACAGTCCTGGGTTGAGTTAGGGACTGTGGTAAAGTAGAATTACTAACAAAAATGCTGTTTCTCATGAATCTTCCTTTATTTTTATTTTCCCCAAAACCATAGCATGTGATGTTTGACTAAAGATTGCCTGTCATTCTAACTTCCTTTAGAAACACTTCTTGTAAAAAGTCTGTGTCTTTCTATGAGGCTCATCCTAGAGGGGGATGGAAGACAGATTATGATTTTACTTTTTATTGTTGATGGAGGGAATCTAATAAACAATAAAATGTAGTTTTCCAAAGGGAGATCAGCATCTAGAGACCAAGTGGGAAAGTGTCATATGAAAAAATATCAATAGAAGAGAACAAATGAAATTGCTAGATTCAGCAGCATAGACACATCTTAATATAACATGCCTTTGATGAGTATGTGTGTGTAAAGCACGTGCATTTTGGCCGCTGTATGATGCATAAAAGATGGACTTATAAAAAGGTTTATTATGGCTTCACATCCTAGTTCAGCATGTCTTTCAGGCAGAAGTCCAACTGGCAGTGCAGGTGTCATTCCTGCTGACCTTAAGGGTCCCCATGTGCACAAAGGGTGAGCATGACCTTGGCTGCTCTGTGGAGTGTAAGTCCAGTTTGTTGTGCAAAGTGCATTGTCATGATTCCAGTAACAGCCTGTCACATATAGGTGATTCATAACTGATGAAGGCCAAAAGACTTCTCTGCTTTTCTAGTTCTGCTTCTTATGGGGCAAATGGAACCATATTTTCAAAGCATGAAACAGCTTTAAAACTGCAGCAAAACTCGACATCATAGCAGAAATGTTTTGGTTCCATCTGTGAAGGAGGCACTGGGCAATGGGGCTGTATATGTGGTGTCTGCAGGATTGCATGCAGCTGCAGGCCCCTGGCATTGTATTTCTGTGTACTTTCTTATGAAAAAGCAGTTCCTGCACAGTTTGAAATTGGCCTTTTTAATTGTAAACTCCCGTTTATTGTTGCCTTGGGTGTTTTTCCTATTTGAACCACAGCTTAATGGCTCAGGAATCTCTTGTGCACAGGTTAAAATCTGCTTTCTTTCTGTTGAACTAAAGAGACTAAAGTCCATCTGTTTCCCTTTGGTATGACACTACTGCAACCTCTGTGAGTGAGCTCTGCTCACCCATGTGATGGTCTGGTGATCCCAGGGCTGATTTGTGTTTTGTTCCATCAGTGGAAAAAAGTAATTGCACACTTAACTGTCTTCATAAATAACAGGTTATTTTCTCACACAATTCTTTTGTTTTTTAGTTTATTTGTCTGAATTTTAAATAATATTAGGGAAGTAATTAAATTTGCAGACAGACTAATATGTTGTGAACAAAGCTTGTCATTGGTTTTGTTCTGAAAAATTTTACTGGGAAGTTATTCCAGTTTATGAGGGTATGAAACCGATTAGCATGCTGCCCCTGTGGTAGCCTAATTTGTCTTCAGAATTATTATATAGAACTCACCAGTAGTTCTCATAGTAGGCAGTAAATAAATATGAAGTAGACTTAAGTATGGTAATGGGCAAGCACTAAAGAAAATTCTGCTTCATGCCACTTGTCTAATTTCTGAAATGACATAGTTCTTTGGTGCCTAAGTTTTGTGTCTTGTTTTAAAGAACTTATCTGTCCTTCCTGAGCTATGGACTCAATGTTTGGAGCAGAACCAGTGAAAAGCCTTCTGTAAAACTAAAAGAAAAATAGCAAGTGACTTTAGTATGAAATTCACTGAACTGAAAGCAAGAGAGAGAGTTTTAACCCTCCTCAATGTGGCCCTGGGCCAATAGTGGTGATGTGGTAGCAGCCAATGGTATATTTGACCAATCCAGTTCTGGGTGGGTGTTAGATATGATTTCTAGTGCCAGGGTGCTTTACTGAAGGACCAGTGTCTATTGACATATAGGGATGTGTATAGGAAGCGTCTACCCAAATACCAGGAGCAACACAACATTCTTATTTATATACTAAAGACACAAGTAATACACATTGTCATCTAGAGTCAGCTGGGCATCCTCGAGGTGGAAGGCAGTAAGTAGGAAAGATATATAATAATTTATATAGGGAATTTGCTTTCTTCCCAGTCTTCAGATGAGGACAGTGGTTCATTCCCCACCTTCTAGGATATTGCACTAGTGTTACCTGGGATAATTTTGTTCACAGGTCATGAGTATCTGTATTTTGGATACTGCAGCAGTAATAACGCTGTGTTTCTTCATGCTGGCTAGAACTTCCAGTGACAAATACTGTGCAGTGCTTGCTTTTTCCCCAGGTGGGCTGTGCAGCACATGCTGGGAGCACTACCATTTGAGCACTCCCCCACCAGTCAGTGCCAGGTGGCAACAGGGCTCGGGTGAATGTCCCTGAGCAGGCTGTTTCTGCAGGAGTTGCTGTCATGTGCATGGGCTGTAGCATGGAGATCATCTTCTATCCTCGAAGATACCCCATCTGTAGGTAGGGGCTTGAACTTCTTCAGATTTGTGTAGTAACGTGCCAGAGGTTTTAAATAATCAGTAGATAATATAAGAGCCTTCTTATTTTTTATGCCTCTGTCATTTGATTCAGATAATTTGCAAACATTGATATAGTGAAACTTCAGAAAAATCTCCCCCCCCCCTCCCCCCCAAGGCTTTTTTATTCTTTTTCCTTGGAGTTACATGTGAAAAACGAAAATATCCCCAACCATACTGGAGCCCCTTTATGGAGTAGATAAGACTCAGCTTTCAAACAAAGGAGTGAGAAGGAAATCTCTCAATTGACAAGACTTGTTTCTATAGTTCCTCTTTACTGTTACAATTTTAATTTTATTGCGAGGTTCTTTGTTTCAGAAAGCCTTCAGCTTGAGCTGCCCCAATAGTGAGTGCAGAGGCAGGTAAAACTTCTGAATGTCAGGTGTTGGGTAGTGAGGGCCACCAAAAACTGCTTTCTGTCTTTTTGGCTGTTTTTAGAGTTTTTGTTTGGAGTTTTTCTTAGCTGGAGTAAATGACTGTTTAATGCTCCAGCCATTCCAAATCCTCAACAAAAGACCTGAACATGCTGAAGAATCTTTCTGCACATTCAGTCACTAGGAATAAAATAAATTTATAGAACAAGGCACTATGTAACTTTCTTCTTTAACCGGAAGCCTAGGACTGAAAACTCTCAAAGCTCAACATTGTTACTTTCTTCTCTGCGGAGTGGTCCTATGAGGTGGTGAGTCACCATATATTAATATCTCACTTTTATTTAACTGTTTGGAAAACGTGGCAGCCCTTGGAAAACTAATTACCATAATTAGTTACTCCTTTCAAGAAACAAAACCAACCAGTGTCCCCAAACTTGCTGTTCCTCTGAGGCAGGCACTAAGCCCAAGCCGAGTTGCCCCTGAGAGGAGGCTTGCTGGGTGTACAAGCTGGCTGTGATGAAAAGAGCAAGCACTGGCTCCTTGCAGGACGCCGGTGTCTCGGGGAGGGAGCAGCAGGGGCTGGCGCTGCTGGGGCCCGGCAGATGGCATTCTGCCGGCTGCATCCCTTGTGTGCCAGGAAGCAAGGAAGCGATGAGCACGGGGGTGTGCAGCCCTGTTACCCCACTGCCCTCACCAAAATAGCTGATGTGGTGTCATTATTTGTCTGGTTTAGTGGGGTACACTGCTGGGACTGCGATCTGCCAAGGGGAAATAACATTAAAGGTTAAGAGGCAGAAAGTAGTCAGGTCACTTGCAATTTAATTCAGTTTGGAAAGGGAGAACAAAGTCCAGAAGTTTCCAGACTGGAGTGGGGGAGGGATGGGGTGGCTTGCCCATTTTTATGGGCAAGCTTAGATTTCTGAGGGTTTTATTTTTTTTCACTCCTTTTTGCAGTATTTGCTGCTGGTGTTTAATGATTATACTTTTATAACTACTAAACTCCATGGAACATGTTTAGACTCTGTGTACTGAAATTATGGGAAGCCAGAATCAATCATTTAAGATTCAGAATGGATCCCAAGGGATAATGAGTTTTATTTTGCTTTTTATTAATATCATACCTGTAAAGAGATAAGTGCATGTACTATACTGCCCACTGTCACTCATTATGGAAGTTGCTAAAGCTCCCCATCAAATCTGAGTATCTGTAGCACTACAGGCTTAGTCCTGACATTGTCCTCACAAGGCTGAGAAGTACATTAGCTGGGTTCTAAAGGGGGTCAGTAGAGGGATTAAATCATGCTGAAAGCCTCTTGCAGAGCCATTAAGTGGATTCAGTTTGAGGCCCAAGGTATCAAACCTCTCTTCTCAGTGCTCTGCCTTTGAAGCCATTTTCACCGGAATTGCTCATGAAAAAGTTATCTGCCTCTTAACAACATGATCTCTCTACCTGATGAAGCTGGAGAAAGCACCAAATAATGGTGTAGGGGAAATGGAAATGCTAACCAACTAAAAACACACTGGAATAAAACTGGAAAACAACCTCTAAGCTTCCTTCTCTAAGCTTAGAGCTGGCAGTCAGAAGGTCAAGTGTGTGCTCCTCCTGTCTTTACCATATCTGGGCTGCACAGCTCCCACAAAGAGTAAGTCTGCAGTATAAGGCAGCATAGCAGTATTCTTATTATTGTCTGTGCCTGTATTGCTGGTGTTGGCTCACTGTTGGGTTTCTATGTCCTGTTGGAGACAAGATGATCCCTTGTGACTTTAGAAATTCGGAATACACTGCCTTTACCTAAGCTACTACCTGCTTGTTTCACCTGTGAGTGTGTGTTTGGTCAACCAGTGGACAGTATCTTTCCCCACCACTCTTAAGAGGGATGGATGAGCCCTAAGACGAGTTTGGGGAATATAAAGCACCTTTTACATATCTCACTGGCAATGCCATCTTTGAATGGGCTTGTGCACTACAGGCTGAACTGCAATGTACATCCTTTAGTTTTCACTGTAACAAAAATATTCAGAGGAACTGAAAATATAGAACACAGTCTCCCCACAGGTCTTGATTAAAAACAGGGGTTCTCAAGTGATTTGTTTCAATTTTTAATAGTTTTGAGATAATTCTCACATCTCCTACTGATTGCACATGGCAATACCTTGGGGATTCTTTGCAGAAGTTGCTTTTGAATGGTGTTTCTTTAGCAATGTGTGGAGTCTACCTTCTAATTCGAGACTATTGCTTATAATTTTCTCATTCTTTTGAGAGAAGTGATTATCAAGACTTAAGATGACAGTACCAGCTTAGCTGAGGCCTAGCATTTACTTGTTGGGTTTAATGTATAACCTTGGATTGCAAAACTAGTCTGAAGCAAACTATTTTCAAGTCTTCATTTTCAGGGGGAAGGGCTAGAAAGTAGGTTTAAAAACTTAAAAATTCTTCCTGTAACCTTATGAAGCTAAACAGAGGAGCCCCATGCCAATGCCTTGTAGCCAGAAAGTAAAATAGTCATCAACAGAAAATCAAGAGCATCTTTGGAAGAATGATCACAGAAACTCTGCCTTGTGAAATAGCCCAGTGATTGGGCTGGGCTGGGAAGTATAACTACACAAAAGTTGTTAAATCCACAAGGATGGTATTTTGCCGTTTTGCTTTCAGCAAGTACCTTCTTGGTGCACACCATATTGACCTCCAGGTTTTGTAGAAATACTTGCTGCTATTTAGCTAGAGACATCAGCTTCAATTATTCACAGCTTAGTGTAAAATAACGGTATTTTCTTGGGTTTGGATGGTTTTTGATTTTGGTAGAATTTTATTCAGTTTAAATACTAAGATCCCTGCCTTATGCTTTTGACAAATTCCTTTGGATCATGAAGTTTAACATGATTTTAAAACTTGAGTGATTAATTTTTAGACTGCAGCTCAAGCACTATTACTATGGCTTTAGAAAAACAAAATATTCTAAGAAAAAAATTTCTATGTTTTTGGACAAAAGAAAAAGAGAGGAATAAATAGGCATATAGAAACCACCATCTGTTCCATTAAATGAATAAACTGAAGAGCTATGATTTTGAGAGCAGTTACTTCATTCTGACTTTCTGTACTTGGTACAAGAGGTTCAAATGGACACATATGAAAAGCTGAAATAAATCCTTGCCTTGATCAGGTATTTCATATCCCAGCATTTTTGATGCTAGACAATCACAGCACACTGTGATTAGATGCTGCTTCCACTTAATCTTACAATGTGGAAACTCTGTTGCTTGGGTTTGTAAAGCATGGTGTGCTTGTTAGAATCAAGTAGCTGAGTGCCTTCCTTAATGCTGTTCTGCTCTGAGCAGAGAATGGGAGGCAGAACCTGCCAGAATCACCAGGTCCGGGATAGACTGGTAGAGGGAGGTGAAAAGATTGATGAGCACAGGGAATATGGGCACAGAGTATTTCTGATGATAAGACCATGACCACATGGACTTTTTTCACAATGAAAGGCGCTAGAAACAGAGGAGGGATTTGAGGAAAAAATCCTGTCACTGCATTAGTAGGAATGATACTAGCAACAGAACTCAGCATGACCTTGATAGAAGCAAGCACATCTTTGAAATCCACTGATAGTTTATTCTCATCATCCCCACCGGGGAAACCACGACTGCTTCTCCAGAACAAACCCAGACTCATGCTGTGTGATTTGAGAAGAATGGCCAAGCCTTTCACAGCTCTGGTTGTCTGTGTGTAACAGCCGCCTTTGGAAAGTGGCAGGGGAGCCTTGCCTGGAAAGTACAGTACCAGGGATGGTGAAGTTCTAGGATTTGATGTAAATCATCAATGAATGGTGAGGATAGAGCCCTGTTGGTGGTCTGCTCCTCATCAGCTCCAGGGATGAGTACAAACCCTCCAGATTTAGGTATCTGCCTCCATGCTCCCATTTTTTTTTTAATATAAAAAGCTTTCCCAATGGTGACAGCTGATGGGCTTTTTAACATGGCAGCTACAGAATCAGGCTCATTTCTTAAAAATGCTGTTAATGAATGAAGTGAATTGTTTGGCAATCCAATCCACATGGAACCTGATTAAAAAGCAAATATCCTTGAAATATCAGTTAGGTCAGATATGTTGGTTCCTTGCCTGAATCAAGACCAACGGTTACTGTATAAAAATGAACTTGACCTGATTTACGCTTCATAATTCTGTAGTGACTCACTAATTAAATTTCACAATTCCAAGTGCACCCCCTGGCTACTCATAAATATCTCAGAGGGTTTCAAAAAATGTAGGTGTTAGTCTTTTAGGAAGATAACATCAGTCTATCTGTTTGAATCTTTATTTGTAAAATACTGGAACTATGGGGTCTGTTTCCAAATACTTGGAAAATACTTCCACAAATGATGAATGAGTCATGTTTTTCATCTTTCATCTCTAGGTAACTCATGCTGACATAGTACTTGATCCTTCTCTGTCCCTAAAATATGCTTGCTTACCCCTCATTCATTACTTATTCTTCTTCTCCTTCCACTGGTTAGTTCACCTGAAAATGTTGTCTCATTTTTAATATTTATTTCCTCAAACACAGAATAAACTGGCTCAATCTTCCACTTTCAAATTAATGCTTGCTTTTCTATTTGTCAATGAGCCTAGTATGTTCTCTCATTTTTCAGGTTTCTGTTTGGTTTATTTCTCATGCTATTATTTCAGTGGGCTTAGTCTACTTTCTTTTAACTTCTTTGATAGAAATTTCTTCTGCTGCTGCTTTTTGAAGGGCAAGCAAGGTTAGAATAAGAGATTGGGAATTTATAATGCGATTTTACCTCTGAGTGTGATCTTCAAAAATGCCTACCCTGTGAATTTCCTGCCTAGTGTACTAGAGGCAGAAAGTGGCAGGTTTATTTGCAGTTGAGACAGTGCCATATTTTTGTACTTCATCTTTCCATCCTGTTGTTTCCCCCCGTTTCCTTTCTGGAATATATCCTGATGTTAAAATAAAGTCTCATGCTCTAGGGCTTCATCCGGCTGCCCACAGGGGTTAAGAATGATATTAATGCATACTGGGAGTGGTTTTCACCTTTTTTTGCCTCCTCAAGGACAGGAAAGAATTGTAGGTGAGAGATCTCAGAGTAGATAGTAGAGGGAATTCTCATTTCAAGATACCTGTGTAGTGTCTCATAGTCTTATATCCCATGTGAAACTGCTGATCACATTTGCATCTGCCAGGGGAAAAAATTATTCTCCTGATCACTTGGCTGAGACCTGGAAATCAACTTGATTTTCTCTTAAGATAGGTATGTGGATCACCTACAAGGAATGTGTGGTTGTACCACACCTGTGGTTGCAAAGATTTGAGTTCTGCCTTTCTTCCTGCTTGTAGTCTTGGAGCATGCAGACAGCTTGGTTGACTGAAGAATCAATTGCTTTGTTATAATTGAAATCGTTATTCTCAATAGAAAGGGCAGTAGTGAAATTTAACAGCAGGAGGCCACAGTAGATCAACTTGTGGTCTCTTCTAGCTTTAAACACTAGGAAATCTCCCTCCAAAACTGATGCCATTGTTACTCCATAGGTTTGCTGGCAAGGAGAGAATTTCAAGGCAAGCATCCAGCACCCACCCACAGATTGTGTTGGCTTAAAGCCTGGCAGCTTGAGTCCCTTCCAAAATGTATCCAGGATCTTCTCATTAGGAATGCAGCATATTGCTCGTTGTGACACAGATACAGCTGAGTTTACTCCATGTCTTATCTGTAACCTTCAAAGATTTTCATATGGCTTACTCAGTTGCAGAAGCTTTGGTAAACCTGAAAACAGAAAACAGCATGGGTTTTATGTAGCTATTGCTGTTTTCCCTGATTTAAGATTTTCCCAGTCTTGCCTCTGGGTATCCTTCATGTTACTTTCAAACCTCCAAGGGTCTGCTGTTGCTTTCTGGCCCGTGCCCTTCATTTTTTTCTGGGCAAACCTCCCTCTAGCCTGTTGATGTCGTTCCTAATTGCCCAAAGGAATCATTGCTGAGCAATGTGAGGCATTTCCTTCCCTCTTATTAAAAAGCACCAAAATAAAACTTAGTCTTTCACAGCAGCAGCTAAATCAACCACATCTTAACACTGTGTTATGGCTACAGCATTTTGGACTGTTACTGTAAAGTAGTAAGGTGTTTTAGATCAGGTTTTCATTAATCACTCCTGTTCTCTGACATTAGTACACACTGCATGTACCTGCAGGAAGGCTAAGTGAGCAGCCTAGTATTCCCCTGACAAAAAAAATTGCTTGTGCCAAGGTCTTGTCACTATGGCACCGTAAACACTGGCAGGAGACACTGTGCTACTGTTTACATAGGGCAGAAGTTGCTCCTAAACTCCAGTGAAGAAAAGTCAATTGAATTTTTTTTAACATTTCTGTCGCCTGTACTGACCACCTGCTATTTTTTTAACAGAATTTCATTTGACTAACTCAGAACAGAGGTCTGTTGTGCTAGTTTGTCATAGTGCTTGAATGTGGAACAGTAGATTATCCCTCCTTCAAAGCACTGACGAGTAAACTGGTAAATACATAGTCTAAGTTAAGACTAAAAACAACAAATAATAAAGCTAGATTCAGGCAACTGCTACTTCATAGTGATACAACTCAATGTTCTTCTTAATGAAAGAGAGTAAAAATATTCTATAGAATTCTGGTGATTTTTTAGGAAATGTGTAGTGGTTGCTGAACACAGTCTGCTCTCATCACTCTCAGGCTCCAGGACTGTCCCTCAGGTTCTGGTTTAGCAGAGATAAAATCTCAGGGAAGAATTGTTGATGAAATAGATTTTGTAGTACTATTAGAAGCTGCATGAGGCTTTACAAGTTCTTAAAAATTAGCTTTCGTGGGTGTTAGCACTTTCTTGCAGTCAAACACTTTGATTAATTACACCCTCTCTTAAAACTTCTCCATGGAAAAAAAATCCTGCTCTTGACAACCAGTTAGTAACTGAAGGTCAGTAAACTGGAAAGAGGAGTCTTGAGATTCCTCTCACGGTAATGGCTAATGATAATCAATCAAAAGTTAAATTTATTTTCAGATGGAAGGTTGTGGTTGCTCTTTATGATAGAAATTCTGGACCATGAAAATGCCAATAAGATTACAGAATCATTTCGTTTAGGTTGGAAAAGATCTCTGAGATCATCGAGTCCAACCTTTGACAGATCACCATTTTGTGAACTAGACCATGGCACTATGTGCCATGTTCGTTTATTTCTTGAACACCTTCAAGGATGGGGACTCCACTACCTTGCTGGGAAGTCCATTTCAATGTTTAATAACCACTTCTGTGAAGACATTCCTCCTGATGTACAACTTGAACCTCCTCTGGCACAGCTTGTGACCTATGTACTCTCTTTCTGTCAGTGGTTGCCTGAGAGAAGATGCCGAACCTCCCTGGCTACAACCTCCTTTCAGGCAGTTGTAGAAAGTGATAGGGTCCTTCCGAGTCTCCTTTCCTCCAGGCTAAACAACCCCAGCTCCCTCAGCCATTCCTCATTTGACACTCTCTAGAGCTCTTCACCAGCTCCTTTGCCCTTCTCTAGGCCTGCTGCAGCACCTCATTGTCCTCCTGAAGTGAGGGTCCCAGAACTGTACACAGAACCTGAGGTGTGACCTCACCAATGCAGGGGCTCGCCAATGTATAGGGGCACAATGACATCCCTGCTTCTGCTGGCCACACTATTGCTGATACAGGCCAGGGTGCCATTCTTGGCTGCCGGGGCACACCCTGGCTCATGTTCAGCTGGCTGTTGATCAGCACTTCCAGGTCCTTTTCCACCAGGTCCTTTCCAACCACACTTGCCCCTGCCTGCAGTGCTGCATGGGATTGTTGTGGCCAAAGTATAGGACCTGTCACTTGGCTTTGTTGAATCTCATACCTTTGGGCTGAGCCCAGTGATCCAGATCCTTCTGCAGATCCTACTTACCCTAAAGCAGATCAACAGTCCACCCAACTTGGTTTTGGCTAAGAATTCACTGTGGGTGTACTTGATGTTCTTGTCCAGATCTTTAATTAAGTCTATTGATCAGGTCTGAGACCCAGTACTGAGCCCTGGAGAATACCACTGGCAGCCATCTGACAATTGATGTGGCACCATGCACCTCCATGCTCTGGACTTGTCCATCCAACCAGTTCTTAACCCAGCAGAGAGTGGACCTGTCCAAGCCATGGACTATCAGGTTTTCCAGAAGAGTGCCATGGGACACAGTCTCAAAATCTGCTTAAGTCCAAGTAAGCAACATCCATAGACTCTAGGTGAGCCCTCTGGAGATAAAAGAAGATCAGGTTGGTCAGGCAGGACCTGCCTTTCCCACCTCTGTGATATCTGGGTGTGATTACTTATTTGTCCTGTCTGTGCCACATGAATACATTGAAGATGACCTGTTCCATAAGCTTGGGAGGCACTGGGGACAGGCTGAGAGGCCTGTAGTTCCCTGGATCCTCCTTACAGCCCTTCCTGTGGATGGGCATCACATTGGCCAACTCCATTTGTCTGAGACTTCCCTGGTTAGCCAGGAGTAGATGATAAATGATGGACAGCAACATATCGAGCTCTCCCATCAGCTTTCTTGGCTGAATGCCATCTGATCTTAGACTTGTGAGTGTCTAAATGGCTCAGCAGGTCACTGGCTGCTTCCTCCTGGATTACAGGGGATCTGTTCTGGGATGCTGAAGTCACCCCTTTGGTGGAAACTCCATCTGCTTCTCACCAATAGCTTGGAGAGTGGCAGGCCTGGACTGAGATTTAGGCTCAGAAGCAGTGCCTTGTTTTCTTCTCCTTGAGCTAGAAGGACTCTTCCAAATGAAAAAAGAGAGTTAAATCTGCAACCAATTTAGCCTAGTGTTTCTCCCACTGAAACTACAAAGAAGGCTTGTTAATTTTTCATCCCAAAGATGTATTTTCAAAGCGTGGTTGACTTCCCTTTCATAGAAATTATTTGCAAACGTTAATGCCCTACAGGCATCCAGAAAGCCATCAGAGCACAGAGAAAGATTTGAGCTGTGCTTGGCAGAAACATCTCCCTGCACATCAAATGAGAAACCTTTTCTTAAGGGGTGAGGAGTACTGTATTGAGTCTTAAGACATTAATAACTCACTTGTTAGTCTGGTCATTCTCAAGGTGAAATGCTCTTGCTATTAGCAGCCTCCTGAGTTATCCATTCCACTCTAGTTTTGTACCATTGCACTGATTTTGATGCTCTACCCTGCAAAGGAAGTTGCTTGGATATGTTTTTGCTCTTCCTTTATTGTTACAGAAATTGTTAATTCAGTATTGCACTGCCAGCATGCAAGCACATGCTGCTTTTTGTGTTTGATGCTAGGCTACTATGTTGATGCAACCAACCTGTTATGCATTAATTTTATGGTTTCAATTTGCCATTGGGTACTGCTGAAGAAATAGGCAGGAGAGTTAGTTGTGCCTCTCTCACAAGACTTGTGGTTCCTTCCCCATTCACAGCTGGTCAGGAGCTGTCCCTGCCTCTCATTCTTGTCCCTGGCCTCCAGGTCTTCCCTCTCTGCTTGCCCAAAGTTCGTGGTGGATTCTGCTGCCTTTAGCTGGGAGAGCAAAACACCAGTTTTAAATAATTTCTCAACTCACCCTTTCTGGCTGGTGTTTATTAACACAACTTAGCTGTAGGATCTTCAGGAGTGTTTGGAGCTAGCAGAGTGTTTTGGTTCCATTGATCTCAATCCTCCCTTTTATCAACATACACAGCACTTTTTGATGGAGATAAAGATGTCCTGAAAAGCTTCTAGTCCAAGCTAAAAGGAGAACAAACAAGAGAGAAGGGCAGCATGGAGGGGGGTGAGAGGGAAGAGGGGAGGAAGGGAGTGGAGGCGAGACTGGCATGTTTGTTGGAAAAACTTACTCAGATGACTGATACTAGTGAGTTTTCTAGATTGACATAAATAAGTTTTAAGGCATTTTTTTTTCTGAATGTGGCAGAGACCACTGTTTAAGTTTCATTGAAGTTAATTTTGTGGAGGGGAATAAGGTGGGAGGAAGAAAGAATGAATGCATGCCAGATGGAGTTTGAGAAGAGAAATCCAGGCATAGGCAGCATGAAAAGCAAGCAGGCATGTGAGGGGAACCCAAAGGGGATGGAGGGAGGGAGTGAATGGAGATGGGGGAGGGCCAGGCCGAGCAGATGGAGACAGCAAGAGGAGGATGGGCTAGCGGGAAGGGGCTAGGCTTGTAAAGAGACCCTGGAAAGTAAAAATAAGGAGTTTGGCATTGGCTGAGAGGTGGGGGAATGGAGAGCACATGGAACCCCCTCGGGGGCTGAATGCAGGTGAAGGTGGAGAGCTTGGCTCCTGGACAAGTTTGAGTGGGTCTAGAGGGGACTGGATCTCCTGGGGCCAGGCCCCACCTCAAACCTGTGGTGACCAAGGCCTGGCTCCAGGGATAGCACAGTGAGAAAAGATTATGTTTTTTATAGGTACAGGGAACAGGATTAATGTAAGACCTTTCTGGAGAGGCCCTCATTGTATCAGCATTGCAGCCATGATTCATGCACAGTCATAAAGATGTTAAAATGAAACAAGGTACCAGCTCCTAGTAACTCACATGCAAAATCTGTCAAGGGGACAGCTCAGAAAGACAAGAAGGAAAAGCTCCATGTACAAAGATAGGAAATATAAGGAGATAAAAATTATTTCAGTAGCACTCACACCTGCAGAAATGGAGGGAAGGCATGCCTAAGAGATTTCCAACATAAAAAAATGGTGTAAGAACTTCCATCACCTGTTGCTAAGCAATAATTCCTGATTCCTGGTAGTGGCAATGCCTGTCTGCCTGCACTAAGAATCAGGAGTAGGCAGTGAAAATTTGGGTTGTCAGTTTCACTTCATCATTGCAGGCCTTTATTAAGGGAGAGGGAAAAGGACCAAACTGCTAGCAGTTGGGATAACTAGCTAAAACATTATTGTCCTCCTGTTAGCAGAGAGCAGGATGAGACAGCAGCGTACTGGCAGGATCTCCCATCTGAGAGATTGAGTGAGGAGGATGGGCAGGAGAGAGGAATTCCTGTCCTCTGGGGTGGAAGGTGGGCTGCCAGAGGGAGACCTAATTTTGGAGCAGAGTGCTATCCCCAGCCCAGGAGTACCCTTTCTGCCCTCTGAATATGTTTTCTCAGTCCATCCACCCCTGAGAGAGGTTGCTCTACTGGGGGAAGAAGTAATTTTTTTTCTTAATTCTTATTTGAAACCTGATTCAACTTGAGGAACAGAGCAGAAAAAGATGCTATCTAGGTTTAGATGTATCAAGTTGTCCCAAAAATATCTCCCAGTGTGAATATGAAGTGCAGGTTCTCGAACATGAAGATGGGGTCAAGAAAATCTAATATTTCAAGAGATTTTGGGGATCTTTGTATGTCTGCATGCATTAGTCACCTTTAGTTTCATGTTTACACTTTTTTTATTCCAGACAGCTTTAAAATAACTTTGTGTACTTTGGTCATTTTTTTTTCTTATTCATTTGTTTTTGCAAACACATTCATTTAGGAAAAAAAAATCAAAGGGGGGAAATAACTAAACTTTTTAAAAGGTGGAATATTTTTCCCAGCTGAGCTCAGCTGGCCTTGGTGACCAAAACTGTGTGGTGGTAACACACAGCTCCTTGTCCCTCAGCCATGTATATATTGTTTGCAATAACCACGTCAAGCAAATTGTTGCTTGGGGAATTACCTTTTCAATGAGCGTTGGGGTGATTCAGAGTGCATTCAGTTTTGTGATTCACGGAGCTGCAAGGGAAAACTGATGACTGGGGTGGGGGAAGGAGCATGACAGTAAGGCAGAAAATCAGTGGCCAGAAGGCATTTGTGATAGGCACATTTCAGAGTTTCTAATGATAGCAGACAGAGGCATTTGGCTACTGCTACATTTATGCTGCATGCTTTAATCTTTGCTTTCTGACAGTATTTTAGTGTTTTACAAAAATACTATTGCTAACAGATGAAAACTAGTATTTTTAGATTGCTTCCTACTCTTAGGTACTGTTTTATCACACAGAACAAGTTAAACCAACTGTTTCAGCCAGTTACCAGATTGAGAAGGCACTCTGTTCATTGGGCTTTGTTCTGAAGCTATTATTTGTATTCTGTTTTGCCAAACTTCTTCATGTGAAAAGCTCTGGTTAAAATGTGCATCCCTCTTTCCATCATCAATTTTTTTTCAAAGTTAGGGTGGCTAGGAGCATAGAAGAGGCCATTGCAGATAAGCCTGTCTACTGGTCTTGCCCTGCTTTGAGAGAGTCCCTTCTTAGAAAGTTAGGAAGAATCTGCAAGAAATCTCAGTGAAGTCAACTGTGGAACAAACTGTCATGGGAGAGGATTTTTCCTAGTCTCATTCATTGAATTACCAGTCTAAATTCTGAAACTTAGGTGGACTTCTAATTTCAAGCTTAACCTTGTTAGGATGATTTTTAAAATAGCAGGGATTCACACAGCATGGTTACACATTGCATATTCTAAATATTTTTAATCAGTTATATAGTTTTAGCATTTCTGGAGGAGAAGCAAACCTTTTTAATTATTAACTACACTACACAGCTCTGGGTCTTCGAGTTTCTGAAAACAACCAGGCACCGTCAAGATGCACAAGTGTTTAGGTATACCTCAGCATTCAGTGTTAATTATTTAGTTAGTTTAGTGTGTGTAGTAGTCATTTGTGCAAACACAGTGTTCACACGGTCCTTAAACACACAAGAACAAAATGTTCCAAGGATTAAACATGGGCTGAAGTGACCTCTCGGCTGAGGATGCTCAGTCAATGCCTGTACCTGGTATATGCAAAACTCTAAAAAAGCCACGATCAATAATATGTACTAATGGAGTTAAAAATACCATTTCATTGGGTTTTTATGGGAAATAGAATGCAAATAATTATGACAGAAGTAAAGAAATTCAGAAAAACTATTTTTCAAGTAAACACAGCGTTTCCCTAACAGCAGGACGTAATTGTTTTGAAGTTACCTGCAAAGTCAGAATGATTCCCACAGTAACTTTAGGTGAGTACCCTAATCAGCCAAGGAAGAATGAACTTTAAGCAATTTCTCTGGTGTATTAAGTGCAGGATTCTTTCATATAGCATCTGCTCCTTTTGTCCCACATGAGTGTTTTTTTAAAACTATACTTATTATAAAGAACTGTAATGGACTTGAAAAATGTACCTTGTATCTAAATAGCCAGTGGAGACTGTGTCTGCATATTTGGGCAGTTTGGTTTGGTCTCATGCATGGAAAGCCCAATTGTAATTCTGCTTTCCCTGGCTTTCTGAGATATTTCTTTTTGTTTTGTTTTGTTTTCAAACAGGCTTGGAAGGCACATGCTGACGAATCAGCAAAATATGACAGTCTTGTTAGCTTTTAAAGTGATTTTCCATCTGGTAGATTCATCTAATTAGAGTGGTGGGCTTGAAGTTATTTGCTGCTGCTCATTTCGTGCAATTCAAATACCTGCATGGGGATTCCTAGACTACTCCTACATCCTGTGCTCACAGAGAAATGGATCTACTCTTTGTCCCATATAACTATGGCAAATACTCACCTGTAGCATGAGGCTTAAATAACTTCTTGCATTTTTTGCTCTTGGAAGGAAGAGACCCTCATCTCAGCCAGATCCCTGTAAGCTGCGATTGGAGAGGCTTTGAAATGGGAAAAATAAAAGAATTATGAAGAATGAATAAGGCAGTCAAACAAGGGAAGGGCTGGAAGAAAAGGCCAAAAACATGTGGTCTGGCTCTTCTCTTTGACTTCTGTAGAAATAACCCAAACCATTGAAGTCCATGGCTTTATGCTGGCACAAAGCAGAAAAGAACAGGTGCAAGGTTTCAGGCAAAGCAAGGACACAATCTTTCATGTAGGTAAATGAGTGAATTATCATTGTTTGCCTTGGACTTCTCACCAAGAAAGCTGTTTTATGGTTTGGGAAGCAAGAACTTGAAGGGTCTGAATTTCTGATTGCCTGAAACTGCTGCATGGGTGCGGTAAGATTTAAAATAACGACTAGCTAAGTGGCAAAAAACTTCCCCAGAGCTCCAAGATGACTCCACTTACTTTTCCATTACCTTTCACTAAATTTCCCTTCCTTCTGAATTTTAACATGCCATTAACACAGCTGGTTTTTCTTTTTTCTTTTGTACTTCCATACATGAGATTTCTCAATCTTTTTCCTTCCTTCCTACATTTATTCTTGCATTTCCTTAAAATGCTATAGAAAGTTGGGAATGTAGTATACACTGATATCTCTTTTCTAAAAGAGAAGTACCTTTGCTGAAACACAGCTATGCTGATTTTCATGGAAGAGTAGTACTGTGAATTAACTTTTCATTGTTGTTATTCAAAACAAGATTGGTTTCAAAAAGTCTTTGAAAAACTGAATGTGACACAGAGTGTACACAGAAGTAGAAGCTGTAACAAATTCTGCTGGGGTTGGGCTGTTTGTGTCCCAAAAAGGAGTACAGGCCAGTGCCACTGCAGCAGCTGCTGCTGTGTCAGTTATGTTTGTATTGCTGCCTGAAACCCAGCTATTGGAAAAATCTAAGAAAAACTTCAGAAGCACCTCAAATTTTGTGTCAGTCTTTGGCACAGTTCATGTGGATCTAATATTTTCACTTGGCAGAGTAATGCAGTGATCTCATGAAAGCTGTTAATATTAACAATGCACTAATCTCTAGGTGGGAATCTTCCTTCTACATCAGGCCAGGCCAGATATCTGGTTACAAAGAACAAGTTCTCAATTACAAGAAGGTAGGTTTAACTGGGGAGGTAGGGGCTTTTCTACATCTCACTATGTGCAAAAAGTAAACATAGGTTGGTGGGGATTGGGTGGGTTTTTTGTTTTGGTTTGGGGCTTTAATCAAATGACAGGTCAATTGTTGTTGTTTGAAGTTTTTAAATGTCTTATGAGATTAAATTAAGTCATTTATGTACATTGTAACTGAATTCTTGGTAGAGTGGCCTTTCATAGAAGTCTGGCAGTTCATAGAAAAGTGGTTTGATCAAAGAGATGGTTTGATCTCAGTCATGAGGGTGGTTTTGAAAAATTACATTTCCGTTGAATACAAGGGTTTGTTTTAAAAGCCATTCAGTGTCACGTATAGCAAAGAAAAATGGCCATGGGAAGAGAGAAAACAAAGGACAGCAGAAGTTTGTTTTCCTTAAAAAAGCAGGACAGCAGGCACTAAAGACAAGACATACATTGTGATCATGATCTTGGTGGCTGAGACAGCAGGAGGCTTTTTAGGCAGGGCTGGAGTTGTGCTCTTTGGGTGGCTACCCTGCTGGAAGAGCTTGTCTGCTTGCCTTCCTGGAAAGGCAGAGCAGGCAGCCAGGTGCCCTCCGGCAGTCTGCGGCTTTCGGGATCTGCTTCCTTTGCCTCTGCCTGAAGCCAGCCCCAGCCTGGACTCTGTCCTCCTACACGTGATGGAGGAGAGAACAGACAGTGATGTTGCAGGCAGAGGAACAGAGAAGGGGGGACTAGAATACATCTGTGTTATTTTTTCAGTGGTCTTTTTATAACACTTTTTAAAAACTTTCTGCATAACTTCAGGGGGAAAAGAAGCAACTTCTGTGTTTCTTCCTCTGTCAGGCAGCATTAGTGAATAATGCTTCCCTGTTTTGCAGAGCTCTCAGACAATGTCTTGAGTGTCTGTGAAGTCTGCAGGAATATATTGGGTGCTGTAGTCCACCTGAGAATGAAATGTTTATAGCTAAAGGGAAGACAAACGCTCTGTTGGCATAAGGAAGGTTACAAATTGAATTTAGCAAGAACTTGTTTGGGAACTGAACTGGTTTTATATTTTCTTTCCTACATGCAAGTAAGGGTGTGTTAGCAGAGTTTATAGGTTGTAAAATTTGAGAGTCCATTTTCTGCACAGAGGGGAACTGGTGCAGACTTCAGTATGATTCAGAGAGCTCTGAAGTCTGTATGACTAGAAGCAGAATGAAACATAGCAGTTCAAAGTGCAATATCATTCACCTAGGGACGAATATGAATGCTCTCTTTGAGCTCATCAGCTGGAAACAACCAAAAGGAAAGAAAGTCCTCATGGCTATGTTCATCACAAAATGACTTGGGCAGCAGTGACGCCTCCCACCCACCCAGTACTATGATCATGATGTATCGGGAAAAATGTCTCCAAAAGAACCAGCAAATGTTCAAGCTGTCTATAAAACATAAGCCAGAGCTGTCTGTAACTGTAGTCACCTGCACTGAGGAAAAGTGAATTCCAAGTGGAAGAGGCATAGTGAAGGGCTTGTGAGATGAGACACCAGGAAACAGAACAACTGTTATATGAAAGAACGAAAAGATTGTGCCTTGATTAGTCAAGGAAAATGGTCTGAGAAAAATAATACTATAAAACCAAATGCCAAAAAAGTGGAAGTTATGTTTAAAAAAATTTGCCTGTCCCTTTTTTCCCTACTCCATGTAAAGGTTCTTGTGGCTTCCTTTCCCCTTCATTTAAAGCCCTCCTCTATAGATAATTTACAGTTGCATTAATGTTATCCTGTTATTTTAGAGCTCCATTGAGCTGAAATAGTCAACATATTAACTCCTACCGTTTTTTGAATGAGAAAAATGGTACTCAATTTTGAGTTTGTATTGTGATAAGCATGTGCTGGTAAGCAAGAAAAGCCATTGGCAGCAAAAAGTTTTGCTTTTCCAATAAAATTAATCAGATTTTATTTAGTGAAGGCCCATTCAATCAAACCACAACTTAGGTTAGAGTAACCACAGGTGAAAACCTCACAGAGAGCTTGAGCTAAATGGGAGGTTTGCAGTCTCACAAAGGAATCCTTCCTCCAGAAATAAACCCAGAGTTGCTCCTGCATTAATGGCTTGTTTTGTCTGGATGTCAATCTGTACTGAAGAAAAAAAAAAGTTAATGATAGATAATTATATCTGAGTGTGCATGAGCCATATCAGATGTAGAGATGGTCTGATTGACTTGGGTGTTGGGACTGCTGTGTTATTTACTTTTTCTGCTCTGGGAAAATGGGGGCTTGCCAGAAGCTTTCTCAGTGTACGGATTCTGAGTTACGGGGTTTGGTGGGAACCACATTGTTGCTTTGCTTTGAAAATAGTTCTACTCAAGGTTCAGCATTTACATCTCTGCAGACTGTATCCAGCAAGAGAGAGCTGAGCTGAGGATGCTGTAGAGATCAAGTGGGTTACACTGTGCTTTCCCTTCTGATTTTGTCTTAAAGGTGCAGGACATTAACAGAAAAAAAAAAGGAAAAAAAAGATAAGTTCAAATAAACTTTTTTTCAAATTTTTTGACCAGATTCTCAGGTCTGTTATTGCTAAATGTGACAGCAGTATACAATTCTATATTTATTTTCTAAGTAATAATAAAAAAATCAATATATTTTAAAATCCCTGCCCTGTTTGGCTAGCAGGAATACAAAGATTCCTAGCCTGAACAGGACTCCAATTATACCCATGGAATCCAATTTTACTTTCTTTCTAAGGAGAACACATCAAGAAATTATTTGTGCCTATTTTACTTCTGGACTGCTGGTCTTGTGTTATCATAGGAGTAGGATGTGTCCTATTTGTTCTGCTTGAACTCTGTGGTCAAGTCTCTCAGTTGTTCATTCAGAGGACCCATATCAAGCAGGAGAGATGAAAAACTCCCTGTCTCTGTGGCCAAGCTGATAAGATAATGCTGCTTCATTTCTGCCATCCTAAAGCCTCCTCCATAGGCAGCCCCAGGCTTCTGGTAGAGAACAAGCAGTCTCTGTCCTTCCCCTTCTACTTTAACAGCTAAGCTTTATCTAGAACCATGGCTTGGGAAGAGTCTCCCTCCCCTTTTTAGGACCAGAGCTTTTTGTGGGACCTGCACAGCAGAAGGGTGGGAAGATGTACTTCTGTTGGAGAAAGACTTTGGAAGCAGTAAAGGGAAATCAGGTGAAGAGCTTGTTGCAGCTGAGAGAACAGAGATTGTGCCAGCTGAGATGTAGATGGGGCAGTGTGGGGACAAACAGTAAACTGGAGAAAAGAATGGATCGTGCATGAGGGAGAGAAAACTATGGGAATAACAGAGCTGCTGGATGATGGCAAAGGAGATAATGGGGAATAAGTAAACAAAGCTATAAAAGCCAATGAATAAAAGTACATGACAATTCTCTTATTTCTAGAGAAGAATTGTACTGGGTCAAATAAGCTGGTCTGCAATGGTCTACGGTTGTGTATGTGAGAGTGCTTGTTCTGGGATAATGGCAGCAATAGCCCAGCCTTCTATGTGGTGGGTTTCACATGCTCATGTTAAAATATTGCCTAAAGAAAATCTATATTGCTAAGTTGATTCTGCAAGTAGAGAAATACTGTCTATGTGAAAAAGACAAAGAGAGGGAGAAAGAAAAAGAGAAAAAAATAGGGGGAGAAGTGGAAAGAGAAGGCAAGAAAAAGATATCAAGTGTGTCCTATGGTGGAATATAAAGAGAGCAGGTGCGTGTTCATAGTGTGTATATGTATGTTGCTGTAAAGAAATAAGTTGGTTTGAATTTCTTTGTCCCTAAGGTTAGGTTGGGATGGAGAAAAGTTGCTTAGATAATAAACATTACTCAATTTTATTAGCTCAGTTGTGTTGAATGAATGCATGCTACAGCAGTCTGAGACCCCATGTGGGACAGCTATGTTTGTACAACAAACTTGAAGAGTTCAAGCTTTCATTTTCAAAGTCAAGCTTTTTAGTTTTCAGGACTGCAAAAGTATGTTTCTATATAGAAACAGGTCATGGTTTTGAACCCAAATTTTCTAGAAAACACATTAAATAATCTGTGGTTGCTAGAGGTATGCATTTCTTTGCACTTTTTGTCTCATCGAGGTGTTAACCCTGAAAGCTAATGACTGCATTTCGCGCTCAGCAACCACATTTTCAGGTCTGACTTTTTTAACAGAAAGGCAGTAGTAAAAGTCCTGTTCCTCATAGAGGGTAGCTTGGTAGTCAGTGCAACTGAAGGAAGGAGGAATTCAAATGAAAAGAGTGAAGCATTCTAAAAAAGCACTTATTTCCCTCGAGCAATGATTAGACATCACAACAAGGTGCTTGTATTTAACATGAAGTTGTTTCGCTTGTATGTTTGTAGGTAATTCTAAAGGTTGGACTCAGTCTCTGTTTTGGTTTTGTTTTTTTTTTTTTTTTTGTACCTGCTGTTAATATCAAAGAGGAATCAGCTGTAGGTTTAGGCTAGAACAAAATTACACACTTAAACTCAGAGCTGAGATTGCTAATTGCATCAAAGAATTTGCCAGTGGGACTTTTCATGAACTGTTCAAAACATGTTGGGGAAAAGTCTACTTCTTTTTACTGGTTTCAAAACTTGGGAAAATGAAGAAAGGGGTTGCAAGAGAGAGTTGCAGGGGAAAGATGGAATCCCTGTTGTGACAATAGCAGCGTATACTCTGTGCTATGTGCTAGCAAGATGCCACACAACTCATGGTGAATGAGTACAAAATAAGTCAGTATTAACCTTTGCTTTTGGATTTTTGTTAAATCTATTCTTTAGTTTATGTAAAGAATAGAATTTTTATCTTCCAGTTGAGTACAGGATAGAAGTAACTTATTTGTCTGTAATGGATAGCAAATTGTAACAAATTTCTATCATAAATTAACTCTAGATTTCATTATGAAAACAGAAAGGTAGAACTACAAAAATCCTGATAACAAAAATCCTGTTTATTTTTCTTGCAATAAAAATGGCTCTTCCAACAGTACTAGGTAACAACAATGCTGTTGCCTACCATGCTAACTACTACATCCTTTGCTGTTTGTGTTTCATTACTGCTTCAGAGGCCTTGGTCCCAGGCCATGATCCTGTTCTGCTGGACAGGATTCAAAAGATGGTTTTTGTATCAAAAAGCATATAGTCTTTATGCTGCTTTGGGTTTATAATAAAGCATCTCCATAAAGAAAGCTACTACTGGAGTTTTACCCTCTTTAAAGGGCGGTTTTTCTGGACAAGTGTCCCCTATTTTAATAACAGTAACTTAAATGCAAGCAGCCATTTTGCTCTCTGAAAACCCTCTAAATAAAACCAATAAATATCTGTTCTTTGTTCTGCATGGGGAAGCACAAAATGCTAGATGGCTTCATAAGGCTTTGTTTGGCTTCTTTCATAGTCTTTTATAGGAAACAAATCTGAGTACAGTTATTGTAAATGTTTCCCTCTGTATATTGACACTAGCTTTTTTCTTCCATTTTAAAATTAATCTTATTTTTTTTAATTTCAATGTAATGTTTAGTAATGTGTCTACTGGAAAGTTTTGTGATTAAAAATGTTCTACCTTTGCACATGAAGTATCTCCTTTCCATAAGAAATTGTAGTTTTTCCCTGGAAAATAATGCTAAAAACTTCTTATAGTTTTGTGTGTTTCTAAGAGGAAGTAAAAAAATTGGCAGGAAATGGTCTTCACAGCTTTATTAATGTACCCACTATCATACATCACACAGCATAGCACTTCTAGACAAACTTTTGTCATATATAGTTCCAGCCACAGAACCTTTCAGCTGTGTTGAAAGCTGAGCAGAAAGTGCAATGGCATAGCAGAGCTGAACGAAATACTGAGAGAAAACTAGATATTTATCTACTTTTTTTATTATTATTTTTCTGGATGTCAGTTATCTCTGAACAGACCTGGACTTCTTAAAAAATAGGGTTTTTTTATTTTCTGAAAGAATTGTCATTCACTTTCCATCTCACAGTATTTCTTCTGCACCTGGACTAGGTAATTCCCCAGAATATTTTCAAGATGGCTGCTAGCACATGTTTGCCTGTTGCCAACTCTTGCAGTAATATCCAGGTGGAAGAGGTTGCTTGGATGAGTGTTTGTGGGAATCAAAGAAAATGGCTGATACATGCCCTTTAAACAAACTTACTCCTTGTGTGAGTGTGGTGTTTGAGAATTGTCCTTTGTAAGAACAAACTCTTCTGAAGTAAGAGATTCTATAAATTACTCCTAAGATTTTAGGAAACAATGTCTTTTCTAGAGGTTTCTAATTTTTGATAGCAATTCAATGTCTTGGTGGCAATTACTATGTTCTGTAAGATCATTTACAGGAAAATCCCTGGGGGAAAAAGAAAAACCAAACCAAAACCAAAAGAATTATTTTTATCAACTTGCTCAGAACTTTTGTATAAATATTTTTACTTGTATTTACTCAGCCTCAGAGCTTGGGTTTTAGGTGCATTTATCCTTTTGTTGCCCCTGCCCCACTTTTCCAGCAGGTTGCCTCCTCTCTATTTCATTGTGGCTGCTTCTGTCTCACCCACATTGAGGTGTTTGGTTTTGTCAGTTCCTCTACTGCTGTCATCCTACATTTTTATAAACTCCCTTTCCCCATATTCTGTCCTATTTCTTCTTTTTTTTTTCCAAGGAATTGGTCATACATGGTAGAATGGACTCAGGTATAAAGATGAGATAAGAGGATTTACCAGACAAAAGAGTGGGACCAGATAAAAGATAAGTCACTGTCATTCTTAAAATGGAGCCAACAGAACTGGGAAAGAACAGGTTTTTTGTTTAAGCTGTATTTAACACCAAAAAAACCTTTGTTATAACTTTGTTTTTTCCCCACAATGTTTTTTCTTCAAGTATGTTGGCTAATATTGCCAAATTATTGCCAAACAGACTTATTTGCTGCTTTCAAACCAGGCCTATGTTTGTAAGTACAATGCACCTGATGGCTTCAGTGACCTCCTGATGGCTTTAGTGTGCTGTGACTTCTGAATTCCCATGAAATCACATTTATCCATGTAAATACAACTAAAATCCTTTGCTCATGGTTGCACTGACACAGGGCATTTGTACCTGAACCCTTTCACCTGGCTCAAGGGAATGCACCAAAGTATTTTAACTTGCATTTTGTTGTGTTTCTGCATTTTTAAAATCCTTTTTTCTTCAAGGGGAGAGGATGTGTGGGGGGCTGACATAGTGAATCTCACTGTTTCCTATTGGAGTGGGTGAGACTTCTCTGGTAAATGACGTGAGTATACAGTTGGTACCACAGTGGGATCAGTGACATCACTGCTCCGTGGCAATGGAAATGTTGATGCTGGCTGGACAATGAAAACCCAGACTGACACTGACGCGCAAATGTGATTCACCACTAATTTATCCCCAGGTATTGAGATGGCCATGAGATAACTTGTCTGCAAGTCTGTATAATTTACAAATATAAACGTAGAGAGCTTGAAAAATAATTTTCACTGTCATCTAACTTTTTTCTGTGATTGCTTTTGCTTGCCCAGCCAAGAAGCAGGTGATCAATCAGGTATGAATTGCTAATGGCTAATGAATAGTAATCAGATTAATAGTTTGTAAACAACTCTTAACCTGAAAACTGTTTTTCTAGAATATCTGATGATTTTTTCCAAATCAAAATGTATTTTGCCCGTTTGATGAACACACAGATACGTATTTATACATGCACAATTGATATGCCTCGTATACAATGATATATGATATCCTCGGATACACAGATATCCACTCTGAGATAGTGATATTTGAACAACTGCAGTTTGGATGAACAGCAATTGAGGAATTTAGCATAGATTAGCATAGTTAAACAAGATTTCTACAATTATAAATTGACAATGTAAAGTATCAGTAATTTACTCTTTTAATTGACAGAAACATTTGTTACTAATCTGTCTAAAGGACCTACTTTAATTTTTTCAGGTGACTGGCTCTTGCTTTTTGTCAGTCGTTTCAATCTGGTTAGCTCTTTCAATTTAAACATTTTAGTATAAGAGTTTTTCTAATAAGAAATTGTTAATTGCTAAACAAACAGGCTGCAATAACAAATCACTATTCGCTGAAATTTTGTTTCCATTGATAAAACTTTCTCTCGGAGAATTTAAATATTCACTGAATCTCTAGTCCTTGTGCAGCAGTTTTCAGGGAAAAGCTCTCTGTGTAGTGGTTGGACTTAAGGAAATAAAAGAATCTCACACAAATAGACATATGAAAAAGAAGTTATTAAACTATTTTGGTAAAGGCAAATGTCTTAAGAGAAAGTGGATCACAAAACAGATTCAGTTTTCTGCATTTTAGTTCAGGATTTTTAGGCAACAGGTTTTAAGAACCATGCAGACAGAAACAGTTTAGTAAAACCTGAGCTTTCTTGGTTTGTTTTGTGGGTTTTTTTGTTTGTTTAATTAGATTCTCTAGTCTGTTTTTGCATTCTAAACCTTTTTTTCAAACTCTGTGGATTGTTTCTCACTATTGCTGAACATTTAGCTGGCGGGAGAGGCACTTGAATTTGAGAGCGTTGCTATTTTCAGAAGAATATATTTTTCAGCGTTACAGATTGATCCATAAAGACTCTAGCTGTAACAGGAGTTGGTGTGTTTTCTAGCATTAAAAGAAGTCCTGAAATGATAAATATAAAACACTTGAACGATTTAAAATAAAACCCAAAAGCGTAGGTTTACACTGTTTTCGAAGCAGGAGTCGAAATTCGAAAGAGCGAGCCTAATTTGAACGGAAGTAGGAAGACTGCAGTAGTTGGATGAGGATTCCCGCGGACACCTGGACTCGGTAATGCAGCACCTGGAGTGGCGGCGGACGGCGTGGAGGTCTGATCTCCGGCAAGGTAGAGGAGCAAAACAGAATCTCCCGCTTTTCGGGTGCCCTGCTGGCAGCGGCACCACAAACATCTTTTCCGCCAATATCTGCAACGGTGGCGGCCGTGCCCGCTCCATCCCCGCCGCGGAGCAGCGCCCGCACTGCCTGCGCGGGGACCCCTCCGCGCCTCAACAAAATCTGCTGCCAGCGGCACGGCGGCGGCCCCGCCTGGGTGGGCACCAGCGCGGCGGCCGCTTCTCCTCCCGCTGGCGGCGGGGAGCGCCGCGGGGATGCGTCGTGCACCTGGGGAGAGCGGTTCCCTCCGCCCCGTCCAGGTGGCTGCGGGGCAGGAGCGCCGGGCGCGCTGTCGTGCCGCGGCGGGGTGGCACTGCGCCGGGCTCCAGTCCCTCGCAGCCGGGCCCCAGAGGTGCCCCCGCGCTGGCGGTCGGCACCGCGGGTGCCCCGAGGGAGTTCCTGCCTGCCTGGCGCTCGGGCAGCCCGCGCTGAGCCCCCGCCGCGGGCCGGGCACGCCCCGACGGCTGCCGCCGGGCGAGGAGAGGCGACGGCCGGGCACCGCAGCCCCCGCCCGGTGAGCGCCGCCGTTCGGGGTGAGGGCAGGGGCGCCAAGCAAGGGCTGCACCGCCTGCCCGGGTGATGAACGGTGATGGCCGGTTCCCGGCGCTGACAGTGCTGGGCGCACGGCTGTCACGGCAGGGGAGCTCGGCGGCGGGGAGCCCGAAGCCCGGGGGCTCCGGACCTGCCGACGGGCGGCGCGGGGCATCGGCTCTACGACGGCCGCGGTCCCGCTCGGCCCGGCCCGACGGGAGCGCTCGGCAGGGCTGAGGGGAGCCCCATAGCGAATTGGCGATGCTGGCCACCCTTTCCTGCTGCTGGAGATGAATTCCCAGTGCGCTCGGCCCTCTCCTCCCGCCTCTCGGCAGCTGACGGGCAGGGTAGAGAGAATTTAGGGCGAAAACGAAATACAGACGGCGGGGGCTTTGAGCGCGGTCATCGGCCCCGCTCCAACCCCAGCCCGCCTTTGGGCTTCCCTTGGCCGGGCGTTCGGCCGGCGGCTGCCCCGCTGAGGGCCGCCGTAGCGCGGACCGCCGAGGCACCGGGACGGGCGGGCTGCGGCCAGGATGTGGGGGGAGGCGGCGGGGAGGGACCCCGAGTGCCCAGGGACCCCAGCGCGGGGTCGAGGTGGCGGCTGGCCAGCGCGACAGGCCCCACTAGTCCGCGACAGTGCCAGCCAGTGCTTGCGGAGCAAGGCCGGTGTCAGCCCCGGGACCACACTGCACCTGAGAGCAGGATCCGGGGCAGCCTCCGGGGAGCCGGAGGGCTGGGGTTGAGGGGTGGGTGGCTGTCAGTGTGCCAAGTGGTGGGAAAGGGAGACGGGAGCCAAAGCAGACACGTGTGATGCTGAGTGTCGGGGAGGGTCTGCGCATCTTCGCGTGGAAATGGTGTTGGATGCCCCACAGAAACGGAGGGGCAGCTCTCGGGTGTCTCCAGCCCAGGATTAGCAGGGTGTCCGCCTTTTGATCTCAGCAGCTGGAATTGTGTGTTTAAAATAATGACACCGCATAGGGAGGATCTTTTCCTCGTGTTTCTCCCCGCTTTCCCTTTAGGTAACCGCTGTGCTGTAGCTCCTGTGTGCGCGCCTAGCAGTGAGAGGAAGGGAGGGAGGGAGCCTGGGAAGCGCTGGCTCCGCCAGTGGGCGTTTTCTGGCGGCCGGGGCCGGTGTGGAAGCGGCACTGCAGTCACTGTATCTGCCTCTTTGCAGGCGAGCGCGCACATACGGGGCAATATTTGCCTCGCTCGAAGAAAATACAGATTGTTGCTGTTTTCTTGCTTTGAATGCGAGGTGGGAGCATGGGGAAAAGCGGACTTTAAAGGGGATTGAAACCGCTTGGCGGTCAATAGCGCCCTGTCCCCCCTGGCCTAAAGGGGGAACGGAAATGTGAGGATTTTATGAGGGCGGGGAGCCGGGGTGCGGAGGAAATACTGCCCGCGAGTTGCCGGAGGGAACACAGGACGGATCCGCGGTTGCCCCTTGTTTGGCTCCGTCCCTTTTCGGCTTCTCCTTTCGCTTTACTCCCGTATCTCGGCTAGACGTCCTGCCTTAAACTACCGCGAAAGGGAGGGAAGAGCGGAAGCATGTCCAACCCGGAGAAGCGGATCTTATCCCGCCCCTCGGCCCCCCTAGCTGCAGCACCCGGGGAAAAGCCCGGCTCCGGCAGCCGCCCGCTCCACTCCCATGGCCAGAGCGGTGGAGGTGGAGGCAGCGGCGGGTCTCCTCCTCCTCCCCCCGCTCCTGGAGGCGACTCGGCTGCCTGCAGCTCCCTCTCTCTCCTCCTAACAACCACCACCAGCAGCAGGAGCCGCGCTACAGGCACAGCCTCCTCCGCCGTCTCCGCCAGCATCGTCTCTAGAGCGGCAGCGGCTCCTTTCCTCGTTCCAATCCCCTCCTTCTCCTACGCTTCTCCATCTTCTTTTTATTTCTTGCCGCCGCCTCCTCGTTTCCCCTCCTCATTTTCCTTTAACCTCACAAGTCTCCAAGGGAGGGAAGGAGGAGGAGAGGCAGCGAGAGCGGCAGGAGGAGGAGGTGGAGGAGGAGGAGGAGGAAGAGATGTTGGCGGAGCAGCAGCAGCAGCTCACTTGATCGCCCATCCAGGCGGCAGCGGCAGGAGGAGACTCTTCTGTTCTTCCTCCATCCAGGGCTTGCTGCTCCGTTCCGCAGCCGGCGGCCCACGGCAGCACCACTCCCGGCTCCTCCTCTGCCCAGCCGCCTCTCGCCCGTGGTCCTGCAATTCCCTCGGTGCTGCAGCAGCAGCAGCAGCCCGCGGCGACGGGATCCGAGGAGGCGACGGCCCCGGCGGGAGCAGGACTCCTAGGCGGCAGCAGCGGCAGAGAGGCGCCTTCTTCTCCTTCTCGTCTCCCCTGCTCCTAGGGCCAGACATGGAAGATGGATCTAATTCTGCAAGCTGCTTTAGGAGGTTTACGGACTGTTTCTTGAATACAAGTAGGTACCGGAGCGCTGTGCCCGGCGGCGGGTCGCGCGTGTCTCGGGGGAAGGCGAAGGGCTGTGTCCGAGGCTGGGTGCATGCCTTGTGGAAAGGGCATTTCTTTGTGAGTGGGGGGGAGGCGAGGACACAAAGGGGCCGTATACGTGGGGCGTGCGTGGACGCATGGAGGAGCGGCCGGGTGTGTATTGAGGATGCACGGACAAAGGGGATGCTGGATGTAATTGAGTGCTCTTTGTGGGAGCTGGCTGGTAACGCCTCGAGGATTTCGGCATCATTCCGGTATCAGACAACTCTACGTGTATGTATGTCAGCCTTTTGCCTGGTACATGCTTAATTTGCTCAGGAATGACACGTAGAGGAATGGAGACTGTCCCCCCTACTTACTTGAACAGGCAGAAAGGAAGCATTATGGTATCGGCAATTGACAGAAAAGCGGCAGCGGAGGACCGAAAAGGGTGAAATGGATCGCTTCTTTCTGCATCCCCTGTCAGATCTGCCACGCGCGTTCACATTCCATATTTCTGATTCGGCTTTGGTACCGGGTGCCGCCTTCCCCTGGCCGTGGCTCGTTGTAAGGCGGGCCGGGAGCCCGAGAGGAAACATGTGCTCCTTGCTACGAGGGGCTGGCGCTGGAACGGGGATAGTGACCGGCTGCCGGGAAGGGCGGCATAAAGTGGGGATTGAGGCGCTCCACAAAGCGTTCCCCGCAGCCAGCCGTTCCCAAGCCTCGCCGGCTCCCACCGAGCCCGAAGGCGGGGGAAAGGCGCGGGGCCGCGGTGGCCCCGTGCGGGCAGGCGGGAGCGGGGCCGGAGCTCGGCCTCCTCTCGGTGCGAGGCTTGGCGAGTGCCCTCCCGGGCCGGCCTGGCGGGAGCGGCCCGAGCCCTGCGGCGTGCTGTGCGAGCGGGGAGGAGGCTTCGCACGGCACAAACTCCCCGCTCGCAGGCAGGGACGTGCGGCCCGGCTGCCCCTCGGGTGTCTCGCCCTCCCGCCTCCCAGGCGCTTCCCCCGCACGCCGCGCCCCGCCGGGTGCGCGCCCGGGGCTGGGGTGGCCCCGGAGCGGCCGGGGCTTCGGGCCGAAACCTGCCGGGTCTGCCTGCCCCTGTCCCCCCGCCAGCCCTCAGTTCCAGCACCCCGCCGGGAAATGTGTGCCGGGCTTCGGTGTGGTCACGGGACTAAAGAATTTACAAGCAGTGCATGTATCAGGACTGAAATATATATATTATATATATTTATCTTTTATAGGGAACTTTTTTTTTTTTTGCTTGTCTAGTATTTTGATGCTTAGGATGACTTCTATCAGCTGTGGCTATATTTTCTTCTTGTGACAGCTCCTTAGTTTGTGGATCTATGCCTTAAGGTGTCCCTAGACTTGAATTATAGTCTGTTAGTATACTTTGTTATAGGTGGCTTTTTGGATACAGGTGAATGGTGTATGGTTCATTGGGGAGATGTGAGAAGAACTACAGAGATGTCCACTGAAACCTGTTTTATTACTTACAGCTGTCTTAAGCACAAGAGCCCACAAGTGCGGTAGTACTTGTGTTCCAGAGTAGTGGTGAATAAAGATGATTATTGTATTTGCTGCACTGTCTTTTTTCAACTTTATTCAATAGTTGATTATGGCACAGAGCCACATACTTGTTTAGTCTTGAGACCTGAAGGGAATCCTAAACTCTTCCAGGTTTAATTTTCTTTGTGCTTGAGAAGGGTAGAATGCTGCCATGTGTGTGGCGCAATGCTGATGTTTTAAAATAAGTGGTCTTGAGAGCAAGGAACTGAACGAGGGAATGTGTATCATGTGGGGCAATTCACTCCTATGCTAGACCAGGAAAAAGATGATGTGGAAAACATAAGCTTTGTTCAAAACAGCTTTAAAAGCAGTAGTGAATTCAACTTAAGCTACTTTATGAACTCTTGAACACAAGAAATTTGGTTGTCTTTCACTGACTGTGACCTCTGACTGAAGATTTTCCGTCAGGCAGGAAAGGAGCAGAACTGTTCTTTCCCCTGTGAGTTTACTGACGTCTAAGAAGACATGCAGTCTCTCTCTGTGGAAACACTTTTCCATACTCTGCAGCCTGTGCTCATGAAACTTTCAAGAACTTAAAAGTCTGGTATTCTCTGCTCTTCTTTTGAATGTGATTGAAACTGACCAATGGGCTCAACAGGTATTAGTGAGGTCGGATAGACTGACGGACAGACATTGACATGTGGTGCATATGTACATATGTGTACCCTTCCCTCCCTCCACGAGTGATTGCATTAATCTGATTTCCTTAGGAAACCAGGCTGAAAAAAGGAGGGGAGGGAAGTCAAACAAGATACTGTTCAGTTCCAGTGCAGCTACTTCAAAGAGCACTTGTCCAGCTGTTTGGAATGCTGTGCACAGTCCTGTTACAGTGCAGCCGGAAGGCTATCATTGTTTTGAAGAGGATGAGATCATGTAAAATAATGAAGATAATGTGCTGTGTCTCATAGCTTTTGTTTCCTGAATTGTATTTTAAGTTCTAAATCATATCCATGTGCATATATATGCTCTTTGACTTTTAAGACCAAAAAAAAGAGCCTAAGTATTTTTGAAGGGAACCTGAGGGGTTCTGTAGGGAAGAGAACTGAGATGAGTCTTTCTGGAGAGAATATTTAAAAGTGGCATAACAAAATCCTCAAGAGTGGAAAACAGTGAAATTGCTAGAGATGTGTTCCTTCTTTCATCTCAGCTCTTCTGACTTGCATGCTCTCCAGTCAGGATTTTGTTAAAAGGTTATTCTTATTAAAATTTTAAGGTTCTGCAATACTCCCTTTGTGCTATATCTGGCTATTTCTCTTATTAAAATTTCTAATGAAACACTGGACTGCAGAAGCTTATATGAACCTTGTGTGGTGTATGTTGTTTTTTCTTAACTGTTTAAAGTCTTGGTGCATGACAATGTTTTAAAAAACTTTGAGTATTGAACATCCTGGATCAACTCTAGTGGAGTTCTGTCATATTTAGAATACTGCAAGTTGCCAGGTATTCCAGTATTTCAAGTTTCTGGGAAATGTCTTGCCTTTAGGGGGGCATCCCATCTTCCTTCCACATTCCAGGTCTTCTGTCATGGTGCGGGTGTAGCATATGTCATCTGTGTCTCATGAGTCTACTGGCAGGTATGAGTTCTTTACACTGTGTGCGCTTTCTGCTTGTCAGAGAATTATCAATGTATTTTTATTGTATACAGTTACCTTTTTTCTGTCTGTTTTAGTCCATACCTTCAAATGCCACATGCTGAGGCTTTCTGATTAAGCAGCACTCTAAGAAAGAACACATGTAAGATATGTTGTTCAGGAAGAAAATAGCAATTAAAATTTAAATAATGTCATAAGTATTCCTGTTACTTGATCTAATGGAAAAATTAATCTTGTCTTGACTCTTGTTTTTCCTGATCTCTGCATTCATTTTTTTTGCAGTCAGGGTGTTCTAAGTTAAATTCTGATCTTCAGCAATGAATCCCTTGTGTGAAGGTGGACAGAATTTGGTTTTCCAATTAAATCATGCTTAAAATTTAGAATATATAAGAAATGAAATTGTCTCTGGTTTTCACCCCATGGATTCTGACTCTAGGTTAATTGAAAGCAAAATTATCACTAAAGTAGGATATAGTTATGATAAGTGATGTTACTCCACAACTCCCATCACAATTGGTGTTTCACATTTTTCATTAATGTATAGGAACACCATGTATCCGGGTCTGCAGCACTGGCTCTCTACTTAATGGGATAACAAAAAAATATATAGGGCAGACAGCAAGGAATGGCATGGAAAGGTAATGAACGCCATGCAAGCACAAGCAGTTGAGAGTGGAGGAAGGCTTGCTTTTCCAAGTCAGGTATTTTTACAAATGGTTGCCTGTAAAACATGCAGTTTACATTTGGAATATCTAATGTTCTGTCCCTTTGACTCAGCTCTGCTGCCTGTGCCTGATGGTTTAGGAGTCCCTAGCGCTCATAAGCCTTGAGAGAGGAGGTAATGCTTTCCCTGGTAACTCAGTAACCTTGCTCCTCCTGTGAGATGAGCTGTGGAAGGTGTGATTATGCACAGTGGGATAGTTTAGATGAGTTGGGAGATGGCTTCTTTTTGCCACTTGTGTGAGGAGGATGGCAGCTTATTTAGTATTCTAACACAAGGCTCGCAGCTTCATTCACCCCATTTGTGTCCTTTGCTTTTTTGCTCATGTTTAAGCCAACCTCATCAACTGGACATGGTGAAAACCTGAAGTGTAAAGATGTGTTTTTATTCAACATGTATGTGACTTAGTGACTTGATTTTGAAAGTCATGTGAGTTCTTACTTGCACTAATGATCTAGGGCATATCCCTGGCTGTCTTGCTCTTATGTCATCCATTGTACAGATCAGTACAGCAGTAACTTCTGTTCAGTTTTAAGATTCTGTGCCATTTTCTAATACACATAGATTATAACCAACGTTCTCTTAATATTATGGAATCATGGACTTAGAAAGTTAAGAATGAGAGTCTGTGAGTGAGTGGATTTTGAACTTGGAAATAGCTTATGCAGCTTGTTGATTGATGTTAACCTTACTTGTGTTTAAAATTGTATTTCGGATTGAGTTTAGTATCAGCTCATTTTTTAAATGCCACTTTAAAAAGTATTTGAGTTTCAGGTAATTCTGTTTAATACTTGAGCATTTGATTTTTGTTTGTTTTATAATATTACAATGTTTGCACTGTTGGCACTATTATTGTATTCTAAAAGAAAGCTAAATCATAAGTAAAAAATATATATAAAGAAAAACGGCTGTTTGAGGGTTTTAAAATTGTTTTTATACTCCCTCTGCTGGCTGTTTCAATTACAAGTACCTGTACTTGAACATTGTTACTAAATCTGCTTTTTCTTTTACGGTTTTATCAAATAAGTAGTAAAGTGCATTGATATAATTTTTTTTTTAAGTATAATTGTTAAATGAAGAAACACGCTTTGCAGGAATGGGAAGTCTGACACTTTTTTTTATGGAACAGTGTTTCCATTTTTGTTACACCTTGTATTGATTTTAACTCCTGTCCTAAAAGCAGTTGTATGTTTGGGTGTGTTGGTCCCATCTTCATTAGTAAATTTCACAGAAATAACAATTCATATATTGTTCCAAACTATTTGTTTATCTGTTTCATTTGTTATAACAAATTTATTGTCCAGCTTTGAAGAACAGCTGTGATAACACACAAATGGTTATGCTATATTTTGTTAAATGAGAAAAAGATAAAATTCGGTAATGAGTTTGACTTCCTTCTATGTAATTAGCTACAATGCTGCACTCAAAGCATTCTGTAGACATAAGGGATAATTTCTTAAGGTAGTGATTTTGTTACAGTAGTGTAGAATAGCGTTCATCCAAAATATTTATGGCACCCAAAAATTGTCATTTCTAGGAACCTCAAAAATTATATACAAGGGTTACTTTATATATTATACAAAGAAGCCATTGCATTTCCCATGGGCGTCAGTTATGGCTAAAACAGTTCAGTATTTCTTGTTGGTATTTCTCCTGAAGTTCCAGGCAGCTCGGCAGTGTGTCCTCGCTTGTGCTGGTGCTTGGCTTCCCCCGGTCGGTCGGAGTTTGAAGAGTGCCACCTACTGAATGACAGCTCCCAGAGTGCTGCTGCCTTTGCTTTCTGGCGGCTCTCGCAGCTCAGCCTCCCTTGGCTTGGGGATATGACAAGTCGATGCAGTTGAACCTGACAACTGTGTGGAATCAAGTCTCAGCTTTGAGCTCTGCTGTTAAATGATGCATTTTTTTTTCCTAATTTGTTTCAAGGTGAGGACACAGGATTTTCATCCTGGCAGGTGGGCTTCCCTTGCCATCTTTGTCCCCTTTTAAAAGCTAGTGAGAAAGCGTCATATTTCTGTGGTTTCTTCATCACTTCTTGTCAAGCTGTCATAATTAGTGTGGGAAGAACCAGCCTGGCTGGTGTTTATTGAAGACTTTGGCTCCTGCTATGCCAGACAATGTAATGATGTGTTGCACACTTAAATGAGGCTGTTCAAAAGGCAGGTAACAGACTCACCACCATGACTTTGCTAACAGATGAACATTCCACAATGCTCATCATGTGTTTGTTTTTTCAGGAGAGAAGGACAATTTGATTTAAAAATTCTAAATTTTTACAGGAAAGTCATGCATTAATCTTTAGTTTAGTGCACTTTAAGAATGCTTTATTTCAACATTCAAGTATGATAATTATGTCTTAAAAAAGAAATTTGGCAAGAATATGATTTAGTTAAAAAAATATATCATTTACATACTTAAAAAGAACTCCTTTGTTTCAAAATTCTTTTAATATACCTTTTCATGGTGATTTGTTGCTGCAGGAAGCTTTCTTAATTCCAGCTCCTAAACATCTTGTCATGGGTGGCATTAAGAACAAAAAATACTGGCTTTACAAATTTCATATTCTTTTGGAAAACACATTGATAGCAAGTTTTAGTCTGAGTGAGATTTTTAACAATAAAATGTCACATCATTAAGAAATGCCAAATCTTGTGGCTCAAAAGGACTACAGCTGTGGTCAGTATATCATTGGAAGACTTTCTTAAGTAGTTCTAGCTCAAGAATACTAAAAAAGAGGGATTTTGAATATTATTCACTGCCTTCAGAAAATCCATAGTAATGTTATTGATATCTAATGAAAATAACAATAAAAAACCTCAATGTAGGAGCAGCAGTAGTGATGTTGCCTTCTTTGGCGCTGGGACCCAAAGAAGAGATTGTCAGGGTCTGAGACCAGTTAATCCACCTCCCATCTGAAAATTTTTAATGTTTTCATTAGCACTTATTGATCTGATTTCTTGTTTCTGCATTATCAGCCAACTCCCATGCACCAGAACTGTATTTTTCTTAACCAAGTTTATTTAGCTGATAATAATGTCAACATTCTTCCTTCCTCTCTCCTTCCACTTACATCAAAAATAAATCCCCTAATGTCAAGCCACAAATACTTCCAAAAGAAAAGGAAACTTTTGCATCTGAAGTTCTAATAACTTTGTTATTAGAAACCTCACATCTCTAATTCTTGTGACCAATACATACCCAAAATAGCAGGTATAAGTAGCTGCTGACAAGGGCTGCTATGCTTACCTTAGTAATACTGCTTGCTTTGCTTCACCCTTTGGGGAAATTTCCACACTGGCAGGAAAGAAGCCACTTTCATTGTCATGTATATTTTAGTAGCATTTTTGCAACATTGTGGTTCAGAGAATAAGATGTTTAGCCTGAATTATGGTGGCTAAATGTGCATCCCTTTTATTCTTTTGTAGTTTTCCTCACTGCCTAGTTTTTATATCTCCATTGTATTTCTTCTATAGTGTCTTATTTTATTTGCTTCCAAACTGGTTAAAGCTACTTCCCTTTCTTCTAAAGGTCTTTGATTTAGTCTTAAAAAAATAAAGTGTCTCAGTATTTCAGTAATGATTTTTTTCACCAACACATAGCACTTGAGTTTATGATAACTCATTCTTTTACTTACACTGTGTTTTTTGTGTTTATATTTTGGTTTTCTTTCATGCATATACAGATATCTTGGCAGCTTCTCTAGAGTGAATTCTTTTTTGGAACATAGCTCTGTCAACTGTCCTTTCTTTGCATGCCTTACTTTCAGTTATATTGTAATTTCAGTTTTATATTCCTTTTCCCTTGTCCACCCATAAGCTCATTTTAGCCAATGTTTCCTTCTTGATTGCTGAGTTGTGCTGATTTTGTTTCTTCCTGTATGGTCTGGTAAAGTTTTATACTGTCCTTTTTACAGTGTTTTCGTTTCCCCCAACTATTTCTGTTGTGTGAAGGCACTATGGCGCTATTATTCTTATTCTGGTATGGTTCACTTAAACAGTATTGTCTGGGGTTTTTTTTGGTGAGAAGAAATTTAGCATGGTAGTTTGAAAATGCTCCCGATGTGTTCTGTATTTGCGGTGACTCATTGTATTTCCTAATCCGCCACTGTCTGCCCAGCCCTAAGTGTGATGTCAGTAGAAATTTTTTCTTCTTGCTTTTTTTTGAGCACACGTAGGACTGATGAAAGTTACTGTTTGATGTAACAGGAAACTGAACTCATCTATTCTCAAAACAGGCACTGCCTTAGCTAATATGCTCAGGTTTTGTTGTGCCAGGCTTCCGTGTCTCATTCTTGAGAGCAAATTGCTCCTGTGTGGATGTGTCCCAATGTTCCTGTTTCTTCAGACTTCAGTTTTCACCAGTGCAGACTCCTGAGACAACTGCTTACGGAAGCTGCTTTTTTCATGGATCTTAAGTGTTTAAAGTAGTTTTGTGGCCTTCAGCTGATGATTATGAAAGCAAGAACGTCTTGGGATTAGAGGTGTCATTTTGAGAAGTGCTTTGAGAGTGCATCAGAGAGAATAGCTGACCTGCAGTCTCCAATGTTTATAGAACAGTACAATTTCTGGCTTAGCTCTTGTGATGGTAGAGAACAGGATCATTTGGCATGTTGCAGGAACTTTCATAGACTTTTTGTGGGTAGGAATGTGCTTGTAGATTGTGTGTTTCTTTCAGACCATTTTTGGACTTTTGTTGGAGCTATATGCAATGCTCATGCTTTTTGAACCATGCACAGAGGATGTGGGCTCAAGCTTTAGTCCTGTCTGTTCTGCTTAATTTTTAGTGAGCTCCTTGCTCCTTGATCCAGTTTTGACTGATGCCTAATTTCATGTGTTGGGAGTAAGCAAATGCAGACTGTTCCCAAAAAGCACTGGGAATTATACTTAGATCTTCCCACCTTATAAAAGGATAAGATTTTAGCTTTGCAGACAGAAGCTGTGTCATGCCCCTGTGCTTTGTGGTTAAAGATCAGCTTCTGGGCTGTTTTAATTACTAGTTTAGGGATATAGGTCTATGGAGGAGCAGAGGAGCCAGCCAAACAGTCTAAACTGTTTGTGGCAGTAGGCAGACCTTGCTTCTACACACCAAGTTCTCCTAGGGAATGAACCACAGGTTCTACAAAGTCCTGAATGAAAGATGCGTGCAGTGAATAAGGGACCATATTGGAGAACATGGCTTGCTGCCTGAGTCAGCACAATTATTTATATTTTTTGTCTTTGTTTCCTGGACTTGCTGCTTTGAAAGGATCTTTGGGAGTTGTGACTAAAATGTGTAAATGGATGTTCATAAGAGAAGAAGAAGACACAAAGCTGGTCAGTTGACAAGGATGAATGAAGTGTGTGTGGTGATATTATGTATCTTTAGTTAATGAAAGATGGTGGAGACTTGTCCATCTATGACAGCAGTATTGAAGGGACAAAAATCAGGAATAGAATAGGGAGAAGACTGGAATGGTAAGAGGAGTTTAACATTTTTATTGCTCAAAGGAATGCAATTACAGCGGAAGAAAATGTTCATCCTTATAGGGAAAGCTATTTATAAACTTTAAGAGGTTTCTTTTGGGGTAGATGAAAGGCTTGATATGTAAATATCTCCCAGCAAATTATGAGATTTCAAGGGAATCTCTTCAATGAAGTATAAGATTTGACTGAAGGAAAAGATTACTGTTTTTTAAGTGTGAGTGTTATTTTTCTTTTTAATGTCACAAATGTTTTCTTTCTGCTTAAATATTAACTTTTTCCTCCTTAGTAACAACTTAAGTGTGCATGGGGAATCTTATATACTTTATGAATGTGCTGACAGATAATATTTTAATTTATTTCTTTACTTTTTGCAGCTTAATATTATCTTCATGAATAGCCAGCTGCTATTTGACAATCTTTTGTTTATGCCAGCTGAGACTGTCCTTTACCATTGTTTTTTAAGGTCACTCTGAAAGTTTTACTGTTCTACCCCATGTGGTTTTTATTTCCTTTTTTCATTTCTCTCTTTTTTTCTTTTAATGCTTTAGTTGTCGTTTAATAACTGATCCACCTTTTTCCTGTTTTTTTCTTTTTTTTTTCTTTTTTTTTTTTTTTTTCCCAGCAGTTTATTAAAATGTAATTCTGGCTACACATAGAGCACATGCCCTTCTCTGTCTCTTAGCATGAATGGCCTTGGGTGGCTCTGGCTGTGGATATGTTGTGAGTATAGCTAACATCACTGTGGCTGGCTGCTTTGATGCTTTGATGATGGTGACCTCGTACTTGTCCATGACAAGCCTTGGTCCGTGTTTACAAGATGATGTTGCAGGTGTTACCTTCTGATTTGACTGCAAGGCTAAGTTTTTGTTTGTTTTTCTTCATTCAGTTGACTGTATTTCTTTAAAAATTATGTTGAACTACTCTCTTAGCACTTCACAACATCTTGTTTTAACAACTTGTGTTTGAATCAAAGCAACTAGCCATTCTGCTGTGCCAAGAAACACTTCTTCCCAAGCACTTCTAAAAAGGAGGTTTTTGTTTCTCTTGTTTCACAATTCTTTTGCTGTTTATGGAGCTGAAGGGAGGAATGGTAAGGAAGTTGAAATTTGCTATATATATATCAAAATTGAAAAGAGAACATGAAAACAATTGCACAGTTATATTGAGCAATGTTGGAATTTTTGAATTCTTTTGCCAGAACAGAAATTGTTTAAGCTTTGTTTAAATATAGTTCTGTTCTGAACTTCTCTTTGGAAATGAATCTTGAGTTGACAAACTGATTTAAATCCTCTATAAAGACTTTAATATTGGCTTAAATCCAAATGAATTTTGGTATGTTTTAGATATCAGATATGAGGTCTGGTAGGTCTACTAGTGGCAACTTAGATACTTAACCTGTGCTTCTGCACTTGAAGTCACTGCCAGCTCAGCAGAGGTAGCAGGAAAAAGGCTCAAGCATATTGTTTGGCTTCCTTACCTGTGATACACGGAAAGATGACGGTCTGCTGACTTACTGAGCTGTAGGCTTCTGTGATGGATGAAGAACTACAAATGTGACCTTGGGTCCTACTCGTGTGCTGGTAATCTCAAGAAGTAGATTGCAAAAGGCTGCTAGGAGCAATGAGGGCATAAAATGTTACACTGTTTGGCTCCGTTCCCCTTTCTGTTAGTTCTGGAACATGTCTGATCCTAAAGCAGGCTGTTTCAGGGAGCTATGTTAGGTGCTTGCTGGCTCTCTCTGGTGTAGAGTAAGTTTTCTAATAGTTCACTTCCTGAATAAGTTCAGGAAGTTGAATTTGTGGAGTCAAAGGGTCACTGGTGCTGATGGGAAGCCTGGTGACACGTCAGCCTGTTGCTGGGAGCTGATGACAGGATAACCCCTTTCATCAACAGCTCATCTTAGATCAACTTGGCTCTGCTTGGTACACTTACGCCATAGTTTCATGGTCACTTGAAGTTCACATAAACTAACCCTCCTGTTTAAAAAATTCCCTAATTCTTCCTCCTTAGTGCTGTTCTTTCTATACATAACTACTCCTCCCCTTGTGCAGGCACATTTATGGGTTAGAAGTGTATGTTTAAAATATGTTATTTAACGTGGAAGATGAGGATGTAAGGATATAGCATGATCTATTTAATGTAAACTTTGCCACCTTGGAAGTCAGCTTTATGAAGGTTTCTGCTTATAAGCTCAGGTGGGGTTTTTTTGGTTTGATGTTAGTTTGTTTTTCTTTTCCTCACAGGACTTTTGTTTCTTTGACCCAGTACTTTCCGCAGCCCAGAATATACATGATGTTGATAGTGTTGATAGGAAGTGTTACTTGGTATCTTCTCTTTTTTTTTTTTTCTTTTTTTTTTTTTTTTTTTTTTTTTTTGTAGCAACCCCCAAATCCTTCTCATTCTGTTGTGAACATTTTACTGAGATGGAATTGCTGTTTTTATTTTGGGCTTTTCTGCTGGTGGTGGTTGCATGAATGTTTTGTGGGCATGAAATAGTTTTTTTTTTTCATAGAATCATAAAATAGCCTAAGTTGCAAAGGGCTGCAAGACCATTGAGTCTGACTCTTGACCCTGCACAGAACAACTCCAAGAATCACATAACAAGCCTGAGAACACTGTCTATGTGCCCGAGAACATTGTCCAAGCACTGTCAGGCTGGTACTGAGACCACTTCCCTGGGGAGCTGTTCCAGTGCCCAACCACCCTCTGGGTGAAGAACCTTTGCTCAATATCCAACCTCAACCCCCCCGACACAGCTTCAGGCCATTCCCTTGGATCCTGTCACTGGTCACCACAGAGCAGAGATCAGTGCCTGCCCCTCCTGTTCCCCTCATGAGGAAGCTGTAACTGCACTGAGGTCTGCCCTCAGTCTCCTCCGGGCTGAACAGACCAAGTGATCTCAGCTGCTCCTCACACAGCTTTCCCTCAAGGCCCTTCCCCATCTTTGTTACTCTCCTTTGGATGCTCTCTAACAGATTTATATTCTGTTTTGTGCTATAGGGCAGTAATAAACTCTTGTCACTTGCTTATTACTGAAGAATGGAAAAGGAAGGGAATTAGGTAGAAGTACAAGAACATTCATTAGTTTTCGTAGCTAATGGTTGGACCTGAAATAATTATATCCACCACCCTTATCCAGCCCCTGCCCCAAGCACTGAGTGAGCACAGACTGGTTCTCACAACAAACCTGGAAGTTTGCAAAACCAGGAAGTTGCAATGAGCAGCACTCATCTTTCCAAGCAGCTGGGGAAACCTTACCAAAATAGATGAGTAGCTACAAAGCAGATAAATGGCAGAGCCACAATGGCTTCTAATCTGGGGATCCCTCTGTCAGACCACATTATTTTAATGATCCCAGCAGAATGTTGCTATAGCTTCCTGTGACTTAATTTGTGTTTGTGGCTGTCTTTTTCTGTAAACAGCTCCCAGATGCTGGGGATCTGGGAGCTTTGGATGAAAAACATAATTCTCTTCAAGGGCAACAGTGAAATCACTTGAAATGTTCTTGCATTGAAAACATGAAGTGTGAGGTAATTATTAGTTTTGATTACATCTGTTTCTGCTACTGCCACTTTTCTAAGTTACATTTTAATTGAGGAAAGAATTAGTGTTTTAGAAGGTAACATTATATATAATATATAGTGAGAAATGGTAAAAACAATACAGATGACAAAATTATCTCACCCTCACCAAAAAGACTGGGAGAGAAAAAAATGAAAGGGAAGACAAAACATGTTAAAGAGAAGACAAACTAGAAGATATTATTTAGATGTTTCTCGACTGTATTTGCAATTTATAGTTTGCTGGGCACTTCCCATTTTTTGACCTCATTTATTGATCTCGAGCGTTAGAACTTGAGGCAGTTTTACTTCACCTTTTGTGATGAATTTGCTCTGATTTTCAGAACATACTTTCTTACTGGTATGGTCTGGTCACAACTGAGTGTGCTACAGTCAGTGGTGTTGCTTAAAAAGTGAAAGATTAAGCCTACTGAGGGAGAACTTTGGTTGGTAATGTAATGTTGTCTGTAGATATTTTCATAACTCACACCTGCATCCTTGCATCAGTAGGGAAATCTTTCTGAAGCTATATCAGAGCTCTTGAACTTCAGGATAATTATTGGGTTTTGGGAGGAGTAAAATTTTACAGTGACTGTAAAGTAATATATCATCAGTCTAAATGATGGTTACTGATACTTTCCTAATCTGCTACTCAGTGTGCACTTCGTCATTTACATGCAGAAGGAGTCACTTCCTGTCCTGTGCTGCTGGAGGCTAAATGTTTACTTACTGATGTCATTTATATCAGTATAAATGATGTCAAAATCTGCCTATGAAGGTTTAGTCCTTCAGTTTTATCAACTGATCACCTGACATGCAGCTCAGTGAAACTTTTGAAGTAAGACTTGGGATTTTTTTAGTTAGTTTTTAGCAGTCTATTTCAGACTTGTTTGGTAATAATCTTGTTCTGAAAACAAAACCAAAATGTATTTATGAATTATTTTGGTAAAATGCTGCAATACAAATATTGTCATCTACTGACATAATGCTTTCTTTTTTTAGAGCAGTGTATAACTTGGGTACCACCCAAACTGCTGCTCTCCTATTTTGTATGTCTTCATGTTTTAGCAACTTTGCTTGCTTGGTTTTTCTGCTGAAACACCATGAATCTGCTCAATTCTGCACCTGTTCGATTCAAATTTAGTAAGATAAAGACCAATAATCCCTAAACCCCAATCAATTCAGTAGTCATTAGATCTGAAGTCTGAATATTCCTGATGTTTTTTCTTTTCTCCTTTTTTCTCCACCACTTTCTTACTGCATGGAATGTCTGCTATCTCATAAGATGGGCAGAGTTTCTGTGGACACTTGCTCATGCTGCTGGGATCTTCCCAGCTGCTGGTTTTCATGAACTCATCTGACACATGTATGGTATGGTCAAATTTGATTACAGTTAATCACAAGGTCAAAATCTATTTGTATGGGCAAGTTTTGTAGCTGACAAGCCAGTAAGGCAGGTGCATGTTTTGCTACTTTTGACTTTTTAAGGATTAATTCTCTTTTTGAATCTTCTCTGGATAGCATTGAGGTTCTATTAATGATGGCTCCAGTTTCTTTGTAGTCCTAAGGTTTTTAGTGCTTTATGCACAAGGCAGAGATACATAACTTCTGTAGGAGAGGTCAGTGATGTTTTCAGTAGCTTTTTCCTTCTCAAGTGTCGTTTACCAAGGGACTCTGCAATTGAGTCATCGTGATGGGAAGTGCATCTCAACTGATGTAATGCATTTGTGTTTCCTGGAAACAGGACAAAAATCGCAGCTCTGCTTCGTTTAATGCGAGATTTGTCATTGATTTCTGTTGCCATGTGTCATGCTTTTAAGCCCAGCTGGAGATGAAACACCACTATTTATTTATCATATTTACTCCTATAATTTGATTTTTTTGTTGTAATGGATTGTTCATGCTTTATGAATCTGATTTCCTGACATTGGTCCCTCAAAGAAGTATAGAAAGTTTTTATTCATGAAGAGTATTTTTGAAATACTCTTCATGAATACAACATATTTTGAAATATGAAGTAACTAAATTGGATTTCAACAAAACTTCTGATCTTTTTCTCTGCAGACTATGCTAAAACAGGAGACAACATAATTGATATGCCAAGAGGGGCTAGATGCATAAAGCTGGATGGACTTGATAAATGCTTCAAATAGACTAAATATTTATCTAATGCATTTTACTCCTGTCAAGATCTATGTAATGTGTATTTCTCCTGTCAGGAATGTATTTTCTGATGAAGATGCATTCTTTCTTCTGAGTCTGCCCTGGAAACTGAAATGCATTAAGTTGAAACAGTATCACTTTGTTCCTGTTGGCTGCAACTGTATATGTTTAAGCCAAATCACTTTTCTGTCTGTTCTTTTTCTATTTTGCCTAAAATCTCATTTAATCTGAAGTGGAAATACATTACATTTCGTCACTAGAGAGTATTCAGTGTGTACTATTGAACGCTGTGTTTTGACCTGTGGAATACAGTGACTTGTCTTGCTGCTTTTTTGACATGGCTTCCTCTGCTTGACTTCAGAAAAAGTTTTGGCAAAATACGGAAGAACACAAGCTACATGAAGTACAGGTGGTTGGCTGGAATGCTTGGGGTGCCCAAATGTTTTTATCTGATCACAGTTAGAAAACAGCATACAGAGATTTACCTTAGTGGGAACTTGTAGAATGAATTACAATGTGCATCAAATATGTAACCAGAAAAATCTTCAAAAATGCTCCAAAGGAAAAAGCATTCCCTTATTTATTCTTATATAGCCTTGGTTTTGGTGGGGAGAGGATTAGAGGAGAGGTTTGATGTTTAGTAACTCTGGCTGGTTTTTGCTGTATATAAGACCATGGTGGTATAGGAGCTCAGAAAGCATACAGCCAATTAAAAAAAAAAAAAATATATATATATATATAAAGCAAAAATGTCCCTCCTTGGTCATCACCAAGATTTTTTTAGACTTCAGCCAGACTGCTGAATGTTGTGATGCTCTTGTGAAAAGTTCTGTAGAACTTTTTAGGCACTCTTAACTGTTGCTCATGCATGCAGATGTGGAGGCAAAAATGACTACTTGCATAAGTTCCCTTCTGTCTTGTCATAATGGTGCTCTGATGGCTCTGTATCATTAAAAATAATAGTAATTGTGTTATGGGTAATTTTCAATTCTAGCCCATGCTCTCAAGGAAGATTGAAAGGCATGGGCTGAACCTCATGTTTGCTTTGACAGGAAGGCAATGGCAGCTAGACAGACAGTTGTTCTTTCTGTGCATCGTAGCATAGAAGACTCAGTGGTTTGTTTGTTTTTTTTATTTGCTTAACTCTGCATAAATCTCACTGAAGAAAATGACTGCAAATGGTTTAAAAACAGTAGGATAAAATTATTTTGTGAAGTAAAGCAAAGTATGTTTTTGTAACAGCTGGAAGATACTTACTCTCTTTATGGTTGCTTTGTGGCTGTTCCTTTTGCCAGGCCAAAGATGAATTTGCAACTCAAATAGCAATAAAACTCTAAACAAGAGCTGGATCCACAGTTGAAAACTGTACTTAGATTTTTTTAAAATTTTTTTTCTGAATAGACCTTTATTATTTTAAGTGGAATGATGTGTCTCTAAACTCATTTGTGAATGAAATAAAAATTGGTTTATCTTCAGATTTCAGGAAAATTAACTTGGAAGGACACTCTCAGATGATCTGAGCTAATGAGTAAAGTATGTTTAACTGGTGAAAGTTTTTGTTTTTAGAATGTTGGTGCACTCAGTTCCTACTAAAGAGAAAACTCATTTGAAGCAACTATCATCTTCTTATTTTGTTTCTTTCATCATTTACTTCATACTACATATTGAACCACTCAGTTATTCACATGGCCTTTCTGTAAAATCATACATTGGCAGAAGCTCAAGGGCATGACCTGCATTTTGTGTATAAAAAAATAGAAATCCACAGAAAGGAGGGAATTGCAAGCCATGATGTACTTTTCTAATGAAACTTCTACACAGCTTTGCTGCTGATTTCTCCTTATTTGTATGTCTTACAGAAAATGAAAAGCATCTTTCTTTCACTAACTTCCCCAAAAGAAAAAATAGGGTTTTTTCTCTGCTGGTCTTAAGATGGGAATGGAGATGGCAGCTTGTGTTTTACTTATGAAAGGACTGTGATATTTTTGTGGAGCTTTTTAAGAAAACAGAACATTAAATAGCTATTGTACTAAGGGACACCAGCTGTGAAATACACTAGAGGTGTATTTCTGAATTGTAACTTGCATTTTGGACTTGAAACAGACTTTTCATTCCCTCAGTGCTTGTGACAAGTATTAAAAATGAATCTGTAAGGGTAATGTTAGTCCTGTAGCAGCTGGAATTTTAGAGCCAGGAGATGGTTCTCCTGATTGGATGCTGCAGACAGGCAACTCCCTGCTTTGTCCTCCAGCCAGTTGTGCAATGTTCAGGGCTGAAAATCTGTCAACATAATTTTTTTTTTTTTTTTGGGACACTTGTAGAAGCAGACCATCAAAGCTCCATAACAAACACACTTAAAAGCTGCTGGAATAATGATTTGGATAAGAATAATTAATTTAATTAACTTAATTCCAGATTTTGAAGAGCACAGTGGAACCACCAGAACAAGAATATTTGACATCCAATTATGTTTTAGTTTGTTATATTTAACAAAGTTTTTCTCTATTGAAAGTGGAAGTTTCTGTTTCAGGAGATGATTATCTGGTTTACAGCATATTTCAAGTCCCTTTACCCTTTTATCTGAGCTCACAGAAATACTTCATACTCTCTACCTCTGGCTTCAGTTCAACTTAATTTTCTGGAATTTTATTTTAAGCTTTAGAGACATCCCTTTCTTTGACTCAATAGATGGGCTTGTGACATATTTGAAAAGCAGAAGGCTTTATGAAAATAAATGATAGTTGATGTTTCTGAGGTGAGGAAACAATGTTGGTAATAGGGGAGTGGCTGGAGTCCAAAGTATATACGTAAACTAGTTTTCCATTCTACAGCTTTTCTTTTGGCATTCTCAGAATTACATGTAGACAGCAGTTGTTTTTTAGTGGTGTACCATTTTGAAGTGGACTACTGTGCTGGAGGGATGCAATAACCCTTCATCCCATTTAGTGGACAAAAGGAGGAAGGGAAATAATGCTTTTAGATGCTGTTGTTAAATGGCAAACTGCTAGAATTCTTGCAGTTTCCCTTAGTCACCTGCTCCCTTCCCTTGATGATTTTAAGTTATGCATGGTTTAAATTTAGATTTATGGTGAATATATTTTTCTTGACAAAGGTACAGTACATTAGTAAAACTTCCATGTATTATACATGTAGAAGGTGGGCAGCTAGTGGAAGCTAGAGAAGGAAACAGAGTACTACCAAGTGCCCGTAGCAGTATATTTAACAACATAAAATTATCTGTTCATATCTTCCTAAAATACAAAGGTGGCATTCCTGGTGCCTCCCCTATTTGGGCTACCTGCTGAAAGGGTGAGAGTGCTTTCAGTGATCTTTCCTCTTTCCAAAACTTGTCATTGTTAATTGATTCCTACCACTGCCTTTTAGTAGATGCAGTATAATCAGGAAGAGGGGTTTTTTGGGGGTTATTTATTATCCCATCACAGCTTCATTTCCGAAGATACTTCCCTCAGAAAGAGCGAACACCTGCCCCCAGCTGACAGCTTTACCAAGGGAGAACAGCTGTCAAATGAGTGAGACTGGTAGTTTTATAGATACCCATAATCTTTTGGAGAAGTATTAGGAATGGATACCCAGCAGTTTCAATTCTGTGACTGATTTAAGTGGCCATCTTTCAGCTCTTTGTTGCCTTGACTAATGCTGGCAGTATAAGGAGCTGCACGGTTCCATTGTGAAACACACTTCGAAAGATTAACGTGTGCAGGATGTCTTCAGAGGAGGAAAACGGAAAGGAACAAAAAAGCATATTAAAGAAAAAACCCAGATTGAATTTTGTAGTTTCCTTGCCAATCAGAAAATAAACATAGCTGAAAAGACAATTGGGACACCAAGAAGTGGAAGGGGCACTAAGGAGTTTTCTGGCAGAAGATTTAAAAAATACCAACAAAACATAAATAGATTATGACACATCAGTTCATATTTTTCCATTGAGAAAATACAGTCCCACCTACTCAAGTTTCTGAAAGAAATATGCCAGCTTCTGAGAAGCTGAAATACCAGCTTTTGGTCATGTTTCTTTTGATACATTCTTTATATCTTAATAGGACATAGGGACTGTGGTGATCTGTTATCATTTAAGTAAGGCAACTTCTTCCTTGCAAACAGCAGCTAGTTTTCTGGTAGATGCCTTTTATGGTGCACTTGGGTTTTAATGTTTCCTCAATCATTTCCTTTGTTGCAGCTTAAAAAGGCAAAGACTGGCTTGCCTCTAAATTTCTAGGTAGGTGACCTGACTCGGTGAGAGAGGTTTCTTTGCAAGGTTTCCAATGTGCAAGGAGGATGAAATTTCTTGGCCATAGGGAAAGTCTTTAATTCTTTGGACTTTGAATTTATTTTTCAGATCTGTTCAGACTATAGATTCCTCACATGTGTTGGTTTTTTCCTTACTAGTGACTTCAACTGCAAGTTGTGCATGGAAAGGTAAATGAACTTTACAGGCCCCTGAGGATCAGAGAGGAAAGCGTTTCATATCCATAGTGTTCTTCGGGCTGCAGGTTTATGTGGAACTGCATTTAAGCATAAAGAATGGCAAGAAAATAGCTGAGACTTTACTGAAAACACAGGGATTTTGCTTTTTTCCTGTTTCCGCTCTTTCAGTGTTGCAGGATTTATTGATGTCTGATATTTATTTTATTTTAAATTCTCCTGTTACTATTCTTCTTCCCTCCACCAAGCCCTCGGGGACAGGGCTGTCTGCCCTGTAACTTTTGCTTGTCATCGTTAGCGCTCCGTTATCTCCCGGGGCTGTGTGAGGACTTTAATCTTCCCTGTAATTGATGGTGGTGATTGCTGCTAAAGCTGTAAAGGAAAAGCATCCGTTCACCTTCGTGTGAAAATGGATGATTAACGAACTCAAGAATGTTTCCTCTCGGCTCTGAACTGAGTATGTAAGGCAGAGTACCTCAAGCAGTCTAATTTCCTGGCTTGATAATAGACTGGGAAAAGAGCCATTTGTTGTCTTCAGGGTTGTCCATATATGGACAAATCTTTTGCTGGGCTGAGTGAAAACAGTCATCTTTCAGGAAAGAATAGAATGTTACAGGATTTTAGGAAACAAAGGTTTTATAAGCAGAGATCTAGCTTAGAATAATGGAAGATCGTTTGCTTCAACGCACTTGAGACCAGCACAGGCTCAGGTTTGTATCCTGGAAGTGTTTCAGAGCATGGCAGCTCTAAATGTTATGCTTACTGCAGTTATTTGGCAGCCTTTGCATTGAGAAGGACCGATGGTGATGTTGGTGTAGGTGACCAGCAGACTTTCTCTGCCTTTCTATTTAGATGTGGATTAGACACTAAGAAGACATTTAAGGTGAAGTTAAATACAAGAAAGATTGAGTCTTTCACCACCTGTGTCTCAGTTGTATGCTTGTTTATCATTGTATGAAGACCTTTAAGAGTATTCCTTGATGATTTGGAGAATCAAGCTGATCATTATTACTTAGGAGATCTAAGAATAGCTGAATAATTCTTGAGTCAACTGCAGAATTATGGTGTTTTTTTCCTACTCACTTAAAACAGGGGTTTATGTGGGGTCCCCCCTGTTTTTATTCTGAAATACAGACTGTGTGTGTAAGCAGTGATTATCTCTGCTTTTCATCATGTGACGGACTTGGGGACAGGAAGCAGGTGGGGCAGGAATACATCAAACTCATGGCTGAAGGATTCTGTTTTATCTACTAATCTAGTTTCTACTGGTTACAAAAATTTTACATGTAGTATCTTTGTTTCAGGTGTAGTTGAAGTGACATTGATTTCTAAAGAATAGGGACTGTAAAAAAGAGTCCTAGATTTCTAGTAAGGGACTTTGTTTAAGACTTGTCCCAGTGATTTTGTTCTCAAAACCACAGGAGCTCTGTTTAGGATACTGGTTTACTTCTGCCCTAAGGGAGATACCACAGATTACAGGATAGCAAATTTTGCTACGTTTATCTGGAGATTCTATTAGAGTTGTCGGCAGTCTTGAAGATGATTACATTTTGGCACACTGTAGTTCAGAGCAGCTTTAACTTTTTTCTTCCTACCTGTTGTACTTGTAAGGGGAAGTTATGTTAGAGAAAGATGGCAATCTTTTCTTTTTTTAAGACTAGTGGGGAAAAAAGCAGCGTATGTGCTTTAGGCATTGCTGAAAGTTACAGCTGAACTTCTTACACAGAAATAAAATATTGTACAGTAGATTGCTTAGATTTGACAGATGCTTGAAACGGGATAATTCTCTTTTTGACAGTAGGGAAATGCCCTTAAATATTTTTTATTGTCTTAGGGATTAGGTCAAAAAAGGTTATGAAAATATCTTTGGCTGCTGAAAGTATTAAGGTTACAATTGAGGGAGGAAGGAATGGATATAGAGCAAGACAGCAACAATCATCCTGTCTTTAGACTGGGGTGTGTTAAGTGTTATCAAGAAACAGTATCTGGATTGACTGTGTTACTGGGCAGGACATCAAATAATGTAATGCAGTTTCCATAATATTGCTGTAAATATGTGGGATTCTGTAACTTAATGCTCTTCAATCAACAGGAGATTGATGTGGCCTTGCTGGCCTAAATTTTTAACCTTATATTTTTCCATGCTGTGGGGAAAGTACTTCACTTTTTTATATGCTTATTCTGAAAAAAGAAGGATTTTTTAATTTGTGTTTTATGATTTTTTTTAATTGGAGCAAAAAAAGAAAAAAGCTTCGTTTCTCTTTGCCCTTTAAACTTAGCAGTGAGTGCTTCAGTTTCATGATCATCTTACAGTGCTTTCCTCTAACAGAGCTGACTTAGAACCTTTGCACAGATCTTCAGCTGTGAAAACTATTATTGCATTTTCTTGTCTTTCTTATTAGGTTGGGCTAGTTTAAGCCTTTTCCTGTTTTTACTGTTACAGTTTTTTGCTGAAAGTGAAAGACAGTGCTGCAAAGTAGTTTCTTATTACTACCACCTGCTTTCAGAAATACCTAATCCCCTATTGAAAGCAAGATCCTGATCTGGATCTATAGCAAACACTGGACCATTTTTTCACTAGGTGAAAGGTTGGGGTTAGGTAAGGTTCAGCTAAGAGAAATGGACTGAGCCAGATAAAATGACATTGTTTTCTTGACTAATTTTTGAAAAAGTTTTGTTAGATGTGATGTTTACAATAATAACTTAATTTTTCAAGGACAATAAATATGATAACATACATGAATAAAAGTAAAATAAGGTGTAAGTTAATTTTATTTTTTCATTTCATTTATGTTTATGCTTTTCTTCAGAAACTGCACTAATACTTGGCTTGCATTAGTTAGGTCAATTGAATAGTGTATTTACCAATACCGAGCAGTAGCTTGTCTTCATTCCAGCCCTAGCCTGAGCTTGCAATGAAAAGCATGCTTTGAAATAAAAGCACGGCTTTATTTAGCATGAAATATAAGATTTAGTGGCATGTTAGTGAGAACATGTTCCAGGATAGCATAACAAAATTTTAGATTTTTTTACTGATAAAAAAGTAGCTATATTAATGATCTGCATCTGTCCTATATATATTTTTTTCTTATATTTCTGCACTGCATGTAGTACTTTCTAAGATCCATTTTTATTCTGTTTCTGGCAGTTTTACTCTCTGTAAACTCTCTCCCCTTGTATTTTGTAAGATTGCTTTTTGACTGTCTTCTTTCCAATGATCTCCCAGCTGAAATGTATTTCATTCCCTGGCTGTTGAACTTCTAAGAGGTTTTTTGTTTTTATTCAGATAGCTTGAGAACTTTTTCCTTTCCAGGCTGCCACAGGCTGACTCCTCCTCTTCTTCATCTGTTTTTTTGGCATCATTGCTGCACTTCATGGCTCTGTGTGCAGGTCTGCTGGAGCCTCAATCTTGGTTTGGAAGAATGAGAGTTAGATGATGGTGCAGATTGCCTGCATGACAGATTACTCCAAATGTTTACTCACAGCTACTTTAAGGAGAAAAGGAACAGAGGCATAGGGAGGTTGCTCAGAAAGAGCATTTCAGATGGTGGGCTGAGTGAGAAAGGGTAAGCATTGAGTCTTTGAGGAAGTGGTTTAAGCCGAGGTTTAAGGAAGAGTATGATCAAGTGGAGAGTAGGGAAGGCATTTGGGGAAGATTTATTTGGTCAGGTTACAAAGAACCACTGACAATTTTCTCCTATTAGATTCTCTGTTCTATCTGATTTATGGTGATGGGGTACTAGGTTGCTCATTGTTGAAATTTCTATCTGCTGGATTGTTCTTCCATGGCTGAGATAGAAATTTAACATTAAGTGAAATACTGTGGCTGCGACCATGTCCACATTAGTATGTTCAGGTCAGAAAGGTGATTTTAAGGTGACTGTCCTAGTTGTTTTCATTTGTTGTTGGATCACATCAGAGAATGGTCAAACAGAGCATCCATCCCTTAACTGGATTATTTCAGACTAAATAAAACTGGGATGTGCACTGCCACATTTCTCTTAAGAAGGAGGTTTGGTGTATAGGACCAGAATAGATAGTTTGATACAAAATTAACCTAAACATTAAAAGTTAAAATTAAGCTAAACATTAAAACATAAAAATGCTGTAATCACCTACTTTGGTCTGGAAATCCACTCCTGGGTAAGCTGTGCTAATATAGGCACAGACCTGATTTGCAGCTCGTTCTTTGAAAATTTAGCAGTACCACAGGAATCCTTTACAGTGGTTGTGGTGGTAGCAAAATGGGGTACCCAAGATGTATGTCATGCATTGAGTGATGTTTTGCATTCATCTAAGTGTCTGAAAAATTACTTTGAAGACCGGGGTCTCCTGAACAGCTTTGGCAAAATATGGTGGAAGTACTGTGGAATACTGATGTAAGAATATTTTGTGACCCATTGAAAGGAGCTTGGATGAATGCAGATGAAGAATTCTTTTACTGTGGGGCTATTCAATCTGTCCATGATTAATGTGTTTGTAAAACATAGTTAAGGCTTATATATTGCACTGTTTTGAGATGCTATCTTGGGTTTTGGTGATTTATTAATGTTATGAATTTGATTCTGCTGAACTGGTCCAACTTGCAAAGAAAATCAGAATTTTTATTCTGCTGAGGAGCAGCATTATGCAGTGTCGGATTTAGTTATGGAAAGTGCTAGTAAGTGTGGTTATAAAAATGTCCAATCTACTTACAAAGCACAAATGACAAGAGAGGAACATTGCATTCTTCCCCACACTTAAGTGCTAGTGTGCCACCATTCTGGTTTGTAACTCATTTTGTAGACTAATCCTTTAGTTTTGGTTCTTTTTGTATTTATATCAATCCTTAATCTGACAGAAGAGCCCTAATTTAAACCATATAATATGAGTTTTTTGACAAAATTTGTGAATGTTGGTTTTTTCTCCTTTGTTCTCCTGTATCTAGCCAAGTGCATATTTTCCTAGCCTCACAATGGCTAATGGACAGACCTATGTCCCCTTTCCTGATTATCTAACCTTGTTAAAATACCCTTAGTCAGAAAGGACTGAAGGACTATTCTTTGTGAACTGTGTGTTCCCAATCCTGTACTCCTCACATAAGGTGTAATTCCAGTGGTATGTTTTAATTGTGACTAGATCTTTTCTGTTATCTTCAGACTGTCCTTCGTGGTTCACTTTGCTTTCTCCCATCTTCGTTTTTTAGTGTTGTTTCTGGTTAGATAAGCTAATTGAGAATCATTCAAAGTTTGTCTGGTTTTTAAACTGGCTGCTGTAAGAGAGTGAGTGTGGTGTAGAAAAGCAAGAGGCCAATTTTGAGCTTCAAAATTCCTGTTTAGCAGTGCACGTTGTCACTTGCAGGTCATAGGAACATCCATATTTGCAAAAATAAAGGAAACTGAACAATGGACCCTCTGTTGAGGTCTGTGCTGATACCAGTTTAGTTAGGCTTCTATTTGTGCTATCTGATTTGATATTTTATGCTTCTGATACATGTAACATTTGTTAAGCCTAACAAGAAAGTGTGTGTTTCAGCAGTGGAGCACAAAAAATGGTATTATGAAAAGCATGGGCTGAACGTTTCTCTCACTGAAGTTTGTAGTGAAGGTTTCCCTGACTCTCAGGGGCTGGGATGAATGATTTGGTGGCTGCTTCCAGGTCTGATGCGATGGGGCCCTTCTTACATCTCTGCCTGACGTGGGGAGATAGATATTCATAGGATGGTGCTTGCTTGGGATTTAATAATTTGTGTTTTGATGAGTAGCCTTTTTGTTAGTTTTGTTCAAAAGTCAAACAAGACAAAATAAATTTAAAATTATGCATGAGTTGTAATTGACTTATTCCTAAATACTGTTTTTCTTTTGCCCTTCTTAGTAAATCACTGGTTTTACCTTCAGCAGGTGCAGCATGTTCTCCTAATGTTGTTTTATATAGACATGGTCACAGTTATTTGCAAGTGTTTTATTTAGTGATAACAAGTCACTTTTCTGTTTTGCAATTTTGTGTATTTCGTTGCTATCACTGTAATCATCTCTAGCACTAACACTGCACTGCCAGAAACATATTAAAGTGTGGTGTTACCACATCTCTTTCTTGATGTAATTCAGGGAGTATCATGTACACTGACATTTGTATTGTTTGGTAATGTTAGGAAGTAAGTGTGTGTGTGTTGTGGGTTTTGTTGTTTTGTTCTTTTAAGCCAATCAATTCTACTGTAGCAACATTAGTGGTTTGTCAGTTGGTTTTGGTATCCAGAGATTCTGATGTGAAGTTGCTTTAGAAAGTAAACTGGGCAAACACTTAACGTGGTAAAAACTGTACCTATACTGATGTCAGCAAAGTTATCCAAGGCTGCCTTTGACTCCAACAATATAAACTAAGTAGCTAAGAAGTTTTGAATTTTAGTGGTGCCATGTAGCTCATATAGAGGACACTGGCAGCAATGTTTTTAACCACAGATAAGGTGATTTTATTAATTAATATTTTGCCCAATATTGCTTACAATGCTACCATGTTGCTGCTTTTTAACTAGACTACTGTCTTTTCTTTTTGCATACATTGGAAGCATGTTGAAAATACAGATAAAGAATTGTCATGGATGTGGTTTATTGTATAAGGTTCTGGGCTGTTAGCTGGAAAAATGATAGAGTGGAATGCATGTGAAGCAACAAATGTTATACAAGACTGTCCATGAGCATACATGTGCACATAACAGACATAAACCACACCAGCACGTAGGATTTGTGTGTTTGATCTTGTTTAATGTGCATTTCTCTAGAGCTCATGTTTTATTCATTATTCTTAAGCCATTCCTGAGGCAGCATCATTCTTGCTGTCAACTGCAGAAGATAGAGCTACTAGGCTGCACTTGACCATTTTCATGAAAATAAATCTAAGCACAAAATATATGTTGTTTTTTCTCTGTGAGTTATAGAAGAAATAGCCACTAAAATATTAGGTTATTATTTAAGCCTCTACCTGCATAAAAGTGATTTTAACTGAGGGGCTGGAGTGTTGGGAAGGAGGCAGGAGGGAGGTTGTGTTACCTGAAGATGATAGACACTTATTTCTGTCTGACTTCAGGTCTTGTGTGCTTTGCACATGCTGATTTCCAATCAGATTGATTATTGTAAGGCGTTTGCAGGAATGATGCCAGAATAAATGCATACATAAATCATTACAGGATAATGATGTTTAACTTGTAATGTAGTCTTGAGGCTTTATATATTTTGGTGATTTATATACTTTGTGTGCTTTCTAATTCTGGAAGCTATTTCGTGCTAATTCTGGAAGCTCAGTTTTGTGCTCTTCTGGCAAGATCTGAAAGCTCCACGTGGGATAGAATGCTATGATGGTGTTTCCAGTAGAAATTTGGAAGCATACAGCTATAAATTTATCAGCTAGAAGGAGGACTGCTGTTTTTAATAATGATCTATATAACATCAATTATACATTCAGAGAAAATAATTTTAAAAGACAGTAGAATACGTGGTTATAACACTTGACTGATTTGCATTTATGTGGAAATCCTAATTTTTTTTCTTTAAATGTAGTTAAAAAGAAAGGATGACTTAATACCTCTCTTGCATAGATTAACTGTTGCATGGCAGGTGTTGAGGTCACACTTCCATAGAGATTAGTTGGTGTGCACTGCTGTTTCTTTCCACACGAAAAGTGTACTTTGTGGGCTGGCTAAGACAGCCCTTGGGATCATGTAGTATGTGGTCACATTACCAATAATGACACCACATTGGCTCAGGAAAGGCTTGAATGATGAGACTGACTCAGTTTACTCTAACTTCTGAACTCTGGCCTTTCTCAAGTGAGAAATGATGACATAAGATTGTGGCTTTTATTCTTAAATTTCCCTTAAAAAAGAAAACGGGCAAAATTTAATTATTTTCCCATTGTAAAAAAATAATCAGCTATCCAGCTTGTAAAATGGGGCCTCTTAAATTTGCAGCATGTGGCATTGTTCATTAATAAAGGTTGTGAAGTGAAGCTTCAACCCAAGCAAAAGTGAGGGGAAGCTGAGCAGAAAGTTATAAAGGATTTTATATGAGGATTTCAAAAAGAACTTGTTCTACCACCCTTTGAGGCTAAATAACATGTTTATAAAATGGAGAGCTACCAATTTTACTGTTGTTTCTGTGGAGCTGAATGTTTTTCCTGAGGCTAACCATACCTTGGGAACATATTTAATGCAGGTGGAACATGAACCACCACTTGTCCTATTCTGAGCATAGTCAATTAAGAATGTCCATTGGTTACTGTTTAACCATATTTGGGGAAGTCTTCTTGCATAGCTGGATATCACTCTCATTTATGTTGTGATCCCTGTTCCTATTTTTAACTCCAAGAGACACTAGAGCTAATTAGATAAATATGCAAATGACTAGAATGTACTGAATGTGGGTAGATCTGTAGAATTTTTGCTGTTGTTTCCTGAATGAATTCTTTGGTTTTGCATTCAATATAAGTTCTACTGAATTAAAGTGAGTCTCAGAAAACTTTTATTTAAACTTTGTGATTTATGAAGTGACGATTTTAAAGAATTGTGTTGGGCAGTCTTAACTCTAAAAACAGACACTGTTAACCAGTTATCCATTTTGGAAAACTTATTAACTGTAGATTTTATTTTTACTTTGATAAATGATAATGATTTAGCACTAATTATAGTAGTAATAATTACATGTGATGCTTGCTTGTTTTCATTAAGCTCTGTGAGGGCAAATATCAAAAAGAAAAGAAAAAAAAGCTATCAGCAGTTGGAGCACTGAGACCTTGTTCTTTTAAGGCAGTCTGAGAAATACTTCAAGCTAGCATGTGCCGATGTGGCTGCTGAAAGACTTGGTGCTGATGTTTCTGAGATCTTTTGCTTGCTAGCTCAAGGGAGGGCAAAGGAAAACGTTTCCCCAAGGAAGGAACGTGTTGATGTGCCTAGGAACTGCAAGGAAGACTTTGTGGGGAAAGAAGTGAATAGTAGAGAGAAGAGGAGGGGGTGTGCCAGAGATGCTGATTTTTGTCAGGTCACATTATCTGTTGAGCTGGCCTCAGGCTGGGCAAAGTTAGGGTTGGTTGGATCCTGTATGAGACAACAAGTGATTAATTAGCCCCATGAGACTGAGCGGTGGGACTGATAAAGCTTTTTTACCACTCTGGTTTTGTCTGGTGGCTAGTCCCTCTCTATAGATGTCTATATATGTTTAAAGAATTTAGCCAATGTTGCAGCCATTTTCTCAGTGGACGCACAGATATGCCCTCTTTTTTACTAAGATGTTTTGAAGTGATCTCAGATGTGTTAGGCCCCTGAAAGAAATTAATATTTTCGTTGCAAATGGACAGAACTTTAAGTATTTTTCACATTCATGTGCACATTTGCATTTATATTTTCATGATCAAATTTGTTCATTTCTTTTGGAATTCATACAAAACTAGTGTTGTTTCACGTGGATTGCATGTTCTCAACTTAGTATCTCTAGAGGTACCTCTTCCCCACTGTAATGCTTTTGGCCTGTGTCCCCAAATACTTTTTCTCCCATGGGCCTCAGCAGCCATGTGGAGAAGATGTGACGTGACTGATGGTGTGTGTTGACTGGCTGCCAGTATGCTGATTGATTAAATCCTGGGCATGCAAGAGAAAATCTGGAGCTCTTTTAACCACGGGCATGCCAGTTTAGCCAGTTGCCAGTGGTCATAAAACTTTCAGAAATGTAGTTATTTTTGGATAACTTTTGCCCTGTGCTGGTTTTAGTTGAAATTGGATTGTAAGTCCAGAAACTGTTATGGGAAAAAAGGAGAGAGGCTGTTGATCTGGCCAGTCAGGACTGAAGGTGTGAACACTGTGGAGCCTGGATGTTTTCTCCTCTAGACTTCTGCAGTGGTTCTGACTTGTACAGGCTGTTTCCAGATTGGCACAAGTCTAATGGGGTGAATTCAAAGTTCGTTCTTCTTGTCTCTGCTTTGCACTCCCATGTTTTGGCATTCAAATCCCTGATCTCGAGTTGTAGGCACAATGTAGTCACTGCCTTCAGGCCTGGGAAGGTACTGTGGCAAACTGCAGGTCAGCAGACTGCCTGACTTCCTGTGGTGCTGTGTGGATATGAGTGTGATGCAGCATAACTAGTCAAAAATGCACTTATCCTTCATGGTGTGCAACCCAGTGTACTGAGAGGGGTGGCAGCATGTGACTTTCTGAGGACTCGTATAGCACGTGAGCAAATGAGCTGGATCTCTGTTAGCTGGAGGGGTAAGTCTGTTTGCAATCCTGTTCTCATTCACACTGTTAATTCAGTGCATTTTGTGTTGCTGAAAAAGTGCTCTTCCAGGCAAAAGCTATTGGTGATATGCAAAGTTTACTAATATATTGATGACAAAGGAGAATCACAGTGCACACAACTAATGAAATTATTTGCCTGGGTGTCTAACCCCTAACCCTTTTTAGGGTGCTATGCAGTGATGACCACAGAAATCGGGCAATGGAAAGGAAATGTGTTGCAGGGAAGGAGATGTGGAAAAGAGGATGAGTGCAAAGTGGATTTGTAGGGGAAAAAAATTTGTCTAAGGATTCAACATTGATCCTGTGCATTTTAGTGAGGTTTATTTCAGTTCTGTGCATGATAATACCCTTGGACTTTCTGGAGTGCATCAGCCTGCAGGGAAGCGTCCATGCATGTGCTCTGAGTCTGCTCAGCCATGGGGACCAAGGTGCAATGAGTGGGGTACATGGGGAGAGTCACTTGGGAAGCAAACTTCTGAACCAGTTGTGTATGAATAACCTGCATGATGCTAACACGGTTATGCCCCCCCCTAGAGTGCCTCTGACAGTGCTGCTAACATGCTTAAAGAGCACTTTGAATCCTTTTAAAAAAGGAATATAGTTTTTTTAAAAAGTTCCAAATTTTGGTAGCTGTGAGGAAACCAAAGATGAGTGTCAGTGGTGAGTAGCCCTCAGCAGCAAAGTTGGTCCCAAACTATAAGCATGGCAACCAAATGACACGTTTTGGCAGATATTTACAACTGGCAGAAGTTACAAAAAAAAAAGGAAAAAAAAAAAAAAAGCAGAGCCAAGTGAGGTGTAAAGGGTAAATGCTACTAAAAAGGAAAGAAAAAAACCCCCAAGGCCAGAAAGATCTTTACTGGATGGAAAATTCAGTCTTCCATGTGAGGAGGAGGAGAAAAGAGCTGTTGCTGAGTTGCTTCATTTATAGCCATGGTCTCCCCTAGAGAGAGATTACCTAGCTCTGTGTGAAGAGCAAGGTGTTAGCTCCTTTTGAGAGGAAAAGGGTAGACCTGGTGAGCTGAATGGGATGAGTCATCTGCTTTTCTAGGATTAAAAATGTTGGCATTGCTTGTAGTGACTGTGGGATTTAAAGTGAAAAACCTTTGTTAATAAGAATGCCTCACTGACTCATTTGTGACTGACAGGTTTTTTTTTTGCCTGAAGAGGGTTCAGTTCTTGCTGTTTGCAGGAGGAATTCAATGGCTTTGGAATTTATAAATTTTTCTCTTTCAATTTCTACAAGGTCAGTGAAAGGTGTATTTCAAAATTTCAAGGTTTGCTTCTTCATGTTTTTCCTCTTCAAAAAAAAAAAAAAAGGAATGATAAAGTTAGCAAATGGCTGTGAGACTTTAAAACTCCAAAAGAGATTTCTGTCCTTGCACACTTTTCTTCCTCCTGCCTGTAGACAAGAGGTAGCTTCGCCTACTCACTTGACTGACCTGTCACTTCCATCACTGACAGTTCTCTACTTTTATGTGGAGATTAATGAATAATTTGTTATTTCTTCTGTCAAACTTGAAAGCCTCGGAGGTGCAAAGAACACTCTAAGCTCGTAGTCATGCAGCTTTTGAGCATGGAAACCTTTGTAATGCTTAGAAGATCTCCAACAGAAGTGGTTGGATCTGGTTTGGCCATTGCATGGCTTGCTTTCTCTTGTGCCTCTAAAAGAGCATAATTGCCTGGCATAATATCAGAGACAAGTGTGCTGTTGAATACTGAAGTGGCTGAGATGAAAACTGAAGGCTCAGTCCATCAGTGTTATTTTGCTTGTACTCTTCTAAGCTGTGCTCAGTAACCTTCATCTGTGGGAGCACTCCCTCACTCCTCTGCAAGAAATTTGCTCCAGTTGTTGGGCACTCTCTAGCCTATACTGTGTGCAATTCATGTGTACTTGAGTAGCTTGAGAGCCATGGAGAAAATGCCTGTTTGTGCTGTCCCTGTGGTTAGAATGCTTCTGTGCTCAGTGAGTGTGGAAAAGCTACGTCAGCTTCTCCAGTTGTTCGTGAGCAAGTGCTTCTGCTTTGCCAGGAGAGTTCACTTTGCTGTACAATGCAGAAATGGTACAAAACTGCAAGGAGAGGGAGTGGTATTCTGGAAAGCCAGAATGACAGGAAAGAATTTCTGGAGGAGAAAGGAGAAGCAGTAGAGGGCTGCAGAGCTTAGGGAGCAGGACAGCTTGACTATGTTTTTGGAGAGAAACTTTTTGAAAGGAGAGGAAGAAATCAGGATATGTGATGTCGGCAATCCAAACAGAAGCAGTTAATAAGAGTTGGAGAAATGGACAATTAGTGGTTTTTTTGGCAAGGATTCCCATTGGAAACTAATCTATGGGAGTAAAACCAATAATAAATATCAATGAGATGTTAAACATAAATAGTCATTTCCCATATGTTCTGGGGCTCTACTTCATGTGACAATGTTTGCTAAACAAAAACAATTCCAGTTTAGGATGTTTAAATCAGGCAGCATTTCAGCTGTTTGCACATCAAAATGCAGCATTTTTTAATGTTTGTGGTTACACCTGTTACATGCAGCAGCTGGCAGATGCATTGTGTAGAAACTGTTTCTCAATTGTTTAAAGAGAAAGTATTTGAAACAAATAATACTTTCTTGATTCTGATTTTTTTGGCAGAGATAGGATGATAGATGGAGTAATTTAGTGAATGTCTTAAGTTATAATTCATTATCTATATTTCAAAGGCTAATTACTGCAGAGTGTCCAGGAAAAGTAGGCTTTGCATGTTGGATCCATGTTAGGTGAGAATCATGAATAAATGTTTAAAAATTGAATAAGAAATATTATTTATATGAAGATAGAAGAAAAAAAAAAAACTTAAATTTGTATGTTTCAAATCTCAGGCAGGCCTGACCCTGCTTTTTGGCCAACGAAGTCTGATCAGGGCAGGACCAGATGAGTAATGTTTGTGGTGGTGCAAATCCCTGGTGACCAATTCTGAGCAGCTGCAGTTCCTAGTTATTGGAAAACTCAGGTTTTGACTAAGCCAACAGCTGGGGTCTGGCAGGTTAGTACTAATACAACAAATTAGCATCATCAGCTTGACAATGGCAACAGCTTTAAATGTTGACTAAGAAATTTTAAGTTCTTTATTCCAGTTTTGCTTGTTGGCTAAAGGCAGAAAAAATTGGCAGTAAAGTAAATCCTCTGAATACAATTCACTGTTCTGTGTATGTTGCTCAGGAGTAGCACAGTAGAATTAATTGGTACTATTCATATTAGTGTGATGAAGCAAATGTTTCTTTTTTCTCTCTAGGTTTGTCCAGTCCAGGGAGTTTTGTTGCTTTTGTAAGTTTTGCTCCCAGAGTAACATTATATGCTTAATAGAGATGCCTTCATGGGGATTTTACTGCACTCCTGAGATAGATGATAAAATATAAGGCAAATCCAGCTGTGAAAATAAGCCCCCTAGTCTATTATTTTAAAACTGATCTAATCCAAAATGTTTAATAATTGAGGGGATTGTGCAACATTCTTTTTTACCAATTTATTGATTTAAGATACTCTTCTGGTCAAATGTGAATGCTGCTGGTGTTTCAGTTTAAAATACTATCTTTCATAAACTTAAACCAACAGTATCAAATAGAAAAAATGATGGATATGAGAAAGTATGTAGACAAGATGGTATTTTGCAGGCCAGATGAAAAATAAATTTCCATACTTTGGATATTATGCCGGAGGTTTCATAATATTTTCATTTGGCCACCTTCTGAGTGTACAGATACAAAAGCAGGATAGAAATTTTATTTTTAAAAAAAAAGTTTGGGTTTTTTTAAGGTCATCTTTTATATTTGACGGGTTTTTGTTTTTTTTTCTTTCTTTTTTTTTTTTCAGCCATGGTTCATATTTTCCTTTTTTTGAGTTATCAGAAGTAATCTGAGTGCTATGAGCAATGTAATGACTCCACTACTACTTCTGCAGTAACAGTTATCCTTATGTTCCTGAAAGGACAGTGTGCATCACATAGCTGTGAGAGGAAAAGATGACCTATTGTGCATTGACAAACAGAACCAAGAAGAATGTAGCCTGCACCACTTTAAAATAAGAGGTAGAGGATAGATGGGGAAAGTAGAAGAGAGATGCCTTTCGTATAAGTTTTTAGTTTTTCTGGTTATTCTGTGATAACTGAATAAATGCTTCTAGACGTTGCCACTAAGATTACACATCAAATTACATGCTCAGTGGCAGTTTGCCACTGCCAGGGGCACTACTGCATATCTAATCTGATGCAGGGTTTAGAGGCAGTATTTTCTTTAGTAACAGATGCATCTATTGAAGGTCTTTAAATTTTAGTATTATACGTTTTGCAGTTTATGACAAAAAATAGTACTGCTACTACATAGAAACAATGTTGAACAATGTTTTGCTCAACTTTACGAACAAGAGTATTAATACATGGTTTTTGTAAGCTTATGTTTTACTTGGACTGCGTCTCGTGCTGTTGAATCTACAACTGGACCAGAGGAGCTATAAATATTTTTAATTGGTCTCCTTTGGTTATCTAGAGTTACTGTAGTAGATGTACATATGAAATTCCTCTTTGTTTTCTTTTTATTTTGTTAGTTCTATGCTAATCCGTCCTTTTGTGATATTTTGGAGAGAATTTTAACCACTTTTTGCAGATAACTACTTTAAAGCTTAAATGATATGTGCATCTGTGCAAACTAAATCAGCATACTTCATTCAGAGCTAGTTCAAGAGGAGGACAAATCTACTAGTCAGAGCCTGAGCTTCTTCTCTGTTGCTAGAACTTGTCTACAATTTCTCAGGATTCCCAGGCTGATTTGTCAGTGTGCGCCAGAACTGTCCTGAAACAAGCTTCAGAAATCCCATGACGCTTTATGTGGGAAATGTTTGTGCTGATAATTGCACAGTAACACCTGTGTGACTGTGTATTAAGTTATTTTTCTTTTTCTTCATGTTTTCAGCCTCTCTTCAGTGATACTTCTGTGAAAACAGTTCAGTGAGGGTCTGATGCCACAATTTACTCCCACAGCATTGCATTGTATTCCATCATTAAATTAATTAGAGATGACCGCAGACTAAATACTGCTCAGAACTGAGCAGCCCTGCATAGGCAGGTCTTAAAATTCCAGAGAGCCAAAATTAACTCTGAATCCATACTTGGATCATTCATAGGCAGCTCTTTGCAAGATCAGTCATAAATTGTGCCTGAGTGACACTTTCGATAGTTACAACATTTGAACAAAAGGTAAGGAAAGAGCAGGGACTGTTGCTTACATACTGAAACTGAGCTAGGTATAGCTGCTTTCACTCAAACCTGCTGATTATGTTGGTTTTTTATGGGTTGTGTGTAGCAATGTGTACTGCTAAGCTTAATAGTAAAGAAAATAAAAATCCTGGAAAATAATAGTTTCTGTTCTTGAAAGAGTATTGGTTAGGACAAAGAAGTTTAAGTAAAATATAAAACCTGTTTGTTACTCTTCACAGTTAAACATTGATCTCAAGAGTTTATAACAGATGTGTCATATTTGAAAAATGTTGCTTCTTTTCAGTCACCAAGTGTACAGACTAGCAGATTAGTGACAAGCTTTGGTATTCATGTGCTGAAAAAGGAAAAACAAAGGCAAAGCTTATAGCCAGACAATTACAGCTTAAGCAGCAGCTTAAAATAAAATTGATACCAATTTATGAATTCTGTAAACTATGTAGGTAGTGAAGAGAGAAAGCACTTTCCATGTTTTAATGACATTTTTATGTTTAGTGCTTTTAAATAACTTTTTTGGAATTTGGTTAGTTCTGATTCCTTGTCTTGTACTGTTGCTAACTATATTTATTAAATATTTGATTCTAGTTAGCTTTTAATACCTATATGTGGAGATAACCTTAAATAAGATAATAATATGTATTTGAAAAGTTTTTATTTAGTATCTTAGAGGAGTCTGAATCAAGCATGCAGCTTTTTTGACAGAAAAAAATCTGTGCTGTAAGACAGTGGCAGTTGGTCATTGCCTACTTATAAAAATACCCTAAGTTTAAAAGGCTAATGATAAAAAAAAAGGCAGCAAATTCCTGGCAATAAAATAATTCAACTGACTTTAGCCTTCTACATATGATAGGGGTTTTTGTAACCTGACACTGTAATGAATTATTTGATCAATCTGACTGAAATAACTGAGAATGTCTGCTTTGCTTTTGTATTCTTCCTTGCTTGATTGGATTGTGGAATTTTTCACCATGATTCATCACAATATTCAACAGCCACTCCTCCATGTGAAAGGCTTCCAAGAAAGAAAACAACAAAAAAACCATAAAAATAAGGGAATGGCAGTAAAGATCATGATTCTTTTCATTTGTAATATGGGTTTTTCTGGTCTACTACTATTGTCTTTTAACACAAAGACCATTTTACAGGTGGAAAATGGGGGCATTTAAATCCACATTGTGAAATGTAGCTACAAATGTCACATTTCTCTATGCTAGGATGTCTCTCCTCAGAATTCCATTTTAAAGTTTTTTTTTAATTGCTTTCATAGCACAAAATGAACCTAAATGGAAAACAAACTGTCCCTCCTGACAGTGGTTCTGAAGAAGTCTCTGATGGGTACCAGAACGGGACATGTGGAATTGCTGGTTCCTACTGAGTGGTTTGGCCTTTAGAACTTCCTCAAGATCTCATGGAAAAACGATGTCAGAAGGGGAAATGGAATTTTTTTCTCTAGAACAAATCTATTTTTATTAACAAAAATATAATTGAGGTTTTTCATGGTTTCCACTCAGAGTTTCTGGTTTAAATGCTCATTACCCTGTAAAGTTTAGTGCTGTTTAGGTAAGCAATTCCCAGGCTTTTCTAATGCCTGAGAATGGCTATTTTGGGACTTTGAATTAATAGTTTTCTGAGGGAGAGGGAAAACAGGGAAGGATGGCAGTGACCTTTAATTTTTCTTTTTTAATTTTAGCAAAACTTTATGTTGAACGTTGAAGCTTGAACTTACTAAGGATATGCTGCTGAAGTGTTTCAGGTCTGACCATTACACAAACTTTGAAAACTACTTAATGTGCAGGATTCCCTTTGAAGAATTATTAGGTGCATAGTGAGCGGCTTGTGTTTTCCTGTGTCACATTTCATGATCAGGCATTAAGGAAGGATAACATCATGCTTGCATGGTCTAAAATTGCATTACCTTTTTGATTAGTTATTTGAGGTCTTACAGAAAAAAATTGTGTACATGTAAATATTCATGTAAATATTTTAAGCCAACTTTCCTAAATGCAGATGAGATTCTCTGTAGTGGAACTCTGTCTGGAAACTAAAACTTTTTTTGCTAATCATTTATTTGAATACTTGAGGTACTGCTAAGTTTCATAGTATTGGCAGTTATTGTGATGGTTTGGTTTTTTGGGTGTCTGCTCCCTTCTCCCCTTCTTCCAAAGGCAAGTGTACATTTTTTTACCATTTCTGAAACAAATTGAGCTATTTATCTGTAAGTCTGGTCTTCGGAGTTTGCAAATGTTTTGATGAACTTGTCTTGAACAGTGAAACTTGCAATTAACAGAAAAAGGCTTTTTCTGACCCAAGTAATCTTCCAAACTGTCGGTCGGGGATCTAATTTCAGATTAATAAATTGAAAATAATTTCATGTCTCCCAAAAGACTTGAACATACTGGATCCTCCTGCTGACTGTAGGGTTTGTTTTTCATTCACTGTGTTTTAAGTGCTTCTGCCCTCTCTTTGTGCAAGGCCTCTATCTACTTCGAGGAGAGGATTTTTTACAAACTATAGCAGGAGCGGAGCCAAATAGCTACATTATTTTAATTAAATAATGTTGCAGCTTTTAATTTTAAATGCTAATTGAAAGGCTTTTTCCTTACATGAGCAAAGCCTGAAGGGTTACTGCTTTCCTCTAACAGCTGCTCACATCACTCCTACCTAGAGGATGGACAATTGCATTCCTTTTGCTGATTTCAGTTCTTGCAATGCTGCCAGTTGCAGCAGAGAGACCCAACTGTGAATACTGACAGCATGTGACTTCAGAAGTTACTATGTTTGTTTTAATTAATTTCTATGTAATACAGTTTTTCTTTTTCCTTTAATGTGGAAACTTCACTTGAGCTCTTGTTTTACATTTTGAATAATTATTTTAAAAGCATTCTTTCTCAGTTTCTTGTATTCTATTGGCAATATTTTCCAAGAAGTGTGGGCCAGTTGTGTTTCTGTATGGTACTGTGGACATCATGATTTAAATCTGTGGATCAGAGCAGAAAATTTATTTGGGATTTAAAATGTATGATTTTGGGATTTGGGGACTGAACATTGGGGTAAAGGTAAAAATATGGTATGACTAAGTGGAGAACATGTGAGTTTGAGGCTGTAATTATTTATTATAGAAAAATATGAGTAAAAGAAATCGTGGTCTCAAGAATGTGGCTTCTGTGGTTGTGTTGCTACACTGTAATTTATTTCAGACACTGGAACAGCACTGCTGTCAAGGTGGACTCCAACTTTGTATTTATCAAAGCTACATTTGTTTAATTATCCTGTTAATGACAAAACATCCACAAATGGACATCCCCAAAATAGTAATATATCAAAATTATTTTTTTAACTTTTTTATGCTAATGGTGGTTTTAATTTCTATACGTTGTTCTTACTCTTTTTTGCAAGCATTATCAGGAATGGGTCATAGGACTGATTAATAGAAGACCTTAAGAATGCAAACTGAAGCATAATTGGTGTCAAATACAGACTAGGTAAAAGCATAACTTTATGTACATTTCCTCTTAATTATTAAAATGCATGAAAACCCCCACAGTTTTATTTAGGCATAATCCTTGTCTCTTAATATATGCTGCAGGTGATATTTTTTTGTATGCAAGTGGGAACATTTGTGTAGGAGAAGGTTGATTAAAAAGAGTCTAAAAGACTCTAAGTGTAGCTAAGCACATATGCTAAGTACTTAATAAACTTAGATATGTGTAACAATCAGCTTTCCATTCCTTGCTGGAGGCTGGAGTCAGCCTTGACTCTGAATTGAAAGTTATTACTGATACTATACAAGCTCAAACTGAGCTATTTTGAATAAAGTGTAGAGTTTGCAGTACGTGTGTTGCATTAACATTTTAGGCCTGGGAAGGACAGAGTATACAGCTTGGCTGAAGGTAAAAGCTGGTTGTGCTTTCTAAGGATCTGGCCTTTGCTCGTACTACATCAGTTAAATCTACTTGCCTCTTAAAATTCTTGTATTTGCTGTGTTCTCTGTTGTATTGATAGAACTGTGAAGGCAGGATTCAGAGATGGTTTTCCTGTGGCTCCATCCTCCATTTCATGAGGATGATGAGCCCTTTCAAATGAGTGAGTTTTTAGAATTTGGCAGAAAATATGCTGTATAATATTTGAGCTGTATTTACAAACAGTTATCTTTGGTGTATTTTATTTGATTCACCATTATATGTGTAAAAATGCCTGCACACAGTAGAAATACAGCTATCTCTCTTAGTTCCTCAGTGTTCCAGACATTGAAATCCATGCCAACCCATGGCTAAACTCACATGGAGATAATAAGTTGTATGTTTGCTTTACCCCCATTTACCAGGTTCTTCTGTTGTCAGTTTTTCCACTTTTCCCAAGTACCCAAGCTCTGTTTGCCCCTTATAATAGGCAGAAAAAGATCTATCTGTAAAGGGCTGTGTCTTAATGGATGATTGAGTTGGCATGTGAAGTCAAGGCTGTGACCAGCTTGAAACACCCATTAAAAGTTTATATGAACTTTTGGGGGCTCCTTGGGTCTTGCCACTTGCATGACTGTGGGCCCTTAGAGGGAGAGGCCAAAGCAATTACTGGCATCTCTCTCCCAGAATGACTCCATGCACATTTGTCCTCACCAGACCTGCAATCTGAGTAGTTACACGCTGCTTTCTCAAGGCTGTCAACACATTTGAAAGGATCATCTAGCCACTCTTCAAATGTTCCCAGCTAGAGACTCTTGTGGCTTGCCTTGAAATCCTTTTGGATAAACCACAGACACTTGAGCCTGGGGTTACTACTTGAAACATTCATGACAAATCTGTTGATTACTTCTACCTAATTGTCATTCGACCCGCAGACCAAAGGCAAACCACCAGAGCTCCATGTCTAAGGGAAAGGCTAAGGGTTATTTGGTTTTATTGTGGCTGGAAGATTGACACCTCTCAAAGCCTCATGCCGGCGAGGCCCTACTTACTGTCTGACTGGAGAAGCAGCACAAGGGGACCCATACCTTTTAGAGAAAAATCCTTGCAGGCATCCTTTTGGATTCCCTGCCCCTGATTCATGAGGAAGGGCCTGAATAAGAAACAAAACCAGGGGGAATCCCGAGTGTTTACTCTAAGGGTGAGGCTGCTTTTAAAACCAAAAATCCCTGGTATTACTACAGAGCTACAATGCTGCACTTTCGTGGCTAGTTTCACTAGGCAAAGTTCTTAAATTTCCTATTTAAAAATACTTTTAAAAGCTTGCAAGATTTCTTATTTTAAAACTTGTAGATGAAGAGTCATCTTTGTACAACAATTTTGATCCCTTTCACTATTTCAGTGCTGCTGTAGACGTGTGTGGGAGTAACTTAAAATTTCTTAGGTATGTGAATATGCCTGCTGAAGTCAGTAGTACTTAAAATTGGACATGTTTGCAGGTTTTGACTTCTAGGCTTCAGCACAGAAAACATTTTCTGAGCAAAAATTGTATTCTGTAAGCATAATCTCATGTGTTTCTCCACTCCAAAATTGGAGTCTGCTGGAAAACCTGCTGACAGGTTTATGAGCAAACTAAAGCCTTTTCTGGTGTATTAGGCCTGCGAATGTTCATGTACCTGTGTCAGTGAGACCCTTTCTCCAGTGATGAGCAGACAACAACCCTGCTTGCAGAGGTGAGTGTTCTAGTGTTCTGGATAAATCTTAAACTCTCAGTCCAGAGAGCACTATGAGCAGTAAAATCCCTGTGTGTTTTTCAAAAAAGTTAAATGAATGAATTTTAACATTGGACTTTGCCTCTGAAGTGAGCAGCCAAGTAATTTGAATTATGGTGGTATTATCACCTATGTGCATCCAGTAAGGCACTGGGTGATGTGCTGTAGTTGTACTGGAGCTTCAGGACAAAAGCTTATAAATAAAACTGGCAAAAAGAAATCATGGAGAACTCCAAGGAATCAGGTAGAACAAATGTTCCTGCAAAATGAAAGTAATTGATAAAATTAATAGAGGACCATTAATAGAGTTGCTTTACTAATACTAAACAGTTTGTTATTGTCTCTCTGCATAGGGAATGTTTATGTCTAGAGACTTCTCCTTGAGAGTTTATTGTTTTCTCTGTCATTGTGTGTTATATATCTAGGGGAAAAATGAGATGAAAAAGTAGCAAGTTGAAATAGAACTTTGTGGAATTTGACTGCAAATGGCTACAGTTCTTTGGGAGGATATAAGCATCTTTTTCAGTGTGCTGCATCAGCTTTGGTTGTCCTGGCAGTTTTCCCTGAAGGGGAATGTTGGCTGGCAGCATGTGGGATGAAGTGCCCACAAACAAGGCGAGATCTCATCAGCTGTGCTGAGCTGAGGTTGTGAAGGCTGCCCAGGCAAAGGAAGCAGGCTGGGAATGCTCTGGTTGAGCACTCTGGTTGCTAGAAAGAGTCTAACTGATTCTCCCCCATGCACCCTCCCACCAACATTTTAGGGTGCACAAGGTCCAAATTTCCAGAAAAATTTAATTTTGACATGCATTATAAAGTTAGATAATATAGTGTGTAGGTCTGGAAATGCTTCTGTTACTTAGACAGTGGTGAAGTAATGGCAGCATTGTTTGTTTTAGAAGACATTTCACTAAGATGGAAAAAAAAATGTTACCAGAAGGCTGAACAGCTAATGATTTTGGTATGAGTGCTCTTTGAGTCATTTGTCTTGAAGCAAGATGATTAGTTTGGACTTTTAACTTCATAAACTGTATTTCTCTTGAGAAAATAGGAATGGGTGTTAAAATAATCTGTAATTTCATTTCAATTAGAGCTAAAAATAATATTCAAAATTATGAATGTGTCTATGATGTTTTCTTGAAAGTAACCTGTCCAGGTAGTTAAAATGAGTTCAGTGGCGAAATTACCATTTTGTCTAAATAGTGATGAACAGATGATTGCATAATCTAAATGTACCTCATACCATGCTTAATTTCCCATACTAATGTCCTGTGGGACAGTCTTACTACTTTGATGAAGATCAAAATACATAATTATATAGATACTACTGAGTCTACATAAAAGGCTTCCTTTTATTTAAAGATTTGAGGTTTGGTTGTGTTTTTTTTTTTTTCCTGTGGACCTTCATGCTGTCAGAGTTGTTAACATACTATCACAGTAGACTCTTTTCTGCTACTTCTGTGGTACTGGCCATGATGGAATGAAAGAAGAGTAAAACACTCAGTAATTTTATATCTTAGATGTTCTAACATAACTGATATTTAAAATCAACTTAAACTTTTTTAAAGTACAACTTGGTCATAATAGACTCAAATGTCCTATTCTCAAATAATTTTGTCATTCTTTTTTGTTCACTCCTAAAGCTGTTTGTTTTGCCAAAGCTAACCAAAATCTCTTCTGGTAAAAATGAAGACCTAGAAGACCCCATATCCACATCAATTTTAAAGAGAACATGTGCTTATACTTCATTATCTTTATAAATTTTAAACATATTGTATGGATTTTTGAGATTGTGTTTGCCCAAGTGCATATCTTTTGTGCTATGATCTTTTGAGGGATCGCATGCCAAGGAATATTTAGAGAAATTTCTATGGTTAAAGAAACAATTTCCTCCTTCAGTCTGTGCTGAATCATTTTTCTAGCTGTGGACATGTCTTATCTCTGGATAAGATAACAATTCGTGCTATATGGGATTGTTAACTCTCTTGTGGCACTTCATTAGCTGTGATATGTTAATCCTTTGGTTTTACAATTTTAGTTCTCTTAATTCTTTTACTTCTGACTTACATACTATGTGCAATTTTGGTTTCCAAATATTTTCATACATAAAGCTGTTGAACAGAATGACATCCGAATGTTGAAAGAAGCAGTGTTGCCTTAATGTCTGGTGGGGTTTCTCTATTAAGACAGGAGAGTTTGGGGATTGCTTTATCCATCTCACATGGAGTTTGGAAGTCTTAATTTCAAATTTCATCAGTTGTTTGCACAGGAGATTGAAAACTGGAGAAGACAGGGAAAGAAAAGGAATCAACAGAAGTGTGGCAAGGTAGGTTTTTTTAATTAGAGCATTTTTAGTGGACGTGGTCAAGATCAAGGCAACACTTCTAAACAGGATGTTCAACATATGCAGAGTAACAGCAAATGTCCTTCCTTTTTCTGACCACAAATGTGATTATCTTTAGGCATGTGAAGAGCTCCTATTGGCTTCATTGTACTAAATACTTTAGTAGAAATAGCATGTATAAAAAATTGAACAAGATTCTCCAAGGAGCACCATGTAGTTCATTCTTCAAGGCCTGTGTTGGTTCCACAGGACATGATGGGTGAGGGAGAGTCTTAGGTGAACATGAAATTGGTCACTGACTTAATTTGATGTAGCTTTGTACTTTTGTTATAAGACAAACAAATCAGGTTTGTTATTTGAAGAAAGACACCCTGGAATAGTACACAGTATATATATCACTGTGTAGGGCCTGTGACCCAATTTAATTATGCAAAAAATTTACTTAATTATGTTAAAGAAACAGCTGACAAAGCATTGTCATGTAACTGAGATGTAAGTACCTAAGTTGACTTGTATAAAATTACCAGGTATTGTATATTTGCACTGAGATTTTGACATTGTCTTGTTTCAAAAAAAACAAAGGAGAAAATGGGGAGTTGCAAAATGAAGATACAAAGAAGACCCTTTTTTGCACTCAGGCAAATGTAATGGGAATGATAGGATCTTCAGAGATGATGCACATTATTTTTTCATGCGTGTGCCTGTTTTTCTTGGCTAATGAAGCATCACATCCAGTGTTTATGTTTTTGTGTCATAGATCTGTAGCTACACTTACAATTCATTTGTCAGTTGTGTTTTCAAATTAAAGTAGAAAGAGTCAAAAATCACACAGTTTAAGAAACGTAACTTCTGTGAGTCACAGGGCTCATGGGAACACATGATCCCACATGGAGTGATCCTTGATCACTACCAATAACTTCTGTATTTATCATTTGACTCAAGGGGGACCAGCTTAGTCTTCAAGCCACCAATTCAGTAGCCCAGCCACTATGCACAGGCCTTTGAGATGAGTGCAGTGGTGGCTTCTTCCAAGTGCAGGAATTAATCCATAAAAGTTAGGATGCAGGACAGTGTCTACAGGTGAGACTGTCACCTGTGAAGAGAACAGTCTCTTCAGGCTTCTCATTTATTTTTCTCTTTCTCGGTCTCCTAAGCCTGATAAAGCAACAACCTGTCTGACCAAAATAAAGCAACAGATAAGAAAAGAAAAATATGAATAAAAAATTATATTGTGGCAATTTTGTAGATTTTAATAGTGAACTAGTGATTATGTGTTTAATTCTATAGACAGTTTTTTAAATTATAGGATCTTGGTCATAAATTTTTGTTGTGTTTTGTGTAAGAATACATTATTGGTATTTAGCTAAAAAGTAGTTTGTATTTGGAGAAGAAAGTGTACTAGCACCAGAATTGCCCCTTCAGATGAGTGATTGTCCCACTGACTACACAATACTGTTGAGGTTCACTATGCTGACACAACAGGAGAAATGAAACTTGAAGCACAGCATGGCTTGATGCAGAAAAATGTTGCAATTTTTGATGATGCAGTTTATGAAAACAGTGTTTTGAAGTAACGAAATAGAAGCTTCATTAGAGTGAACATAACCTTTGACAGGCTGCCCTGGTCCTCAGTCCTTCAGCCAGTAGGTCTTCCCAGAGCTCTGCTGAATCCTTAGCAAGCAAGGTTTCTGTGCAAGCACTGAGCCTTTTTTTTCCTCCTCTACTCATTAGCCTGGTCACTGCAGTATGAGACAAAATGTTTTTGTATGGAAATACCTGGAAATAATTATAAAGATTGCTCAAGGGTGCAAACCTACTAATTTCCTCAGATACTTTAACAGTTTTTTGTGTTCTGCTGTAATTTATATCTTGTGATGCATCTTTAGAGGTAGGATAGGTTAAGGAAATTAATCTGAAGGAGGTGACTTTTTCTTTTGCTGTCTGATTCATACACATTGTGTAGGAAGCGTAGGGTAAGACAAATAATATTTTTCTGAGTAATTATATTAATTTTTCAGTTGGAATGAATCTTGGAAAGCAGATGCTTTACTTGAGGATTATCTTCTGTGGTGAATGTTTTTCTAAACACTAAATACAAAGGATCATTTGTGCAATCAAGTTTTAAGCTTGGAGTTGTGCTGTACCGTAAGGCTTATTTGGTCCTGAGAATAATTTGCTATAATAAATAGCAAAAGCTGTTAAGTCCTGCTGAAGCTGTGCATTTGGGGAAATAATCTGGGCTGTTTAAATCTTGTTTGCAATAAGAAACTGCAGCCGCTCTTAGGTTTCCTGGAGGACACGCTTACCTTGATAAGCTTTTTAATGAGTATATCGTATTCCTCATTTCTCCGGCAGCCCTTCTATCAGCTGTATGTGAAAGGGAGCATTGTCCCTCCAACACACACATTATTCTGACTTCTCTGAACCTGGATGAGAAGAAGTTCCTTTCTTCTATGTGTGTGTGGGGAAAGCAGGAGAAATTTCTGTTGGGATTTTCTGCAACCATACACGGTGTAGTAGGCCAGAGTATAATCAAGGCTCTGTCATGCAGTCCAGCCTGGCTCACCAGTCCTGTTTGACCTCCTCCCTCCCAGCTATACACACCTTCCTTCCTTCCTTCCTTCCCCCTTTTTTTTTCTCTTTTCTTTTCACGCTGCAGAGGTTGAAGTGCCAGACCCTGCAAACTGATAAGATAAGAGCCACATGGTGCGTGCCATAAGCCGAGGGTCCCCACTGGGTCCACTGACGCACGCAGTCCTCCCCTGATGTCAAACAGCTGATAAGTAGCACCTTGGCTCCAATCCCAAACCTCTGTGCCAAGAGGGGAAAAAAAAAGCCCTTTGTCTGGAAAAGGCAGCTCTGTTGAGATATTTTTTTAACATCTTGCTGCTTTGCTTGAATTCAGGCCAGAGTTCTGTCTGTTTAAACTATTTAGTTTTATTCCTGAATTGTTTGGCAAGAATAGATGTCCGCTCAAAAAAGTGTGTTTAATTCATCATGCGCGATGTATATTTGACTGTCCTTGCAGCATCAGACACACAATAGAGCGTGCAGTGTTTATAAAGTGTGATAGCCAAGTCCATACTACAGTGCTGTTTAAAGCTATACAAAGCTCACTTTTCAAGAATCTAGTAACTGGTCATGAACCAGAGCAACAGAAAAAAAATTACAAATTTAAGACTACATTAATGATTAAACAAAAGGGGTTGGTTGTCAGAATGCTTCCATAATAAACATAGAACAGTAGTCTTTGAAGTCCTTGAACTTCTATTGGTATTGTTCTTCTATATAGTTCTTATTGCTTGATTTTCTGTGTTAAACTGTAGGTTTAGTCCTTCAGATTTTGAAAGATATGCCCCTTTTTAGAAGAATTACATTTTCTCCTGTTAATTTTCTTAACAAAATAACTTTGTGCCGAATAGTGCAGGATGTTAAAACCTTTAGAAATAATATGAGGTCATGAGCTTACATGACTTCAAAGCTTTATGTATAATATTTTTAAGATAGGAAATTAAATGTGTTTCATAGTCATATGCTTAGTTTTGTGTATTTATTCAAGCCTGTTGTTTGTTCATCTCTATAGATATATCAAAATTTGTGTTGTTATTGGAATTTCTAGATGTGTGTCCAATTTTTCTACGCTTCATTGTTCTTGCAGATGTATTTATAGGAATATACAGTTATGGTTTTATTTCACACTGCTGTAAAGCCAAATCCAGAACAGACATGCCAAGACAGCCCAATTAATCACAGGTCTCAAGGACCTGAGTAGCCACTGCAGTGGCTACTGTTGTTGAAGCCCCATGGAGCTGCCCTCCTTTGAAGTGTTGCATCTGTAATGAAGAGGTAGCAGGATGGCACTAACATGGTTATCCTGGGCTAAAAATTCAAGTCCTTATCCAAAGCTTTTTTGGAGAGCTACTTGCTTTTAGGAAATACCTCATGACTCTTTTGGAGGTCTACTTTTAATGGTACCTGAACCAAAGGAGATGAGTCTGTGTGTTATGAAGCCCAGGGCTGATGCTAAGTTTGATGCATCATTTTTAGTGATGATAAAGTGAACATCAGTGTATGTGTTATATATGCCTTCCTACAAGTGTTATTAAAGTATTTAGACTCAGTTTGGGCTACTTTGTGTATAAAGCCATATATCTTACTTGTCATCCATTTGCAGAATTTTATTCATTTATCATAGGAGCAAAAGTTTGTGTGTGTGTGTGTGTGTAAGGGTTTAAAATGCCAAACATGAAGGTCTTCTGCAAAACAGCTTTTCATAGTTGCATAGGATTATGCTAATGCTCATTGCTGCTTAAAGTACTGTTTTGGGTATCTGTAAGTGTAATTTCTCTTGGTACTGGCACTCTGCTGGCTATATAGCCACTGCTTGCAAAATTCAGCTGGATTTCCAGTCAGGAAGAGCTTGCAGGATTTATGCCTGAATGGCTCTGAGTTGGATTGGATACACAACATCAAGTGTTTAGGGCCAGGTTGGATGGAGCTTTGAGCAAACTGCTCTGGTGGAAGGTGTCCCTGCCCATGCCCAGGTGTCCCTGGCCATGGCAGGGGAGTTGGAACTCAGTGATCTTTAATCTCCCTTCTAACTCAAGCCATTCTATGATTTTAAAGGACTGTATTGCTTCTCAAGTATGTAGTTGTTTTAAGAGATACCTAAATCATCCTGAAATGATCCATTATGTACTTTTTGACTGCATAAGAAGTCAGAATGAATGGAGTGTGGTTTAAATTAAGTGCAGCTCTGACATTTCAGGGAATTATTGCGAGAAACAAATGATGCAGTGAATTTCATTAATGCACTGTGCTTTTCTACCATATGATAGTATGTTTTGTTTTCTGATTGTATGCAAGGGTTTCCCTTGGCTCTCTTCCCTTTCTTAGTCTGGTTATTGTATACTTCATTCTCAACATTAAGTCTAAAAAAAGTCCTTTGTGTATCTTTACAGAAAAGAAAGGAGAGGTATTCCCATAGTTCTCTACTGCTGGTTTCTAGAGACCATATTCACTCTAGAATGCTTTTAAAGAGAATATATTCTGTTCAGTTAACCATTAACAACAAAAATACAATAAAAAGAGATCCAGATATTGTACACAAACCTGTATAGTTTCAAACTCGTTACATTTATAAAAAGCTTTTGTCTGAAAAATCTTTGCTTATATTTTGCAAGAGAAACTACAGATAGATACTGTAATTAATAAAGGCTGAATTTCATCAGCTGACTTCAGCAGGATGATGTTTTGCCCCAGGGATTCAAGAATAATTTTCCCCAGATAATTTTAGAAAGAATTGCAATTATTATTTTGAATTCAAAAACATTTCACAAATCCTCAGTGGAAGCTATCGTACATAGTATTAATTTCCGATGTAATGTGACTCTAAATAGTTTATATTCATGAAATGTTAATGTTTATAAAATACAAAATAGCTTAAATTCTCATTTTATCAGTTAGCATCATTTTAATAATGGCATGAAAAGATAATTGTGTTTTAATGTGAGTAATTGTATAATTTTTATCCTTTAGCAATTTGGAGGCTGAAATGGATTTCATTATTGTCAGCAGCATGATCTCACTGTCTTTGAGGAGAGCACCAGGCTGTGTATGCTTCTTTGCTTTTGCTACAATGGTTTTTGTATCACTTATATTAGTTAAAATTAATGAAATAATTTTCTTCTGAGTAAACTTAACTTTAAAAGAGATCCTGAATCTTACTGATCAAATCCCTTTTACAATAACTCAGGGTTTTTTTTATTTTAAAAGACGGGTTTTTGTGTGAAGAGTGGTCTAGCTATATATTTGTGACATTCTAGATGTTTTAGAATCTGTATGCAGGACATACAACATGACATGAGAGGAGGAGGATGAAAGTTATGTAATGCAGAGTAACTGAAAAAATGTACCACTTAATAAAATAATCAGAAATGGAGAGATGCAAAATGAGTTATAGCTTGTGTGAAACAGCCCCCAAGATGTTCCTTAAAAAAAGCCTAGCCATTTGAGCCACAGGGAAGTTGTAAATGAAGTTGAAATGTGAGCTTAAGGCTGATCTAATGACTTTAAGATGGTAAGCTATGACTGAGCACTTAATACAGCTATATTGAAAGTTGTGAGTAGGAACATTTCTGGAAGTTAGTTACAGTCGAAGCAGCAGTATTTGATGAAATTCTTCTTGAATTCTTTGTTCAAGGCTTTAGTTCTCTGGGGCTGTCCTCTCCCTCCCAGTCAGTATGGTGTTTTGGTTGCCTGCTGCTGATTCTTTCTCCCAGACCCAGCAGGTGTGCTTGCACTCATGCCTGGCTGTGCTGTATTGCTGTGCTGGGCAGAGAGGAGCTGCTCTCTGTGAGGCAATAAGTTTGCAGTGTGGCAACACTGCTTGGGAACAGGATGTGAATTTTCCCTCCATGCCCTTGTGTGCTTCCTCTGTGCCTCTGAGAGCCCCTCCCAAGTTCTCATCTCTTGTTGATTCAGAAAGGATGCCAATAATAGGTGTCCATCATTACTGTGACTTGAATGTGGTAGTGGTTTCTAATGATAAACTGAATATTTCTTGTACTTCTTTTATCTTCTCCTTCCTTCTCTTGTACTACTTCAGGCTTTTCTGCTTCTTGGTTAAGGAGCTGCTGTAGTGAGCTATAGAACTCTATCTCAACTTTAATGCTGTTCTGTGCATTAGCACAGATAAAACAGGGAGATTTCACTGAAATAATGCTGAGTTTACAAAGTGACCCATGTTACTCAGAAAAATTTTCTCTTGAACTTAATGGCACATACAAGCCTCTTCTTGGGCTACAATTATCTCACATCTTTCATGGAAGATGGTGTTAAACATGACTGTACGTGTACAAAAATCAGTGGATTTTTGCCACCAGGCAAGAGAGAAGCTAAAAAGAGGGTATATGAATGAAAAATCTTGATAAACTGGAGTAGTTACCTGTAATGAACCAAGTAAAGAATGATAAATAACGCTGAATACTACATATGTAAATGTCAAATCATAGGTAGATATAAATAATGCAGAATCAGATATGAGGATAGTAGTGGGTAGTAAAATGAGTAAGTAAAAGTGTGGCACAACTCTTAGAAACAGAAATATTACAGTTGAAATGTGGAAAGCAATTTCCATCTCTTCAGCACTGGTGAGGCTGTAGCCAAAATAACACATATGTTGAAAGACAAATCTCTGTGGTACCAATGAGTTAGAATCCAGAGGAAGGCAACAGACTTGTAGGAGACTGAGAAAACATAATAAATTTTGATCCATCTAAAATAGATTAGATGGATTGAAGATAACAATGTAGAACATAGGCATCAGTTTGAGAGAACTTGGTACATGAAGCAAGACAGTTGTTTTCTGTAAGAGGTCATGGTATCACAAGAGAAAACCTCAGGGAGACACTAAGTAATAAGAAATACTTTGACAGTTAACCAATATAAGCTGGAAAGCTTGCTATCACAGACTTCTAGGAACAGCTTTCAAATGTTATATAAGAAGGGGTACACTTAAAAATCCTTACTTGATCTTGTTTCAGATCACAGAAAGAAACTTATGGATTCTCTCATATTCTGAGTTTCTGTGCTTTTTACTGTGTAATTTGGTCCTTTTATTTTTTAATAACCTCTATCATGTAAATTTGAATGTATAAATATAAGGATTTAAATACAGAAGCTTTGTAATAGTGAAAATTACACTTTGTTTATGTTAATTAAAAAAAAAAAAACAGACAATTAGTGAGTGACTTGCATTTAAGCCCTTTAGTCTTTCCCCTGAATCTTGGCAGCAATTAGGAAAATGCAAGATTTATGAGATTTTAGAAATCTCCTGCTTTTTCTTTAACAGAGAACAATAGTTGAAGGCTGTCTTTCACAGCTCTTTTATTTCTTCCAAAACATAATTTTGTATGAGAACACTAGCTGTTAAATTCATGTAATTAAGCAGTTTTGTTTGCTTTTACTTTCTGCTCTTTATAAAATGTCTTCCAAAACCCATTAGAAGGCACCTATAATCTAGGAGAGGGCAAGAATTTGTGCAGTATTTGCTTAAATGTTACCTCAGATAGAAACCCATTGTTTACAGAAGGGACAAAATATTCCTGATGTGTATGTAGTCTAAAGACAACTGAAAGGTCAATATCTCTGTCCCAGCTGTAGAAAAATGCATGATGAGCACAGCAAGGAACCAAGCAAGGAACCAAGATAGAAGAAGCAAAATGATTGGGCAAAGATATTAGGTGAATATTTGAGTTTCAGAATATGAGAGAATTTGATTATGGCAAGTCTGGAAACCAACATGTAATTCTCAAACTGTTACCCTGTAGGAAGTCTGTGCTGGAGGTGGCAGAGGAGGGGTGGAGGTAGGGGGAGAGGAGAGGTGATAAAAGTTTAAATAGTGCATAAGCCAAATATAGTCACAGTGTTTAAGCTTTGTGAAAAATCTGTGAAAAATTAAATCCTTATTTAATATGGCGTATGGGGAATTACAGAAATCTGGAGAGGAAATAATTTAGGTGTGAATGAAGGTGTATTGAGGAAGCCTGACCTAAGGGATACTGTAGTGTGCATTTGTGGTGCATTGTTGTTTCTATTCTAACACAAAATGATGGCTGTAAATGTAAAACACAAGCTTTGCAGAGAACAGGTATATTTTGGATATAGTCTTGGTGAAAATGGCAGATAGGCCCCCACTGCTTATAATGCAACTGTTCAAAATAGTATTCAGCAATTCAGCAAAGGGGTTGATGTTTTCAGATGGTCAGTGTTCCATGGAGAGCTTAGGCTAAGTTGCAGCAGATGAATCACAGAGTCCCAGAATATGATGAGTTGGAAGGGACTCATAAAGATTATCAAGTCCAATTCCAGGCCCTTCACAGGACCATCCCCAGAAGTTACACTGTGTTTCCCAGAGTATGTTTCTTGAACTCTCTCAGGCTTGGTGCTGTGACCACTTCAGAGGGGAGCCTGATCCAGTGCCCAACCTTCCTCTCCCTTTCCCCTGTTGAACTTCATACTGTTGGTGATTGCCCAGCTCTCTGGTTTCTTGAGGTCTTTTTGCAGGGCCTCCCTGTCTTCAAGAGACTTAACAGTTTCTCCCACTTTTGTATCCTCTGTGAACTCGCTCTGTATCCCTTCCAGTCCTGTGTCCAAGTCATTATGAAGATTTTGAGGAGCGCAGGGCCGAGGATGGTGCCCTGTGGAACCCCCCTAGGGACAGATCCCCAGTCTGATGTCACCCCATGCACTGTGACCCTTTGTGCCTGGCCCATGAGCCAGTTGCTCACCCATCCCATGATGTGTTTATCCAACTGTGTGATGGACATTTTGTCCAGAAGGATCCTGTGAGAGACAGTATCAAAAGCTTCACTGAAATCTAAAATGATTACATCAACTGGCTTCCCCTAATCACCTATGTGGTCTATCTTGTCATAAAAGGAGATCAGTTTGATAAGGAAGACTTTCTGCCCATGGAGCTGTGCTGAATGTGCAGTTCTATCCTGGCTGATTTTTTTTCCCAGTGTCTGGCAAAACATGTTCTTTCTTCTTAAGTATTGAAGAAAACACCTTAAGAGAAAAAGGAGGAGTAATAGGAGGTTTCAGTTCAAAAGATGGGCACTTAAAATCACAAGCAGGCAGGCTCAGAATTCATGGGCTGAAGGAATGCAGCATGTGGATTAGAAGGAAGCAGTGATGGGACAGTTGTTGCCTAGAGCCTCTAGCTGTTGTTTTGCCCTGCCTGCACATCAAACAGAAAAGTTTTGGACACCCTCGATTTATATTCATTTAAACTGACAATCTTCCTTGTATCACTTGAAACCCCTAATGTTATTACAACAGTTTATTTTAACTTGGTTTGAATTATCCAAATATGCAAATTCTTTCTTTCCACTAAGTGATAGGATTTATAAAAGAACTGAAACATATTGGGCAACTGTCATAGAAATGAATGCTGCTGTGGCTTCTACGGGACTGTATGTCATTTAAAAAGCTTACTAATCCACCTGCCAGCTTTTTTGAGGGTATACTCTGCACGTTTGACTTGTTGTCCTTTTGAATGTTTTCAAGTTCCAAATTAAATTGCTGCTATTGCTGTGCTACCTATGTTTGTGAAAAACATTGGGATACTTTCTAGTGGTTATGACATTTGTGAGAGCAACTAGTTTCTTTCCAGAAGCACTGGCATTTCCCTCTAGTGTAAGTTATTTGATTAATATTCCTTTATCTCATCAAAGAGGATCTTTCACTGAGAATTTATACCTGTTGCAGGTATACAATTTAATAGGATTTATGAATGAATTCCTGAATTTAGAAATAATTAAGATTTGCTCTGTGTCTATTTAATACAATATAGTTTTAGAAATATCCACAGAATCATTGCAGTATTTCAAACTGCATTGATTTGGCTAGCCTTATGTCTGCTTTTTTGGGGTGAACTGGAAAGTGTAAAAACTTGTTGCTGTTCTCAGAGTTTATAGTTGATTTGAAAAATCACTGGGGTCTCAGTATTTCAGTTGCTCTGGTTTTTTGATAACTATAACTGAAAAAGGTGACTTCACATTCAGGACATGGAAACTTTACAATGAACTCCCACTGAGTTCAACAAAAGTTAATGGCAAAGCTTTGCGCTTCAGAAAATCAGATTAATTAGATGAGGGTCTTAAAATGCTAGGCTCATGAATAAGGCCCTTGCAAACCACTTAAACCTCTATATTCCTCTTGTGTGAGATACTTATTTTCATGTAACTGTATTATTGAGATTTTTTTGTCCATACTGATAATTTGATCAGTATTGAGCCCTCAGGATAGATTGCTATGTATATAGTAATGGGCTAAGGAGAAGAAAATGACAAACACAAACTGTTCCTCTCTCTGTTGTCAGCAGCTGCATATCTTTAAATGGATGGAGATGGATGCTTACAAGCAGCCAACATTTTAGCTGTACAAACTATTTGTTTGGGAATGTGGAAGACAGACAGTACTTCAGTTGGTTAAAAGAACCTGACACAAATCACATTTGAAAAATCTTATGCAGGGTTTGTACTGCAAAGTCATTGTGCGCACGAGTATTAACACTGATAGATCTTTTTGTAGGAGTTGTAAATAATATACAAGGTTTTCAGTAAGAGACATCAATGTTGAAATATTTATTTTGTATGAGTTTATAGCTATAACATTAAGACTAAAATACTGACCTGAGTTAATCTTTAAGTTTCAGGAATACTATAAGATTTTTAAAGCTGTGTGAATTTATAATATATAATGAGGTAGTAATTTGGACTCCTCCAAATTTAGAGGAAATAAAAGTACAAGAATCATTTCACTTCTCTTTTTCTTTTACATGCTCATGAAATTGATATTCTTGAATGTCTGTGGCTTTAATTAATCAATGTTTTTAGTACCTGGGGGTCATATTTAAATAGAAAGAAATTTGTCATGTAAAGATAACAGAAACTGTATTTATTTTCTTTTAAAGACAGATCTTTGCTTTGTTTTCAAATAACAAGGTAGTGACTGTGAGCCCTAAAATGCAAGTTTACCCAGTGTTATTTACAACTTGATAAGGTTCAATTATAAGAAATGTGGGAGGACAAAAATTTAGAACTAGTTATTTTTCATGGCAAGATTAGTGTTGTTTAAGAAGGAGTGACATTAAAGAGCATACAAACCTCTGCATCACTGCTTTTTTTCCTATCTTCAGAGGCAATCTGTTTTTTCTAAATAAAAGCTGAGGATGTTTTGAAGATTCTACTTCTAATAATCCAGCCATTACTGTGCTCTTAATTTCAGTATCATTGTTCTTAACTAGAAAACAACTTCCAGCATCAAGGCACTATGACATTGGCTTATTTTCTTGTGAATGCATGTGCTGCATCTGTAATTTTTTCTTTTAATTAATTAGTACATTTTTCCTCATGATGCTACTTTAAAGAAATCAAGACATATGAAAACAAGGTAAAATCCATGCAATATTGGGCATAAGAGTAGTATGTATCTTTTGGTGCTGTTCCTTCACTGTTGTAAATGGGTGGAAAGAAGAATTTCACTTTTCATGACCCAACAGAAGTTCTGCTATTCTGGGTAAGGTTTCTCCTCTGAGCAAAACAGTTAGAGCCATGTTTTAGTACAATGAATTCAGCTGTTCATCTCCTTCCTGATGCTCCCCAAGGCAACTTGTGTATGTGCCTACTACCTCATCACAAACAGGTCTCTGAAATGGGAACTCTTCCAATTGTTCATTCACTTGCCATAATTTAGCCATCACACTGACTACATTATTTCCTTTCCTTTGTTCATCTTCAAATGACCATACAAGTATGTGCTGTGCTTATGTACTACATTATAACCATAGCTGTAATATTTCAGCTAATATTTTTGCGTAATAGTGCAGATATAATAACCTTTATGCATTTTTATAAACAGATAATAAATCTATAAAATTCTTAAATGCTATATTATTGTGGTAAGTGTAATTATGTATCCTTAGTAGTAGGGAGAAGTTATGGCAGATTTCTATCAATTTTAATTAAAGCTCCATCAAGAGAGTAGTTGTTCTAGCATGTGTGTGGAATGATTGCACACTAGATCCATGTACAGGAACTTTTTGAAGTAGTGCCCTTCTACAGTGGATTTCTCTTTTTGTGGGTGGTGAAGGGGATCCCTGGATCCTGATAACAAGCTAGTAATATTTTATCTCTGGCTTTGCAGTCTTTATCACTGTAACTGTGGAACTTCTTTCTATCATGGGCCTTATATTTTTCTTAGGGAAGTGGAAAGCATAAGTCCTTAAATGATACAACACTTTAGTAGTATTTGCTTCTTCGTGTTAAATGCAAATCCCAGTAAAAAATGTGCATGTGGATGGATGTGAGTTGTTCTAGGAGATGTACAAACCAAAGTAAAACATGTCCTTATTTTTATCATTCATGTATATTGTATAGTAAAATTTCCCTGTATTGGAACCAGAAGTAGTTTTATGAGAGAAAAAACTTGGATCAGGGTGTACTCCTGCTGCCAGCTGAGTGCTGTGGTCCCTATTCTGGACTACTGTTGATCATTCTGCTTCTGGCTTCTTCACTTCTCAGTATTTGTAACACCTGTGACCTGCTGCAGAAACTTCCCTCCCTCCTTCACCTGCCTCCAGCCAGCGCTCCTCGCTGCCTGCTGGCTAAGGCATTCTGCAGGGATATAAAGTTGTTAGTTCAAAGAACTTAGGCCACGGAGGGTAAAGTAATGCACATTTTACCTTCTTTGCAGATGTTCCTGCTACTGGGCAGTTGTATAAAATACTGTGTTTGGTGGTTCCTTTTGGCCTGTGTTAGCAATGTACTGATCACATCCAGAGTTACAGGCTCTCTTGGATGTTTAGGCACCCCTTTGCACCCCTCTGGTCACAGAAACAATGACAGTGTACCTTGAGATTTTCATGCTGTGTTTCTTTGATTTAGAGGAAATTGAGCTAGTTCAGAATACGTTGTAGATGCATGCTCTGAGCATGAAGGAAAACGAAGCCCAAATATGTTTTTCCTGAATACTAGAGGAGAATATGTTTTTCTTAGTTTGAATAACAGGAGATATGCTCATCCCATCTATATGTATTCCAGATAAATCTCAAGAAGTCTCTTACCAGTTGATATCTCAACAAGGTGTGGTATTTTCTTTTTCTCTCTCTCTCTCTCTTTTCTCTCTCTCCCTCTCTTTTTTTTTTTTTTTAATGAAGGCGAAGGCAATCACACACCAGAAGCTCATTAAGTTACTATATTTTAGGCATGACAACTTGAAATAATGAACCATTGGCCATTATTGTTTTAAATTATCTTTTAAAGCCAAGTACATGACACACCATGTCAGGAGGAAGCAGAATTTCACTCTGATAGCTTAGGTTTACAGCTTTTGCTTAATTAAAGTTTTTCTTATGGAGAATTCTTAAATTCCACCTGATTCTTTTGGATTTTGTCACTCTGTAAGCAGTGTGTGCTGTTTATATATTTTATGAACATTTAGAACATAATTTCTCTGGGATAACGAAAATGCTGATGAATACAACAGATTTCTAAGTACGGCATTTCAAGTTCTTATTATTTTCTATTCTAAAAACCCCAACAAGCCAAACTCCCCCTACCTCCGAAACTCCACCAAGCTCCAGATATTTCATTCACTTTTTGTAGTAACTTTAAGTCTAGAAAGTGTCCTCTACATGCTTTATAGTTGATATGAGGTTGATACTCTTTGCCAGAGCCTTTTAATGTCAAAATGTATTTGATGTTAAACAGAGAGCTCCAAGAAATAGAATTTTCTAGTTTCCTTAACTGTTTCAAAAGATACCCTATGCTTTTCCACTTCTATGCTTAACTACAAAATAAAAGCAACTAAGAATTAATGTTACCTAGGAAGTATTGAATGGTATGGAAAATTATGTTCTTTTTTAAATTCTTTACTGAAGAAAATTATTTTTTACATCAAACCCATTCATTTCTCATGTGTTGCATATGATATTTGGGATTTAGTCTTCCAAAAAAGTTCTTATAGGTAGGTTCGGGTTTTTTTATGTTATACTGTTCTTTTTCTGAAGAAAAGCTGCAAATACTAATCCGGTTTTCTAATATTTTTTTATTTTAAAAGTATGTTCTTTATAAACATGTTGACTATAGTTTTAAAACATCCTAATTAAACACATAAGTGCTCAGTGAGGGATGGCTATGCAAAAAAATGGTTTCAAATAGCAGTTTTGACTCCACTTTGTCTGAGTCTCTTTGGTGGTATTTCAGATGGGCTAGGTAGCCTTCTTGGCTTGAAAAGCACTGCTTGATTTCACCATGTTTTTTTCTGCCTTACTCTAAGAAAGCTCATGTTACTTGTAATGTATTTTTCTTATTGGTTTGTCAAATAAATCAATTCGTAAAGTTTAGCTCATTCTGGTGCTTCTAGTAAGGAAAGTTAAAGAAAGAAGCACGTGTCTGTATATTGCATCATAGAGGAATTTTGAGTGGCACAGGGATGTGGGCTCTCACCACTTACTTGTACATTCTGGAAAATGTAGCTTTGTTGAAATCAAAGCACAAACATGTTAGTTCTAATAGAAAGATTATGAGGAAATAATTCAGTTTACATTTTTCAGAATTCTAAAGAAAACAATAAAAGTTCAAAGTAGTAAAATGAAAAACAAACAAAAATGTCCCCAATTTTCATACTCCTATAAAGTTTTAGTACTGGTCACAAATAAAACCAAATTTCAGAATATTGGAATACTTATGTTTCTTGAGAAATTCTACTTTCCAACTTCTTCTAAGAAACTAATTGATTAGATTTGGATATTTTTAAAAAGTACTTGTCTATTGAATCCAAAAAGCCTGCTAGCTGATCTTTTCTAGACATTATGCACTAGCAAATTTGTATAGCTATGTGGCCTCTCGAATGGCATGGATTCATTCTTCCATGTTTTAGGCTGTAATCCCCAATCACTGTAGGCCAGAGGAGGTTATCAATTTTGCTGTGAAGAGATCTGCCTTCCCTCAGCCTGGACTGCCTAACCTTATCCTCATACATGTCACTCTTTGCTGCAGCATGAAGGTTCACACAGGTAGTCAGTGTAACTTGATTTTGGCAAAAGCTGTCAATTTGTGTTTTGGGTTTGTTTATTTTTTTCTTTCTTTGGTTGGTTTGGTTTTGTTTTCTGGGTTTTTTTTCCTGGTTAATTTTGTACTACTTTGGTTAGTCATTCCTCTACGTTTTGAATAGTCTTTGTACTCTCTGACCCATGTTCATCCTCATGCCTCTAAAGTTTTCTTCTGCGTTTTCTTTGTGTTTCTCCCAGCTTTACTCTGTCCATTTATCCATGGTGATAATGTAGCCATCTATGTAGCCCTGTGACCTTTTCCTGCTTATAATATATCCAGTATTTCTTGAGCCTTTGTATCGCATGAGAAGACGACTCTGCCTAAAGAATTTGAGTTGATGCATTTTTAATAACCCATTTCTTCCCTCTTTGTCCTACCCCCCAATCTCCCCCCCCAATTAAAAATCCATCCCAGCTGCTGTCATGCTGAGTGTGCTCAACTTACTTATGAAAATATTTGGTGTCTATGGACTTTGAAACGCTTGGATTTCTTGCAAGAAAGTTAGAGTATATGTGTCATAGTCGCTTAAACAGAAGCATTGCAGGATTGCTGGTTTGCTGGAAAGACATGTCAGGGACTTGGATGAATTTCACTATCAGGTACATTTTTTAGCTTGTGTAGTAACATGAACAGCGCCAGCACTATTAAGGCCTCAGAACTGCTATTCACAAAATTACTAAGCCATTAGTCTGTAATGTGACAGTGGTAGTAAAGGAGAAAGAGTAATGTACTGGTATTTATGACTGCTTTTTGTCATTGATACCGTATCCTTGAGAGACCTCCTGCTGCCATTTTTCTTGCAGTACAACATGGAGACATTTTTTAGTTATCTTGGGTGCACTGGATTTTCTCCAGATATTTCATGTCACTGTCAGTTAAATTGACTAGTATTAACATTTATATTCTCCAGCCTACAGAAGTTGCAGTCTTGGAGGCTTTCCCAGAGTGAATCTGAAGGACTTTAAAATGTTGATAGTTACCTATTTGTTAAATCTCTTGATTTCATCTAATTTAAAGTTTTTGAAGTCCTTAACGTGTTCTTCTCGGATATTTTATGACGCAGTAACTGGCTAACTGGCTGGTGACTGGTTGACTGGCTACTTTTGGCAGTGGATCAGTCTATTCATGTGCTATGTACATCATTTTTAGGTATGGCTTTGGTATTTTTTTTTTGGTCATTGTATGATAATGTAAGGGACCTATCATGGGCTCATTGGAATTCTGGGTTGGTCAGTGAGCTGGACTAAAATCAGAATCTCAGCTGTAAGTACTGTAACACTTTAAAGGGAAAATTTATGACCAGCCTTGTGGAAATGTGCCTCAATTTCATGTGTTACAGTGTCTGCCTTATATGAATGTATTTATAGTTTTAAAGCGTTTTTCAGAATGAAGTCAATGGCCAAGTTCAAACAGGCTTTAGCAAACCAGGCTGTTACAAAGCAATTAGTAGAAGCAATTCTACCAGAATTTTTTTCTCATTGAGTACTTTATAATCTTTTTCTGTGAAAAGTTTGTATTAATTGTTACAGTGAAGGCACAGTGCGGGATATGCATCCTGTGAAAATGGGATTTTTTTAAAACATTTCCTGAGTCCTGTACAAATACAAGCCCTCAGCTTTTATCTCTCTTGTTTTCCTTTTACTTCTGCTCTTTCCAACTCTTCTTCCCTCTTCCCTGTTCCCTTCTCTTTTAAGGATGCTTTTTGGAGGTGAACACGTGTTTGTGAGCTACACTGTCTCCAAAACAAACAAAAGAGGGTGGGGAGATGATGAAGGGGAGGAGGACAGGGAAAAGATGCAGCTGCTCATTTTTAATTTTTGAAACTAGCCTTGAATTCTTGGCATTTGGTTAAGCTTTATAATAAAAACTAGGGGCATGACTGAAACACTGCGTCTTTGTTCTACTGTGGTTGCCAAAAAGAAATTCTTAAAATAGTAACAAATAGATGATTTGAATTCTTGTCTAAAATAGTATCGATGGAAGATGTTTTGCCAGATGAGATTGCATGCATAGAGCATTGCCACAGCAGTGAAAGCTTTTGGAAAATCAGCCAACACCATATGTTGTTTTTTTTATTTTTTGCTGCCAACATCCAAGTCAGTAGAAGGTATTTTCCTTTATTTCACCTGCCAGGAAGTAGAAATCCCTATAGCATTTCTTCCTATAAATCCATTGAAGCTGCTCAAGCTGCATGCCCTCAAAGCAAAGAAGGCCAGCAGCATCCATCCCAGCATTAGGAAGAGCATTGCCAGCAGGTTGAAGGGTGATGCTGCCCATCTATCCAGCCCTGGTGAGACACATCTTGAGTATTTGGCCCAGTTTTGTACTCCCCAGTGCAAGAGACATGTGGACATAGTAGAGTGAGTCCAGCAAAGGGGCATAAAGATGCTTGGGACTGGACTGCTCAGCCTGAAGGAAAGAAAGACTCGGAGGGGATTTTATCTGTTTGTATAAGTATCTTGTGGAGGGGGAAGTTAAACAGATGGAGCCAGTTCAGGTTCTTCTTGGCTGTTCCCAGCAAGAGGACAAAATGCATTGGGTGCAAAGTGAAACACAGGGGTTTCTACCTGAACACTGGTACAGACTGCACAGAGAAGGTGTGGAGTCTCTTTCCATCCTTGGAGATACTCAAAGCTGGCAGACTAGGACCCTGAGAAACCCACTGCAGCTTGAGCAGAGGGTGGCTTTGGTGGCAGTCTCGAAAGGTGCCTGCCATCCTCAGTGAATCTGTAATTCTTGTTTGCCTCTGCTTTGGTGTCTAGCTGAAAAACTGGAGTATGTCAGAACCACTAAACAAGTTTTATGCTCTCACATATTTTTCTGAGTGGTAATATTAGTGAAATAATATTATTAACACTATTAGAGAAAAATTTGTGGTTGAAGAACAAAGCTTGAAACAATGTGTGGAATGAGACGTGTTTGGGGCTTTGTTGCACAACCTTTCACATGTTAGTGAGCTCTTGCCCACATAAGTAGTCTCGCTGACGTCAATGGGACTACTCCTGTAAGTGTTCACCAGTGCAAATAAGGGTTGCACAATGTGTCCTTGTCTGTAATGTACAAGTGTATGTAGCACAGTATTTAATTATCACTTCAAACCTCCTTTACTTCAGTAGCATAATCTTTTAAATATCTCAAATTATACTGCTTTTCCTAGGCTGTACTTTACTGACATAGAGATATCATTACATCCACCACCATACAATTGAGCAGAGATAGCATCTCTGAAAATCATCTTTCCTTCTCTTCATTTATACATCTGAAAAAAAGAGCTGACAGAAAAAAAGAAAATAATTCTTTTCCTTGATAGTGTTTTAAATAAATTGAAGTTTCTAACTTTTTTCTGACAGTTTGATGGAGTCAGTGCTTTACTTTCAGTGCTTAATTAGTCTGATGGTATGCTTTCTATTCCCCACAAAAGAATGAAATAGGTTGGGTTTTTTATTTTAAATGTCAGTCAAAGTTCAATTTTGTATAAAGAGGCACCTTGCATCTATATTTTACAGGAATACAAAAAGTAGAGTAAAAAGCAGTTTCAAAGATCAATTATGTGATGCCATCTTTTTGTATTTCAACTGTATTGCTAAAATGTCTGCTGTGTAGCTCTTTTGGTGGTGTTAAGGGAAGGCTGTGATGTACCCTCTAATATTCAAGTGATAAGGCTGGAGTGTCTGTCATGAAAACTTGATTTTTTGGATGGTTTTTAGAAGCTTTTATATTTTAGAAGTTCTTTTCTTGTTTTAGCTATTGCAGTTTTTGTCAAGGTGCTTGAATTAGGTTAGAGAATTTTCTGGAACTACTGTAGGAATAGTTGAATATTTGAATATGGATACTTGGAGCGAAATCTCTTTGGAATTGTGAAATGTTGTAGGAATACAATGTTATAATTTAGAAAATAGAGCCTGTTCCACTGTGTAAAGAGGATAGATGTTATTCATTTAGACCAGTGGTACCTTTATGAAGAATTGATTTGTAATGCTGAAAACTCTTTCAAGATAATCATTAAAGTAGGAAAGAAAAAAAATTAATTGCCAGAAGGTAAAATAAGAAAAATTGATACTGCAGTTAGAATGGGATTTAAATTTTTTTATTTCTTTATTTAATAGGTACACCCATTTTATACCTATTAGTAACCTGAAGAGATTAATTGGAAATCGGACTAAACTCTTTTACAGCTTAGTCTTTTATTTAAAATCAGATGTCTTTAAAAAAAAAAAAATGTGTACCAGCTCAGCCTTCAATTTGTTAGGCTTTATATACATCTAGGAGATGACCCCCTTTGTGTTAGTCGATAGGTCAGGATCTTAGCAGCACTTTCTATCTGTCTTTAAACAAATGAACCTGTAAATATCATATCCAATTTGTAGATCAAATAAGAATAGCACCTTGCAGCCTGCTTCTTGCATCCTTTCTAAAGTTTTCCGTTCAACAACTCATCAGGTTTGTGCATAGTTTGACTTCAGCACAGCTTTTGATGTTGTCTCTCACAGGATCCTCCTGGACTAAATGTCCAGAACACAGCTGGATGACAGTGTTAGGTGATGGATGAGCAACTGGCTCACAGGCCAGGCACAAAGGGTTACAGTGCATGGGGTGACATCAGACTGGGGATCTCTCACTAGTGGGGTTCCACAGGGTGCCATCCTTGGGTCTGTGCTCTTCTTCATCTTCATAAATGAACTGGATGCAGGACTTGAAGAAATATAATTTGGAGGATATGTGAAATTCATCATTTAGACTAATTTGTATGTTTTTCTAAATGTTTTATTTTATACATGATGTCTAGAAAAGGGCTGGGCTAGCATAGTTTGTTTTTGAAGAGCTTCCTATGAACCAGATCAAACCTTTCTGGATGTGGTTGTGTTATATTTCTTCTATTAGTACTTTTTACTGACCAGTTTCTCTGGGTTTTGTACCTTCTCATTTTGTGAAGGATGTTGACTGCGTTTCTCTTTAAGCATCCTAAGACTTTAAGTTTGGAGGGGATTTAAAAAGAATGACAAATCCTGGTCTGTGGTGCTGCAGACAGGGTCCTAGTATCACCAAAGCAGAGACTCTCAGGTGTCCAGTCTTGTTGCTAAGTAGCATGTTATTTGACTGTGTGTAGGTGTTATTCCAGAAGAGTCCTGTGCTCTGGGAAACTGTCCTAACATGTCTGCTAATCCAAGTGTTCAGATGAAGTGGGGTGCTCCTTTCAGAAGGAAGAACATTCTCTGTCTCCAGTTTAGTGAAATAACAGAATGAGACTTGAAACAGGCATGTAGTATCCATCAAAGGTTTCATCATAGTGGATCTTGTTTGTGGAATAAGTTAAGGTGCAGTTTATAAACAGGAGTGCACATTTATATTGGTAAGTATATTATAAAGCATTTACAGAACTTTATTCACAAAAGTTTGTTTTAAGTAATAAATCAGCAGTAAAACACTGGTAATAAAGGGAGTGGGACAACTTTTAAGACAGAAGAGTTCAGTCAAAAAGGGAGCTACTCCAGGATTAGGTGTCAGGTGAGAGGAAGACATTACATCAACCAGAAGGTATTACTGGAGAAGACATAAATCAAGAACTTGGTCCCAACACCTGTTCTCAAGGGAAGAGTGAAGGCATTCTAACCTTGCTTAATCATTAGATTTTAAGTAGTTTAATTTGAAGCTGTATATATTCTTTTAAGAGATTAATTATGTGCATGTTCTGAGGGACTTTGCGTATTTCATAATGAGTTATTAATGTATTTTAGTATTTATTTAGTCTTTATTAAGATATGCATTACTCTTCAGGTAATGCATATCTTACTAATATTTTGGGCAGGAGCAAGGTACCCTGGCTCTCTATGTTGCACAAGAGAAAGAAAAAGGCAGATAATTATACTGAGATGTTCCTTCTACATCTATGAATACATTTTAATGTACTTCAGTATAATGCTTTACTTATAATATGTTAATAATTATTTTTATCTGTAACCTTAAGATGATACATAACTCTCTCCAGCAAATGCTTGAAATTATTTGATTACAATTTGCAAGTCCTAGAGCATGTCTGTAGTCCTTTTGTTAGCTTTTTGCAGAGTGTTAATTAAATTTCCAAATTGGGTTCCATCATGCACCTGGAGGCAGAATAAAGCTTTTTACAGACCCCTCAGAGTTACTCCAATGTGCTAATGAGAACTGGAGAAAAGCTCTCCTCAAACCTGGAAAGTAATACAGAGTTTTAAAAAGCCCCATGCATTAACTAATGGATGACATTACAGCATAACAGCATACATACAGGACTATGCCATTCAAACAACTTGAAGAGTGTTTTGAAACCCCATGAAAAATGAATATTCAAACTGAGAATATGTTGACTCCATTAGGTATACATATAATTCCTGTGGAAGGATTATAGGACTTTTAGCTCTAGCTAATGAAAACTGATTTCATCAGCAGTTTTATATGTTTTTTGCTTTTTATGTTAATACTGAAGCAGGGCTTGGAGCTGCTAGTACTGTGCAGTTCTTGAGTGTTAGATTTTGGGAGACATAAGCAGCTGAATATCTACAAATGTCTAGGACTCAGGCTTGCAAGATGCTGATAATATCAGAAAAAACCACCATGAAAGTTGGTGGAAACTCGAGGCCTGATGTCTATGCCTTAGCATCTGGCATGTTCAAGTGCATCCCTGGCTTTTTCATCAGGAATATGGGATTTGAATTTCAGGATACAGGATGTGGTGATTGTTGATATCCTTTCTGTATGAGCACATTCCAGTTCTGTTTAGCTGAGTGGTCTTTATTTTCTCTCTCTAAACTTCAGCAGTGCTGCTGGCATCCTGGCTTAGATATCATGTGGCTACTGCTGTCATTTACATGTATACAGATCCTCCAGGTTTAGGCAGTTATTGGAGGCTCATGTAATTTAGCATTCACATTTGAATGAAGATTTGAAACAGTTAATTGTAAAATGTATTATCTGTAAAACAAACATAAACCCTTTTAAAATACCTAAATCAGCAGTGAGGGGTTTTCAGGTACTGCATTATTGGTTTTCACTGGTGAAATGCTGGGGCCGTGTATTGGGCTTTTTTTTGCAATCTAGAAGGGATTTGGAGGAGGAGGGGTAAAAAAGGTGACTGGAGCTGCTCACAGACAAGCTTGTGAATTGATTTTTCAAGAAAAGAGCAATCAAAGAGGTTTGACCATTCTGATTGCTTCTTGTTAGTGATTATACTTTTTGCCAGACCAGTAATGTCAGGTTTCAGAGAGTTTGGGCACTTGGTCACATTACATTCCTGTGTACTTAAATGGATTAAGATAAAAAGTCTGACTTGAAAAGGATATTTCAAAACTGACTGTGCCTGTGGTTTTGAATCCTGATGCTTTGAACAAAGAAGGGATTGATTTAATGGGATTAATGCTTAATCCAAATGAAGCAATGTACACACATGCCTTGGATGCTTTTGAGAATAACTACAAATATCACTTAAAAAGTTCTGTAGAAAAATACAGAGAGGTGATCTTTGTGTAAGTAAGAGATGGGACAAGACTGCTTTAGATAAAGGAGTACATAGGCAAAGCTGTGCTCAAATTAGGTCTTCTGGATGACTTTCACATATTTCAAGTCTTCTTTTTCCATACAAGTATGACATTAATTTTCAAATGCTGATTTTGAGGAAGTGTGGTGCTTTGCTCTTCATAATTTTGGTATTTCAGATAAGAAAAAATATTTTCAAATTAGGCATTTTTAGCTACTTGGAGAAATGAAGACTTTGCCTAAATTTACTGTGACTCTGTGGCCTCTCTAATTTCAGGGAAGAATTGCTTATTAAACCAAACAAGTTAATTATAGTATTTTTTTTTTGTTTGAATTACTTTGTTGTTGTTGTTGTTAACAGATGCAACATTGACAGTATTTATAGTTATTTCCATTTGTGTTTATTGGTAAAAGCCTTCTTGATATACAAAATGTACCTGACTTCATACAAGGACCAGTGTACATCCTCACAATGTGTTTTCAAATAATTGGATCCTGTCTAAATGGGAAAAAGGGTTTGGAGGGAAGCAATGACTGCAGTCTTTCAGAGATTAGCTGCTCAAGGATAAAATACTGACCCTTGGTAAGAGTTAGGCTGGCTCATCAGCTTTTACCCCTTGTTTCCTGACTCCCCATGTGCCCCCCAGACTGGGAACCAGACAATTTAGGTGAAAATTAAAATTCTTGCCTAATCATGAGGTTTGATTAAGTTAGTGGTTTTAGAAAAAAGACCAAATATTGCAGCACTAATGAAAAAATTGCAAGAATTGCTAATGACGTGTGTGACTCATGTTGCTAAATGGAGCAGATTTTTAAACATAGCTCTAGGCTTCAATTCTTTCAGCTCATTCACAGTCAGTTCTGCTTCATACTGAGCTCAGTGAAGCTATTCTCAGAGGAGAGTGCAGTGTGACATGGATTAAGAGTCAGAGAGCAGAGCCATTAATCGATTTAGTACTACACAGGTTATCTAATATCTAAGAAATTTTAAAAATATTTTAGGCAGCATAAAAAGCTGAAAGCAAAAATATGACTGTCTAGTGATTTTTACTTTATAATTTTTTTTCTCCAAAGAAAGGCTGTTGAATTCTGGCTCAAAGGCGAGGAATAATTATTGATAATTCATGTTTGAAGGTTTTTGGTTTTTGTTTTATTTTTAAACCCAGTTCTGCTACATCTGAATAAGTAAATAGTGTAAAGGAGCATTCTTATGTACTAGAATGGTTCTTGGCATTGCATTTTCCAAGCCAGCTAGTGATGTCCTGGGCAGGTCTCAAATGTTGCTCTGTAGTAGGGTCAGGTCAGGGATGGTTCCCAGCAGGCAATCAACCTCAGCTGAGGCAATTTTCCCTCAGCTTCATTGCTGGAGATCAAGAAAGCTTAAAAGTAAGGATGAAGGAGTTATAAACCACAGAAGCAGATGACATGGCCAAAGAGAGCATTTTAAATTGAGATCTACACAACATAGCTGGGTGTGGTGGTCAGGAAGTGAGTGCTGGGCTGCCCCAAGTGGTGGGCAGCTGTAGCTTGAGTTTGTTCAGAGGGGAATGAAAAGAGGAAGAGCTTATCTGATATGTGTGTATCCTTCCTTTTTAAATTACAAATTCAGAACAAATAGTTAATGTGTGCATAAAACACAACAGCAAGTTGTGTCAGATAGCAGCACTGAAATGTGAGTTGATAATTTTAAAATAAGAATACAAGAGAGAAAGCTGATTTGGTGTGTTTTTAATTAAACAGGATATATGCATGGAGGGCAAACTCCACTGCATAAACGGAATGAATGGACATCCAAATCAAATGCCAGATTCCTCCTTTAATTCCCAGAGCAATTATTCCAGTCTTTCTGTGCTCTCTGGCCTGCAGAGTGGCCAGAGTTCAGCCCTCCTGAGTGATGGTCCCTTTGGTGACTGTCACAGCTCTGTCAGAGGACAGATGGGTTCCAAATACAAGAGGTGATGCTTTCTGGGGATGCATGAAATGAAGTGAGGGGAGTTTTTGTTTGGGCTGCTTGGGAGGAAGTATGTAGACCAACACAGTTAAGAATGTGGGCCCTGCTGCCTTTTCCTTTGCTAGGCACTGTTGACGCATACACTTGATGCTCCACACAAGAAATGATGAACAAGAATGAGAGAAGTCCTTGCATTGCTGGAAGTCATGGGAAGTAGCAGTGAGGGGAGAGGTAGTAAGAGGAGAAATATTTCTAATATGAGTGAATGTAGAAAAGTTTGCTGTCCCAAATATTTAGGACCAATACATTAGTAACAGAAAAATTAATAACCAGCATTGGCTTGTGTTATGTTTGTTGTTATTCTGTAAATGGCACCTGACTGGCATGATAAACTTCAGTTTCCTGAGTGTGGGTGTGTTATTGTCCTTTTTATGTAACTGTTAATAATCATTGCTTCTAAATATTCAAATAGGGGGTTTTTTTGCATTTTTCAGAATTCAGGGATTGCAATGCTTCAATAGAGAGGTCAGATAGAGAGGTCAATAATATTTAACAAAAATACATGTACTGGAAGTTTTCAGGAGCATGTGAATGTTCAAGAGGGCGAGTGTGTGCATGTTGTTATGCAATAACTTTATTCTGATGTGCATCTTACAATCAAGAAGGCTTTCCATATGCCATAAAATAATTGCTTCTGCATAGCTGTAAAATGCTCTTACATTCAGGTATCTTTACAACACTTTTTAGCCTTAATGCACATAAAACACAAACCATTAAAATTTTGTTGAAAAGACTTGTATTTCTACATTTTGTGAAGTTACAATGTGTTATTGTTAGTTTTGGTTGTGAGTTTGTGTGTATGTTTGCAGGGTGTATTTTATGATGCAGCAGGCTAACAATTGGGAGCTGACCAATAAGTTTGCCTTTATCTATGTAGAAAATAGATTTAAGTCACTCCTTTTTAACTCTGCAAACATAGTTGTAAATCTTGTTCTTCTTGCTCCCATCTACAAATCCCACATTGAGAAAGAACATCTGCACAGATACCTTTAGTGAAATAAAGATGGGTAATTTAAAGACTTTTTAGGAATTCTTATATCAGCTCCATGAATTACTTTTCTGTATAAGGTTAAAGCAGAGTTTTTAGCTTTAAGTTGCTGAAGTTGCATAATATCTGGATATTAAACTTGAGACCTGTAGACTGAAATCTTATTTCAAATTAACATTTTATTGAATTCTGATGTGTGTTTTACAAAACCCACAACATTTAAAGGTTTGGATCAAGAAAGAAAGGTTATTTTCACTGAAGAAACAGATCAGTCCTTTCAGAATTCCAGTTGCTAATTTTACAATCTTTTTGGGTCATAGTTTTTTACTAGAAGCAAAAGATGTTTTTTTTGCAGTCTAAAGACAACTTGAAAGTAGCAGACATTTTATGACAAGTCTGTTTTGATCATTTTTAGTGTATAACTTAAAGGGCAGATAAATTTTGATTAAGTGTAACATTTTGATGGCTAAATCTTTAAAATGTGGTACTCTCTTGAATGATTCTTAAAACATGTTTCCTTTTCAGATTTTCTCACTATGAAATTAGAAATACTTTTTTAAGGGTCTACATTTTTCTATCTTGTTCATTTCGCACTTGTACTTCTTTATAGCTGCATTATGATCTACCTCTACAAGCTTTTACCTAAGGTTAAACAATCAACATAGGAGGGTTTTGCTTGTTTTCACCCCACTTGCTGATTGTCTACTTCTCTTATTGATTTATGATATACCTTTTCTTCTTCACTAACGAAAATCAGGATGCTCAATAAGCTATTATTCAAGTGATTCATGTATGGGGATTTGCTCTTTGAGGTTATGATATCCAGCAGGAGTTGCACCTCTGGATTAAAAGGAAGGGTAGTTTAAAGCAGTTTTGAGCTGTTGGGGGCTGATGTGGGTGAGGGATGTGGTGCAGCTGGTGTAGGGAAAGTTGTGTAGGTGGTTGATGGTTTGCAGATGAGAGCTGTTTGGTTGTCTTCTGGTATTGCTTCCTGAAGACTTTCACAGTAAACATTTGTAAGAAATCTTAAATTTTACCATCACTGACTAGCATTCAAATCATCACGTTCATCACATTCTGATACTGTGCAAAGAACACAAAATAGGAGAATTGATCTCATTTTGTACCTCTCTGAAAGAGGTCAGTGTTGTTCAGGGGGAGTTTCTTTTCTGCTGAGACCTGGCAGCTTTCTGTGGAGAATTTACTATTATATTTAAAAATGCAAAACACAAGAGAAGATGGCATATTTAGAGTTATTGAAGTGGTTGCTGCTCCTCTTCCCCTCGTATCTCATTAGAGTCATTACAGTTGTTGTTACTTCTCTTCCCCTCATATCTCATTAAGGCTTTTGCACTGGGGTGCCTATTTCCTCTATGGTAGCCTGGAGCCAAGTCCCTCAGGACAGGCTCTTTTTATTGCTTCCCCCTTAGGACAGCCTCAGCACTGCTGAGTTCACCTGCCTGTGGCCAGTCATTTTGTTTGGGGGATTTGCAAAGTGCATAATCAGATAATAATTTTGTGAGTTTGAAAATTTATTTATGAATGTAAGGCATATGAGATTCTGAATAGTTCTTCTTTTTCTGAAATGTTTACTTGAGTTTTCTTTCTGTTGCAGATATTATAAATACATTTTATCTGCAATTATTTTCATTTTGATAACTAAGTTATTAAAGCAATGGAGCATGCTTGTGAAAACATTTTATACATCTAAAGTAACTTAAGTAATTCTAGTATCTGAAAATTGCGTATGATTTTGGTGTTCCATAATATTTTGTGTTGATTTTGCTGCCATTTGCAGTGAGAGCACTGAATTTGGTGCTCTGTGAGACATCCCAGCTCACCTTCTTCTATCTCCTTCTAACCAGTTTCTTTATCACTATATCATCCTGCATAGCTTGGAAATAATTTTATAGTCACAACCATAGTCATGAATTCCTACCTGGCTATTTCTCATGGGTAATGTTTATGTGTATGCCTTCAGGGGACTTTGTACACAGTATCTTGTATGGCTACACTTTGCTTCTACTATTTTCTACAGTGCAGCTCATTTTTTTGACAGGATATTGCTTTCTCTGTTCTATTTAAGTAGTCATATATTCAATCAGTGTGTTAAACAAAGGGATATTGATTATTGCTGGTCTCCAGGTATTTTCTTCATATGAGGGAGTTCACACCAATAATGTAATCTATTAATGTTCTCTCTTTCAGGCTTAACAGATGAAAAAGTGAAGGCGTATCTTTCTCTTCACCCCCAGGTACTGGATGAGTTTGTGTCAGAAAGTGTAAGTGCAGAAACTGTGGAAAAATGGCTAAAAAGGAAAAATAACAGACAAGAAGGTAAGTGCTTTTTATTTGTGATTAATATTTAGCTTTGAACAGCTCATTTGAACAGCTTATTTTCAGATTTAAAAAGGAAATCTGGTTTTGGTATAACTTGAATACTATAATTTTTCTGTTTAGGTTCTGCCATTTTTGAAGGCAAAATAGGCTAACAATTTTTTAAATATTTTGAGCCTTTTGGTATTTTTTTTTGAAATATGCTGGTATTAATATTGGAAGTTTAGTTTACCCATTTTGAATTGCAAATACTGTCCATCATCCTCTAGTATCTATTTTGAAAACATTACTTGGTTTTCTTGGATCAAAAATTGGTAAGTTTTGAATTAAAATTATCCAGTATGCTTTAGTAAATTATAGCATATATACCATCTCAAAAGTTCCTACTTGCAACATATAATTTAGTCAAGTTTAGATAAGAATGTTGACATAGACGTTATAACTCAGTGTGTTAAATTCTGGAGGTATTTCTGTTGTCTTGCATTTGGTAAAATACCTTGCTAAATTGACCCAGAAAACTTTGTTTTGAGCCAGCTTGTGTTGACAAATATCATAAATTTTGTAATGATCTTAAATTTTGTGAGATTTTCTGCAAACATAAGATTCATGCAATTCTAACAATGAATTGTAATGTACCAGGTAAAATGCAAAGGAGGAAATTACCAAGAAAGTTAGGGAAGAAACACTGGTTGTGCTCAGTGGCTGACCTCTAAGGTGTTTAGGGGTTTCAGTTCTAATGATAATTCTTATTTTAAATAGAGGGGCTATTGTTACTTCCTAGAAGATGGTGTTTTCTGCAGAATTATAATAAGATAAAAAGATGGTGGACAAGGAATGGAAAAGGCTATATTGAGCCAGATTTTTGGTGGTAATGACTACATATCATCCTAAGGTGGGAATAATTTTTTGTTGGCTTAAAGAGATTACCTATTAGGAGAATAGAAGTGTATAGCAATAGACTGTTTGCTACTTTCCTGGTAGTTTGCAAACTACAGAACCGCAGGAGGCCTATTATTATAATCCACAACAACAATCAGAAAAACAGTGCTATGAATCAGGGGAATAGGTTGTGACAATGCTTTTTGTAAAAAGATGATGAAAAATACTTTCATGTTACCAGAAATTTATACTTCTTGTTTTTATGAGCTATGCGCATTTAAAAATAGTAATTTTATCTAAGGTGCTTGAAATCACTATTAGAAATCACTCCGTGTTTGAAACATACTTCATAGTGTAGGTTAAGGATCTTTATGCTAAAACAAAATAAATGCTTTGGAGAATTTTTAGCTTCAAGAATCATATTTTGCTTAGTGGAATTTATTACCAGTTGCTCAAAGTTTCGAATTTTTGGGGAGAAGGCTATAAATGAAAGATAAATTTTTGTGGAAGTCCTCGTGAAACTTTTTGTAGCAACTGCTAAAGTAAAGTGACTGCTGACCATTATCCTAGTGTAGTTTTAATGTGAACAGGTACTACAGTGGGATTTGTCTGGTTTTTTCGTATACTTTAAAAATTTTATATTATGGCTAATTTTTCCCAAACTTGTATTCAAAGTGTCAAGCAATAGTTATGCTACCATTAGCATTTAGCATCATTCTGTTATCATCCTTCATGTCTTTCTGCCTTCCCTACTACTTCCCTTTTGCTGACTGCCATCTTTAAGGTGGCCATAGTTATTACACTAAAGGCAGTCATGCAGATGGGTCTTCTTTAGTGCTGGATTTTAGATAAAAATAAGCACAACCAGATTTAAAACTACACTTGCCAAGTAAAACAGTTTAATTTGAATGCATTTTTTTATAGAATATAATGGATACTAATGAACCTTGTCTGTGTATTTCTTGTAGAAAGATAAAGCCTATAGTCATATAAAGTATTTCTGGTAACAACATATCCTAATCTTTCAGAAAGGAATATTTCAGGAAAGAAATTTGCTAGATGATTTGCTCATTTCATGTTATATATGTACAAATTCTACTGCCTGAGTTATGGTGGCATTGAGAAACCACAGGGAGAGGATGCAACTGATCCTTTTGGTGTCAGCACAAATCTGTGGTGACTTGAAGTGACTGTGTAGCCTAAGTCACTTTACATCAGTAGGGGTATAACTTTCCCTCTATCCCTTTTGCTTCAGTCTAGTCTACTTTACAAATGCTCACATCATGTAATGTGATACAGCCGGAAAAGTGAGCTTTGTTTTTATGAGGAAGTTGCCAGGCAGGCAAAAGGCTGTTTGAGGTCTCTGGCTTAGTGTCTGTACTCTTACACGTTGGTGACGCAGGACAGTCATTAACCTATATGCAGAAATTGTGTCCTGCCTGATTTACAGACATCCAGCTGTGTGTACTCTTCAGCCAGAAGTCAATGGGCCTGCAGCCAGGGTAGTTTATCTGAATTTCATTAGTATGAACTGAAATGTCTGATTTAGACTTAAATGAACCAAAATTTATCTGTGACTGAGATTCACTGAATTAATTGCTGTAAATGGTTTGGGTTTTTTTGAAACCTAAATTATTAAAAAGGGAGGAAATCATTAAATCATTGCAGTGATTGCAGGAATCATTGCAGTGTTTAAGGTATAACTATATCCCAAAATCTAATGAGTTGAGTCTTCAGCGTGTATAGATTGAAACTGATAGATTGAAATTTGGTCATGACAGGTTGATTGTGATGCTAATCTATCTGAAATTATAAGACTTTTTTTTCTTTAACTTGTTTTTTTCTTTTCCTGGTATATTGGAGAAAGGAATGCTGCTTAAGCTGATATTTGGGTATTCACTGCAACTTTTTGAACTCTATTTTCTACTGATAAATTACATGTTCAGAACAAACCCAGGCCTTCTATTATTGCACACAGAATTTCAAAACAACTCTATTTGTAATACACAAACACTTCAGTTTTAAATTTTTGCTATCCAGATCATGGCAGAGTCAATCAGCTGGAAGGACATATTTTCCAGATGCCTAGATATAGTACTCACAGAACTCATGAGACTTCTCCCATTGTCCTCTTTCATACCATTCAAGCAAAAGTGGCAGATGATTGTAGCCAGAACCATAATATTAGGAAAGCTTTAGACTCTGCTGCTGGATAGATCCTCATCTCCCAACAAATTTCTCAGAAAAATATTTATAAATTCCAACCTTAATTATATTATTTGAAACTTCACTGCCACAACAATAAGAGGCTAAACACATTGATTACAAGCCAGATGTGCATCTTTTACACTGTTGATACTGAATGTTGTAGATGTCTTTCCTAATCTTTTTAATTACCTCTTATATTAAGAAGAAAGGACAAACTGTACTGACACAGAATTTCTACATGGAAAGCTGCCTATATAATTGAAAAAACTCATCACTTCCCATGGCCCTCATGTTCAGCACAGTGCATGACCATGTGTTTAATTACTGCTAAATCTGGAAACATTAACAGCTGTGAACATTATTTTTTTTCCAGCCAAATTTGCCAAAAAATGTAAAGCTATGTATAGTGGGAACTTAAGGTGCCTTGTCATTGTTAATTCAAATGTTGTTTAGTAATTAATAAATACAATTTAAAAAAAAGAATGGAAAGTAGTACATTCAGTACATGATATGACACTGATTATACCCAGAACTTATAATCTTTTAAGTGCAATTGGCTTACTGCATTTCCAGGAACCTGATATTTCATAATTGACTTGTTTAAAAAAAATGAAGTAATTAGAAATTAGTTGCTTCATATAAGTATGGCATTGCTGTAATTTTTGAACTATACTAGGCTGCATCATTGACACATAATAAAGTTCGTATAATTAATAAAAATACAAAAAGTTATTTCTGTTGCTGCATTTTCAGGTTTTTAGATATCAGCATGGTGAGCTTTAAATTTGGCTACAGTCATGTAAGAGACAAAGTAGTGAGTTTTTGAGAGGTGTTGATGGGTGGCTCTATTTAGGGAGCAAGTCTATACTTAGGTTTTTATTGTTAAGGAATACCAAAGTACATATTTCTACATTAGATAATAATTATTCCATTATTTGTTCTTTGAATTATGTTATTTATTCCTGCCTTTAAAAGGTAGTGTTTAGAGGCATGTTACTTGCAATTCGCCTAAGGTTATTAAATAGGTGAAAGGATGGCTGACATGCATTTCCATAAGCAGGGATACTGTATATAAAAAGATACCTGTAAGGAGGATATGTCTCAGTATGTGTATGCTAAAGAGATGTCAGCTTGCTGCCAGAATTACAAAGAAAAAAAATGAAGCCTATTCTTGGTTTGTCATTTTCTGAGGACTGTGCCTTTTTGCACTGACTGAGCAGAGATACCTGCTCTGTAGTGCAGGGTAGTAGCTGTAGAGCTGTAGGTGAAGGATATCTGGAGACTGTCACTGCTGTGGTGCTCCACAGCTTATTGCAATTCTGACTTCTCCCCATCCTAGGCCAGAGGAACTGATATGGCAACATGTTAACAACCTCCTTGATTTATAATTAGGGTGTCTTAATATTTCCTTGATGCTGCAGACATGCTGTTTTATTCTGATGCACCCCTGCTGTGCTTATGTTTGCGACATCCAAGCAGGGCTTCTTGTTACCAAACCCTACTATTTACATATTTTGATGCCTTTCTTGGATTTTATTTTTTAATTTTCATCAAAATAAGACAGAAAGGTTGTATTTTCCAATTCCAACTGGAAGAATTGCTTGCTGTGTTCTTGCTCTTCATTCAGTGTTTGCCAATGGCCTGTTTGATGCGAAATGTTGGTCTAGGTGGACTTGTTGGTCTGAACCAAGGTAACTTATGATACTGACAGGTGCTACTTTCCTGGGATAATATCCAGACTGACAAAATTGTCAACGTTTTTATCAGAAAAGTTGCAATAATGGGGATAGAATGTAAGCAAACAAAGATAGTGCAGAAGGTAAGCTCACCCCTGAAGAGTTGCAGCTGTGTTAATCACCAAAGATTAGGAACAGGCCTGCCCTTAATAGGCCACAGCTGTGTCCAGTAAGGATGGCTGTTATAAAAGAGTGGGTTAGCTGAATGAGGGGAGAGCTGGAGTTTGTTGGCTGTGGTGTGAGGAAGGAGTTAGTGCTGCCCATGAGAAATCACTGAGACGGTATGGGAGCTTTGCAATAAGATGATGGCAGGGAGCTTTACTATGTAGAACCTATTTCTCTGTGTATTTGGCGCAGTCCTCACTTCCATGGAGATAAAACTCACTGGTAGACTTTTGTATGGCATAGTTTGCAGGTTACCATTTTTCATGTGTCTAGAAAGTTTATGTTAGTATCAGTATTTCACAGGCAGACAGGTGAAGGAACTTCCCAGTTCTGTGGTGGAGCTCTGCATAGGAATGCCATTTTAGTCCAGATAATGAAAATGGAATACATGTGTCAGGCATACAGAAGAAGCAGGTATCTTGGGAGACTGTTGTATTGTGCCAGTGCTTTTAAAAAGGGTTTTATTGCTGCATCATTTCCTGAAAGATTCAGTATAATTGTCTGAGGTGAAATGGTATGTTTCCTGTCTGACCAAAAATATTTTTTTTAATTTTTTTCTCTTAATTAATCAGAAGAGAATCAGCTTACAAGTTCATCACAAAATCAGCTTGTAATTTATCATTTTGGCTGTGAAAATATTGAGAAGGAGTTAATGAAAAAATTCTCCCTGTTACATTGTCAGTCTGTTTTTTTGGACAGAAAAGGTTAAATGAAAGGATATTTAGGTAAGATAGAATAGGATTTTTTAAAAGTATTGATAGTACAGAATTACTAAGCAGTGGCCTCTTGGTAGGTAATACTGAGGTTTGAGTGATGATGAAGTCTTTTGTTCAACGTGTGTCTCAATGTTGAAGCAGTTGCTAATTTTATTCTTTGTTATTTGAATGTTTATCACTAGCAAACTCCAAACGATACAAAAAATTGCATGGTACATTTTTTTCTTTTAATTTGCTGAGCAGTGTGAGAGTTAATTGTCTGGTTGTTTTGGGGTTTTTTTTGAGTGGGTCAGGTGAAGGAGGTGATTTTTCTGTTTTTCTGGACTTCTGCATATTTAGAATTGTTTAGATGGTCAGAGATTTGCAGAGGGTAATCCTTTAATGACGATATGTTTGGTCTTAGGAAGTAGACGTCACTGCTTGGTCTGAGTTCCCTCTTGAACTAATTATGTTAATCACATTATATCTAGAGCAATTATTCTCAACATGTACTTATACTAATGTTTGTTGTGTCTTTGTTAAGCTTGTATTAGGAGTGTTTGTTTTTTCTGTCTGCTCAAAACCACTGTTTCTCCTTATTTCTAAGCCTGACTTCACAGAATCATTTTCTGTGCACTACTGCTAGTTATATTAGAAAAGAAACAGATGTTCATTTTTGTCATTCCTCAATTTTTTGGTAAATTAGGACTTGGAGCTTCTTTTATTATCACACTGAGAAATAGATTTTTTACTTTTCTTATGATTTCTCTTCACTTCACATGTTGAACGTTTCTAGAGTGGGCAGTATAAGAGAGATAGTATTTCAATAATGGGTTAAGTAACATTATGTGCAATACAAAACCGTTTCCCTCCTGTGCAAGACAGTTCTCCTGAATGTTGTCTGGCCCTGCTGTTGTTTGTTTTCAGGTTGTTTCTTTCCTGTAAACCAACCTTAGTTTTTAGAGTAAAAAAAATCAAGTCAACAAGAGAAAAAAATCTCAGTAATTGGTGGAGAAGATCCATTCTGCTAATGTATGTGCAGAGTGTATACCCATGTAGCCAACACTTTTTTTAATAATGATTATTTATGTCAATGTCAGCTAACCTGTTTTACCTGCATTGAAATGGAGTAGGAATGTTCCCATGGTCTGTAAGCTGAGAAAGAAAGAAATAACAAGGGAATAGTCATTAACTTTTATGGGACTTTTAAATCCAAGTATAGAAGTATTAATTTGATTAATCTTGGCTAGACAAGACCTGTAATCAAAGATTGACCAATAAGGATAAAAAGACAAAATGTAAAATAATTGCAGATGTTAGCATTGCTTGTTCTGTCCATTAAATGAGACTTACATCTTTGAGGAAAGGGAAGTATGCAGTCGCACAGTGTGATAGTCTGTTACACCACATGTGCACAAATAAAGAATATTTATTCATGGGTGTTCTGTATGCAAGTAGTGAAAACTCAGTTCAGCAAAGTTCTCAATGTCTTATCTGTATATTATATATGTATAGAAATTCTGCATCTCTTTTGTATCACAGGAAGTACAGGAAGCCCTGAGGATGAATGAAAATTCATCTTGGAGATGTCTAGCTGGATATAAATGTTAATGCCATGCTCTAAATGGATGTTTCTCATGTTTCCGTGGGCAGAAGCAATCAATGATATTTGACTTAACTCATATTGGCTATTAGTGAGGATTTTCAGCAGAAATTTTACTTCTGAAACTGCTCTAATGTCTTAAGGCTTTGAAATCTGGTTGCGTACACAGAACAGTAAATCACAGACATAGTACAGGCTTATTGAAGACCAAAAAATTTTCAGTGTGTGTTTCTGTAGTGATTTAGCTAATCATGATGGTGATTCGGTTCCTTTATCTTTTAAAATATCTATGATGAGATGGAATTTTAATCCAGTTGTCCTGTGTTTATCAGATCAGATTTAGTGCAGCTAATTTAAAGCATATACTTTTCATGGTGAGTCACAGATACTCCTCTTATTTGTCCTAGTGGCCAGTGGTAGATCAAGTTCTTTGTCCAAAAATTACTTCTTCATACTCCTTGTCCTGGGTATGAAATAAATCCTGTCAAATATCTTTCAACTAGACTATAATAAACTGATTTTGTTTTCTTTTGGGTTTTTTTTGGGTTTTTTGCATGTTTTATGAACGAAAGTTAAATTATATTGCCACGTCATTCAGCAGGAGGAAGGCCTAAGTATGATTGTATTCCCATCGATTTACTTCTATACATTCCCTAATTGCTCCTTCAGGAGATTATACTCCTTTAAATATGTTGTAGGAGGAATACATGTATTACACAGAAATGAACCCTGTTGCCTCTGCTTAGCTGACATTGAGTTTTGTTTGTGTCACAAATATTATTCAAATACTTTGAAGGTGTTATTAAGCATGTAGACAGAAATTATTTGGTTCAAAACATGTACTCACATTTCAGACACTGAAAAGTCCAAAAACAAGCAAACCCACAAAATTTTGAGATAAACTCTTTTCAATGACCTTCAAAGATACACATATTGGACAGAAAAATCCAGGGATTTGAGAAAAAATCCTCCTGAAGATTATTGAGGTTTAAGAACTTAGAAGTGAACTATGGAATTCCTAGACAATTTTCACTACAGAGGACTTCAGTATTCTGAGAGGAATTTTTATTTTCATAAGCTCTCTGAAAAAATGGATGCACACTAGGATAGTATAACTTCCTTTGTCCTGAAAATTAAATCCAGATGCATAGAAATTGTAAAGAATCTCATGAAGTGTCAGATTAAAAAAAAGGTTTTGTTGATCTTTGCCTCTGAGGCCTAGTTGCATGGCGTGAGACATCTATGAGGCTAAACTGCTTTTTCTTCACACCCAAATATGATCTTACATCCAAGTTACCATCTGGAGTAGTCCTGGCAGGTGTTGGTCCTCTCATCTGATCCCAAATATTGTTTTGGGAAAGTGCAGATTGGCAAGATCCAAGCCATGCTTTGAGTGCAAAGTTAATCAGGACCTGGTGATATTCAAGTCCTAATTCTACATTACTAATTACAGCCCTAATTCCTCCATTACTTTAGGCCTAGACTGAACTAGCTCTTGCATCTCAAAGAGGGATGCTAGGATTACAGTGGAAAAATCTGCCATTAGAGCTTGGGAACAGATAGAGAGCTTAGCCAAATGCAAGCAAACAGGAAGCATCATTAAGTCACTGTGGAAATTTGAGGTTAATTTGAAGTTCAGATGCTCTGTACAGGTACTACCACCTCCTCAGGATACCTAGAAGAGCAAAGGTAACCAGATGTGTAGATGTCTTTTATCTGTATTTCAAGAAGTCCAAAAAACAAAGAAGAAAGGAAGTTTTATTTTTTTTTACATTGATCTCTTTGTTGTTAGAATATATGTGACAAGCTAACAGTCCCATCGGCACAGCAGAGGGGAACAATGAACTATTTGGCTGGCATCATGTGAGGCTTGGAGGAACCACTTCACCTGACTTTATCAAGGGTGAATAAACCTGGATAACAGTCCACTGAGTTTAATTGTGTTTAATTATTTTAATTCTTTAGACAGTTTGAGCAAAATGTCTGGCTGTCAATTATGGAAGAGGAAGAGGTTGTGTATGGTCATTTTCTCTAGTTCTGAGGGGAATGGATCTTTTTTTTCCCTGTGAAACACTTAAAGCCCAGGTGTAAGGAGGTTTTGCAGAAAATTATAATGGGTTATACAACCAGTGTCAGTTGGTGTTGAGCCAATGATAAGTATGAATTTTACTTGAAGGATTTGTCTTGTTTAAGCATAAGGATGGAAAAGCTAACAAAGAATTAATTGCCTAATTATGTTGAAGAACAACATAATTCTTCTTAGAAGAATTATTGTTTCTGATTTTTATAAGTTCTGTGGAGACATTTACATCTACTTATCTAACTATATGAAATTTGAGGATGCTCAGTTACTCTCCATAGGTCTTGTGTTCTTTTGTAGGTTTGTTGTTATTGTGGAGGGAGTTAACAAGATCAGAATTTCTTGCACTGACTAGCTGATCTAGTTCAATTCATCCAGAAAAAGACCCCCGATTCTTATAGGGATATTATCTCTTTATAAAGCCTTTCTTCCTTATTGTCTTTACACTATGATGGTGCTGCTACCAAACAGAAAGGGATTTTTTTAGTCTGCAAAAGACCTGAACTCTAGCAGAAGTTTGATAATTATGACTGTAGTGATGAAGACAGTTGACAGATTTACCTTTTCCATAACAGAAGAATGAAGGGCACCCTGCAAAACAAATTGACTACAGATTTGAAACAACAGGATGTCCTTTTTCACACAACCCATGCCTAAATTATGAACCCATTAGCATAATATATTTGAGATGTTAAAAATGTAAATGGGTTCAAAAAGTGATTAGACACATTCCGAAGAAGAAATACTTCATCAAGAGCTGTTACATACTATGATCCTGATGCAGCCTCCAGCTGAGAAAACTCATAAGCATCTGATTGCTCTGAGGACATACTGGAGTAAGAATACTCTGTACATCTGTAGTCTGTGTTTTCTATTATTTTCATACAGTGTAAATTCTTCATGCTTTTTTCCTATTTCCTTTCTAAATGAGCTGTTAGTAGCCATTGTCATAGGCTACAAACTCGAGTAGATGGACTTTTGGTCCAGCAGAATAGGGTCACTATTGTCTGTCATTATGCTTCTCTTATGCTTCTCTGGGATTTATGTACCATCCATTGTTAGAATTGTGAGTCAGATTGTCTTAACTCATTTGAATATGCTGGAAAAGAAACTGGGTTCTTATACCATAACACACTGTTTATGGATCTTCGTGGATAAGCTGCAAGAGGTCTCTTCAGTTAAAACAATAAGGCATCTTTGAAACTCTTTGGAGACAGCACCTTATTCAGACTTATGTTAGCTGCAGTACTGAGCTAAATTGTTTTATTCTTTCTTTCAACCTCTAGTATGCAGAGATACCCATAAGTGATGATCTTTGGCTACAGGAAAAAAACGATTCTCTAGTTGAAATTGCTGAGTAACAGTGATTAAGAGATTTTCTCACATTTCTTTTTTTAATGCAAAGGTAGAATGTTTTGTCTGTTTTATTGTTTGTTCATGTATCAGGAGGGAGCTCTTTTACAGGGTGCTTGGTCCTTATCCTAACATGCTGGTTTAATTTCATCTGTCATTAAGTATAGGGAGTGAAAGGGAAAGAAAAAAAGGATGATGGTGTTGATGAGCAACAAGGATTAGGAAATTAATAAGACACGATTCAATAATAGGTGTGGGAGGAGAAATGCCTGTGAATTTTTGCAGGGTTTATAGCAATTGGGTGTAACTGACATCAATTTTTGGTGACTGGAGTGGGGAGATGGCAACAAACTTGTTACATTTATACTAATTCAGTCTAAGAGGGTTCATTGTGAACACTTGGAAATATCTTCACAAAGTGCATCAGGTATTTGTATAGCAACAAAGAGATGTTTATTCTGGGGGACTTGCTGGCAGTGATTTTTGGATTTACAGTAAACACTTGGGGAGACTTGTCAGAACAACTTTTTAAGTTAGTAACTACACAGTAACCCTTCTTTTTAAATCAGAGTTGTCATGACCCACACAGTGAATGCCCTTCTGGAAGAGGAGGTTATTTCAAATGGAATCTTAAATTACCAGAATGTGCTTTTTTAGCATTGTATTACCTAGGAAGCCATGTCATTGTGACACCTGCTGGTTTGCCATCATGTGTTTCATGGTCAATCATGAATGCGCTTGAAGAATAATCTTAGTTCTCCCTATTGTCTATTACTTTTCTTAAACAAAATTTTAGTTTTACAGATAATTGTTTTTACAAATGTGTGCTATTGCCAGGTTGTGTTTTACAACTGTTCTCTGGCCAAAACAATTTTTGGAGAAAATAACTGTGATCTCCCCATTTACCAATATGATTGTATTTAAAAAAAAAAAAAATTATTTCTGAGGAGTAAACAGTAGCCATAAATCTCTGATAGATTTCAGTTTTTGAGGTGGCAGCCAACTGTATACACCAAGTACAGTGAATATATAAATATTCATCCAAATACAGAGAAAATGGCACCATATAATAGAGGAAAAGGGCATTTGCAAGTATTTTCTCATGTTCTGAGAGGGTCTTTTCCTTCATCAAAAACTCTTTGTTGCACTGATTAATAAAAGTTATCAAATTTTGAATCAACACAGTTTGAGCAGGTATAGAAACAATTTTGGCTCTTCAAAATTCACAGTAGGTGTGACAGAACAACATTGTAGAGTCACAAAAACATAGGAAATCACAGAAATACTGTCATTTGTCATGGTTCAGTCCAGCATCTTTTAGTGACCATTTTTAGATCTAAACACTGATGAGTGAACTACTGGCCCATGTTGGCAGTTTTGTACTTCCCAAATAGGTCTTTGATTGGAGAATGCACAGGCTCAAATTCTGGAATAAATACTACCACTGTATGTTTCTACACAGTCAGATTTATTTAAACATGGCCAAGATGGCCCTTTTTCATAGGGACATAAACAAGATTCTTTTAAACACACTTGGAAGAAACTCACCAAAATGTTTTTCTGGATGGTATAGGTGATTTGAAGGTTTTCTTTGCGGTGTGACAATGGCAATGCAGTTTCTGTTCACAAATGTGGGTAACTTGTTATAATTTGGAATTCAGCATTTTTTAGTTTATCTAGCTGTCCATCAGCTACGTGTGGAGATGCTTCTTGGAGCACTTCTAGGAAAATGCAGATGCTGAGAGAATCTAGCAATATTTCTGGGGGCAGCTTAAAAAAATTAATTGGCTGGGTTTCTGATTGTTAGTAGTGCCAAAATAATTATTTTAATAGCAACAATGAAAGGAGTAAAACTGTATACACAGAATCCTCAGGAATAAATGTCGTGTTGGAAGTTCAGCTTGTTTCTTTTCTTTTTTCTTCTTGTAAATCTAGTTAAAGGGAGAGAATATTTGATTTAGATTTTCTTCATTCTTAATAAATGTGTATAAGATTTTGGATAGTACTGGAGTTACAATAATTGTTTTTCTTTACTTTTATGATGCATCCTAAAGTAAAAGATTATTTCAAATAATACTTTATTTTCTCTGGAAGTTTTCACAGCTCCATAATTAATTAGCTGAGTTTTTGAAGAGCTCTCTCTTGTACAGACTTAAGAAATTATTGGCTTTTTCTGAGTGATTCTCTTTATGTAGAACTTCAGGCATTGAAATCAGCACTCAGTGTCAGCTTATTAATATTTGTACCTTATTTTCCTTTTGATAAATAGTCAGAATGAAGCCTGGTGTTACTAAATTTTCTCTACCTCTCTAGGCTTATAATTTTTAAAATATATATTAATATATTTCTTAATTCTAGGATTGTTAGGAGCGACACAATTTTTCTAGGTTTTCATTCCAAGGTCTGCCATTTCTTTTTACATGTTACAGTAACAGAACGATTTTCCTTGGTCTCAAGGTTCTCTCTGTCTCATGATATGTCCAAATCCCTCAGGTATGGTTATCTCTTACTACTCTTTCTGAAGATGGATTTTCTTAAAGAGTGCAGAAACAGAAGCAATTTTTGTACAGTAATTAGGGGAGATTTGTGTCAGAGACAGGAAGTCAGGAGCTTTCTGACTTCATAAAACTTTGGTGAACTCTGATTCCACTTTTACCTCTTAGAAAAAAGAAATTAATAAGGGCTCCTGCTCTGTTTTCATATCCTTGAGGCTTCATTTGTGCATCTCAAAAGGTTAATGAAAACCTTTGCTGTGGTAAGTGACATGCTCACACATTTTTATAAGGAGAATAAAGTAAAAGAAGGACAGGCATTTTTTCATTCTTACCAGGACCTCTTTTTGGACATATCACCTTTGGTTTTGCAAATGTTTTTAAAACATGTCCAGGATCCAATCCTAGGGGAGGAATCAGAGGAAACTGGCTTGGAAACTCTTGTGTTTCTTAAAGGAAACAGATTAGGAATCCAGAGAAAGTATTGAATTTCTGTTCTGACTTCTCAGTAATCATGTTATCTCAGTCTGACCTTTGCTTTGAAAGTACCTCAGATTAGTTGCAAGAGATTGTATTTAGTTAAATGTATTTCATTTGACGTATTTCATCTTTGCAAATTTTCCTTTTAGTGGTTGCACAAAGTCTATGTTGAGTTCCAGATATCAGCATCTATATACACAGGGGAAAAACCCACAAAGCTCCAGTTCATTTTGTTCATTTTAATAGAAAGGCCTCGGTTAATGCAAAAGCAGAATGTATTTTTCCATAGAAAACATATCTGGAAGTCCTTATGACCAGTTGAAATGCTGCAGAAAAATACAGCAGAACAGTGGTGCCTTTCTTTGGGTTGATGATACAAAGTACTTGTTGTTTTGCTCCTAAAACACATTTAAAGATGTAGTCCCAGTGACTGTCTAAGAAGTTACTCTATGCAAAAAATAGGTTTATAAAAATTGTCAGTACTTAAGTATTTGCTCCTGCCCTTCATACTGAGCTCATATCAGAAGAACCCTCCAAACTTGCTTATATACCCTCGTCTTATTGAGTCCTTGGACAAATTCAGAATCTTACAAATTTTCTCGCTACGAGTTTCAGCATTTACTAGAACATTACTGCTCTGAAGATTAGTGTTTCAAAGATACTGTGGCATAATACGTGAAAAACTGAGCTGCTCTGTCAGTAGAGAAGCTTAGAAAACAGCTTACCTGCTTATCCCATTACAGCTTACTCGTGCTTTTTGTAAACATCCTTGGCGACGTTCCCAATAAAGATAGGGATGTGAAGTGGCTTTATCAAGTGGTTTCCTTCTTTCCCTTATGTACTGAAAGGAGAGCCCTTTGGGGAAACGTAGGACAAAAGCAAGACTAGATGCGTGTAGGCTACGGAAAGGAGGTGTGGATTGTGTAATCTCTTGGTGATGGCAGGCTGAGACACTCACCCTTTTCAACTAATTAGCACCCCATAGATGCAAACAAATATGTAGTATTTTTTTCTTTTTCTTGCTGTTTTCCGTTCCCATGATGCTACAGATCCTGGGTTTCTTTGGGCTTAAAGAAAACCTAATTTCTAGGATATAACAAGTTGCATTTTAATTAATAAGTCCTGTTTATAATAATATCACTGTCAACTTAAACCAGCATGCTAGAGTAGGTTTCTAAAAGAATGCATGCAGTTATATACTTGTTTTATGTTTGTGGGAAATCCTTTGATGCATCAAATTAAAGGACACTTGCTAAATTATGTACAGAAAAAGAAGTAAGTTTAGTGACTGGGTAATATTTTAAATGAGAACTTTTAAAGTACTTAATAAGGATTTTGGCTTGTTTTTGTAATTATAAAGTGATTTTAAGTAGGAGAACACAGGATTCCATCACTAAAAATTATTTCTGAATATTTATTTTGCTGTGTTTTCTGTGGATCAAATTATGTACATTATGATTATGACTAGCATTGATCAACTGATAAACTAAATTGAAAGACTGTTTTCCTTTATTTTTGCACTCTAAACTACCCCTCAATATATGAAAGTGTCTTTGGGGGCATAACTCAGTCTGCACCACGCAGCTGACTGCCAAGTCTTTCTACTGGAAAGCCAGCCATTATTTTCTACTCTCTGCTGCACAGTAGTGTGCATCCACCCATTTAAAGCATTGAGCCTAGCTTTTGATTTTATGTTAATCTTTTGTATTTGATATTCATAGGAATAAATTTTCTCTAGCCTTCTAGGTCATATTTCTCCCAAGACAAAACTGAAATATAATAGGTCCTTTTTTTTTCCCAAATATTTTTGAAAAAGTTGTAGTCTCTAGCAATGGGTTTTTCTTGGAACCGAACACATTTTTACCCTGTCATTGATTTTGTAGGCACACCTTATCCAATTTCATTGCTGGACTACAGTCGGCACGCAAAAAAAAAAGTAAATTAGGGAGTAGGTTTGGATTCTTCCAGTATATCTGGAATTGTAATGGAAAAGAAAGCATTAAAGTCAGTAATACTGTGTAAATCAGTTACTGGAATCACAGGCGTCTTTTAGAACAAGGTTAGGGAATCTGTTGTGCTGTCAAAGCACGTTTCTCTCCATGCTTGTTTTCTATTTGAGATTTGGCTAAATAATTCAAAACTAGGAGGCTGAAGATAATTTTCCATCTTAATGCCCTTCCTATTTACCTGTTCCTAAAATACTATCACCTAAATATTCAATCCTAAACCATTTAGATGCAGGATGGACCAAAAGAAAGAGTATACTCCGAGGTATGGCTTAGCAGTGCTTGTCTTGATTTTTAAGAAATATTTCAAGATTTGAAGAGAATAGTGTGAATTCTTACATAAACCTTTCTCTGCATGCTCTACAGGTGCCTTAAACATTTTAAAGCGTCTTACTTATTCCAGTCCTGTGCTAAAGGAAACTAATAAATAGAAATGAATGTTGATGTGATCATCATGTTCTTTGACTGGAAGATCCCATTAAATCTGGACATCACTGCAACTACTGCATTTTTCTAAAGAGGATGTGTCTGTGTTTCCAGCCTGAAGGAAGCCATAATTGCATTTTGTTTTATTAAATATTAAGCTATTATGTATGAATGAACTTGTCATGTTAAAAGAAATAAGTAGCAATCATCTTAGCAAAGACAACTTTCAATGCCTCCTTGAAAGTCTTAGGAATCTCAGGCTCCTTTAGTTGGTCTTGAATGGCCCAGTCATTAGGAAACTGAATGCCAATGAATCCTGTCAGCTCAAGTGGTGCTCACTCAGACCAGAACCATCTTGTTCCCAGGAAATAACTCTGTAGTTGATTTAAGCCTGCACTGTCTGCCCTCGGCTTCCATCCCTGGATGTGTATATCCAGCCTTTCCCATGCACTGGTCGTTTTGCTTATGTAATTGTAGATTATATCTATGGCTCAGCTACAGCTGTAAACTGCCCCAAGGCAGTGGGGAGAGCACAGAGGTGGCAGTTCAGGCTCAAAGTGGTTTCTGCTGGTGTGGACCTGCACCTCCACAATCCTTTCTAGGTAGTTTAATCTCTTCTGGAAAAGAGTTTCAGGTATTCTCATCTGAGATGGCATCAGTTGGATCTGATTAAGTAATAGACAAACATTGACAAAACACTGGATTGTCTATTACTTAATCAGATCCAACTGCTGGTTTAGGTAATAGAATCATGGAATGGTTTGGTTTAGAAGGAACCTCAAAGATCATCTAGCTCCAAGCCCCCTGCTGTGGGCTTCACTAGACCAGGTTGCTCAGAGCCCCATCCAGCCTGGCCTTGAATACTTTGAGGGATGGCACACCATCAACTTATCTAGGTAGCTTGTTCCAGTGCCTCCTCACCCTCTCAGTAAAGAATTTATAATGTCAAATCTAAACCAACTCTCATTTCAAATCCATTCCCCCTTGTCCTGTCACCACAGGCTCTTGTAAATAGTTTTCTTCCGTCTTTTCTTGTTGCCTTCCTTCAGGTACTGGAAGGCTGCAATTATGTAACCCCAAAATCTTTTTTCCAGGTTGAAAAAATTGCCTATTCTCTTAACCTTTGCTTATATGAGAGGTGCTCCATCCCTCCACTCAACTTGGTGGTCCTCCTCTGGACTCACTTCAACAGATCAATGTTGTCTTCTGGTAATGGATCCCTCAAAAGGAAAAGTGCCATGCAATTCTTTAAACTCTGGAGAAAGATTCGTGCTTTGAAATTGTACATGTCCCTCTTTGAGTCATTTTCCATGTAGGTATCAAAGCAAGGACTTTCCAAGAATGACATGCTAGACTGTGTAAAATAAGCGCAGGGAGGACAGGGTGCTTAAAGGAGTTAAACATTAACACAGATTGTACTAATAAAAGTTGCAGAGAGAAGTGGTGTGCATTTGAATAAATCTGCACATATGGGAACTGGTATATATTAATTTGGAGTGAAAGTTGAATTTTCAGTTTGTTAGCTATCTCTTTTTATAGTAAATCCATTTTGGCACATTTTGAAGGTGACAGGAATTTGCATCTTATTCAAGTTAATTAGAATCCTAACAGACACCACTTTACCAAGTCAAGACATTGCTGTGTCTGGAAGAAAGACAATAGAAAGTAAGGCAATCAGTTACAAATGAGTGATTCCAAAGTGAGTTCAGTGTAGGCTAATAATTCAAAATAGTGAAGAGAAGTGCAGATAAAGCACCTCAGGTATCAAATAAGCCGGTGTGGCACAGCATTTAAAACCACTGACCTATATGCTAGATTAATTTGGCTGGCCTTTTGTTTATTTCCTAAGAATATCACCTCAGAGAATAACATTTCTGTGTGCAGTATTTCTGGAGCCGTTTTATTCTTACTTATTGTACATCATAGTATAAATTTTATATATACATTTAAAGAAAAGCCAATGTAACAGGCTTTTTCCCTTTCAGCTGCTGTAGAGACTGTCAAACTTGAAGTCCTTTTTATAGAATTCAGGCTCAGAATGCATGGAGTAACTTGGAAGTGACCCTGGAAAATAAATTATTGTTTTATAGAGTTTTTTTCTGCATTTCTTTTGTGCTTTTGTTTTATTTGGCATATTTGTTTTTATATACTAACTCATTAATGTGATTTTATAACCCTTATTGGTACTTTTATGCTATTTTGATCCAGCAGCTTTATTTGCAATATTGCTGTCTTTTTTTGTATAGTTAGTGTTGTCTAATGAACTTATAAATACTTCACTCTACTAGAATTTTAATAATGCCATCTGTTCACTTGATGGAGAATGGCAAAGCACACTGAAGTGACTACCTTTTTTTTTCTTCTTGACAGCTGTATTTTTAAAGCTTATGATTTAAGTTTCCAGCATTCTTTTAAAATTAACAATACCAGTAAACAATATTGGAAGCAAAAGGATTTTTTTTTGTGCAAATCTTACCTTGTGACTTATGTGTCAGGTTTTCTTTAGATGCAGTTTGAGTTTTTTTGATCTCTGTAAACAGTATTTTTTTTTTTACTGGATCTCATTTTCCACCATGTCAGAAAGTAAAATAATCCTAGAGAGGTCATCACCATTGGTAGCATCTGACGTCTTTGTCCAAGCTGCTTGCTCATCCTGGCATCTTTGTCCCTCTCTCCTTGCACATCCTCCTTTTGAAACTATTTTGAAAGTCTTTTGCTCTTCTTTGTGCTTTCAGTTTTGCTTTATTTAATTATGTTAATGTTTGTGTTTTGAACCACCAGTGTATTATGTAGTTATTAGGCTGTTCTCTTTGGTGTAATGTTTGGTGACTTAATGTCACTCCTGCAGTTAGTTGTCAAAACAAGTAGCCTGATGTCTAGAAATGGTCAGGTCCCCTGGCGGCTTCTGGGGGAGTCAGTGCTGCATGTGAAAATTGGGTGGCCTTGTAGGTATGCCTGAGTAGATGTCAGACCCAAATGTGTTAATTAACACAGCTCTGGTGTTTCTCAACTAGGTAGATGTAGTATATAAAGAAGTGTCAAAGAAGCAGTTGTATCACGGGGTTGTTTTTCCAAATTCCTCATCCAAGTAGTTGTGTGATGCTTGCTTACGTAAGGAACTCATGTTGGTGTTGACAGAACTCTGTGGCAGGCCTGATGAAGGAATTTGGGAAGAACGATGCTGTAACTGACAAATTTTGCGATTCCTCAATCATGACTGTTTCAAAACTATTTTGAAGGCATGGTGAGAAGGGACTTAGATTATGAATTACCCTTTTCATACTTGCAGGAATAGATTTCTCGCTTGGTTGCTGGCTCTCAGTGTGTGATCATTAGTAGTTCTCTTAGATTGACAATTTGGGAGATAGACACAGCTCCTTATCCCAGCAGGCGGCAACTACAGCCGTGCTGAAGAGGTGCGGCTTGCTCTGGTTTCCTTTATTCCACTGATGGAAGTGGTACTTCCACTTTCTCTTACTGCTGTGTTAGATATAGTTTATTAGCTTTCCAGCTGATTTCTGTATGTATTTCCTGATTTCTTATTAAGTATTTCAATTAATTTACCATCTGCATTGGATTTTGTTAGTTAAATAAAAAATGCACATGAAAGTAGTTTTGTCTTGCACGAACACATCCAGTTCTTCATTTACTCTAAGCTTGTAGATCTGAATTTGCATTTTTCCTTTGGACATTGCTCTTTTTTTTTTCCTATTTTTTTTCCCCTTCTGATTCCTTCTGAAATTTCCAGTTTAATCTCTTCTCTGTGTGTGTGAGTCACATTTGCCTTGCAACCCCTAAGGAAGGGATGATTTCTGTCACCAAGTGTCTCTCATGTTCCTAATTGCAGAGATACTGTGATTTACCTCCCTTTCTTATGGTTTAATGATTCAAGGAGCTAGATTCTTATGATGGGATTATTATCAGTGCCTGATAGTACAGCCAGCCCTCAGTTGGAAGCCTGTGTCAAAGTTTCTATACTGAAAGTTGGTATGCAGTACATTTGTTGGCATAGTGGAGCATGTGGATGTTCTGGTGGGCATATGCAGAAATCATCAATCCACTGAGGACTGAGTTCTACCTGTAAATTTTTGCGGAACTTCCTCTTGGAGAACCAGTCTGAGTCAAAGGATAATCTGGATGCTGATGTGCCAAGGCATTTAATGACTATATCTCCTGATGCATGTGGACCGCTAGGTGCTGGGACTTTGTGATGTGTTCTGGTGTTGGAGTGTCTGATGTTGGCTGTTCCCACATGTCCTGGGAGTTACATGAGACCAGTCAGAGCTATATAAACAGAGCTTCATTGGGAACATTCTTGTTTTCAGCCAGGGACAACTGGTATTTGTCACATTTTTATCTTGTCTTTTAGTAAGCTCACTGTTCAATAGCCATCCTCAATTACTTCACATAGTGCTAATATTATGTTAGGATTTCACAAGTGGCTGAGTCTCTACAACTTAGTGAATGATCATTCTCATGTGAGCAGTGAGAATCAGCAGAGTAAATCAACACACCTAGTCATCATTGGGGTATTTAACTTCCTTTCATTTCAAGCAATTGGGTACCAGACTGCTTTGGAGATTTTTTTTTTTTTTTAAATCATAGTGCATGTATTCTTGCCTGGAAACTTTTCTAAATCTGGCCTAGCATGTTTAATACTGCACTTGCTATTAGAGAGAGGTAAATTTTTCCTTTGTTCAAATGTCAGTAGAAGAATACTGAAATCCACAACACCTTGGATTTTTTTGTTGTTGTTGTAGAGCAGCCGAAAAGATAATTTTTAAAGTTCTTTTTTTTCTTGTATCATTCCTGTGAACTATAATTATCTGTCATTATAAAATCTTTTTAGAATAAAACTCACTACTTCAGGAATTCATAAGGTGCAATCATTATCTTTCATGGAGAACTGTCTATAATTTTGTAGTTATATATTCTGTTCCTTTCCACACACTGAAGATATAATTTTATATATTTTTTAGCAGTCTTCTCATTGCAAGCGAAATGTTTTACTCACAGTGGTGGTACTGATAAGTAGTAAATAGTTCAATCTTCTCTTGGTTTCAATCTGTTCATCGTGTTAGTGTAACATGTCATTTTTCAAAGACTCTAAAGTCGTGAATTATCTGCACATCATTATTCTGTAATATTCAACTCAGTCACTGAGAGCTTGATTATGATTACTAACAAATCAACTGAAATGTCCTAAAAGCAAAAAGGCTTAATTTGTAAATTTTAATCTGTCTTTTTCATCTTCAGGTTTTTTTCTTGATTAATTTAAATATTTTTTCAGTTTCTTGGTTTTCAATCTCCGGAGTAAAGTAAATAAAATACATCACTTGTCCAAATGTACCAGTGTTGTAGTTACAGTATAGTTTCTTCAGAGGGATTGAAATGATTCCCCTGACATAAATGTTTCACACTGGATCACTGCACTCTCTCACGTGGTAACCTATCCTCTCAAGCTCTAATGGTCCCTTACCCTTGTTGACGTTAGCAAACTTTTCCTCTGGGGCATTTCTTTTGTTTCTTTTGTCAGCTGTTCTAAAGAGAAGAAAACTACTCTGTCTTGATACATCTGCAAATTCTGAGGATTTTACTGCAAAGTTCAGTAACATGACAGTTGTTTTCAATGTAGTCAGAGGTGCAGAAAGATGAAAATCAGGCAGCCTGCAAAGCTTCTTGTTCTACTTTTGATTCTCTATAGCGATAAACAGTGAAATCTGAAAATTTTAAACAACTTCTTGAGAGTTCAATAGCTTACAATTTTATTACATGGACATGTTTTTCCCAAAAAAACCCATCTTTTATGTTCCTAAATGGAAGGAGACAAGAATACAGTGATCAAAAAGGTAGTGATAAGAACAAAATAGAAATATTTACAAGCAAAAAGTTTACTAAAAATGTTGGTATCTGGTTCTCTGTCTCCCCAGGGTAAGTGAAATATTACATTCTTCCAAACGTGTGTAAGATTATTGTGTTCTCTTGCTGTCACTGAGCCATATGCAGTATTTCCTGCTCCAGAAGCTGACAATCTGCTGAAATTTCTTGGTCTGTTTGGACCAACAATCTTGGAAGCCTCGCTCCATGCCAGGGATGGGAACCTTGGGGCGCTAAGCTGTGTGATCCCATCCCTTGCCTTGCTGGGCTCAGAGTGGGCTGCAAATAGATGTTGGGAAAGCAGGAGGAAGTGCCTTTCCTTAAAGTTCCCCAGGCATCTTATCAGCTGGGAACAGGTGTTCATGGTCTAGGAATAAACAAACTAAACTCCAGAGGCCCAGCAGGGTCCAGAAGGTGTGCATGTTTTTAAAATATCCAAATGTCTTGCAGTGGACAAGGTCCAGTGGGGCTTTCTCAGGTTGCTGGAGCTTCGTAGGACCTGCTTCAAGCAGTGTTCTCTTTTAACCATCTCTTTTGCTCTGAATCACTATATATTATAGAAATGCCATGACATTTAATACAAGAAAGCATTTCTGTTTTCCATTCCATGCTGTAGCAGTTCTATTGATTTTAATGCAATTGCTGAAGGTATATGTCTGAGTAGTATTTGAGCCAACGGCAATGTAATATTTTCCTTCTCTTTGAAAACACCTGCTGAATGCAATAAAACTTTGATTTTGAAGTTGGAATTTGGTATTTGAAAAATATTCAAGAGTGAAGAGACATCTCTATTCAAAAGTGAGAGAACAGATTAGTAGTGATAATGTTCTTTCTTGGATACATTGAAATTGGGTCGCTAATGGATGAGAGTCTTCTTTCACCAAACATGCTAACATGACATGTAATCAGTTTTAAAGAAAGCTGCAGTGCAGCTAGTGGACTGAAAGCCAGGCAGAATTATGTGTCAGAGAAGAAAAATTATGTAATTATGAGCATAAAGGTGTAGCTGTAAATGGGTAAGTATGAAAAAATGATAAACTGCTTTACATACTCTTCAGCCCATTGTCTTGTGGCTGCATTGGTAATAAACAATGGTGATTGCACCTTGCTGACTGATAATATAGATGAGCTAACCAGTTTAACACTCTTGTCATTCAACAGCCCTGTTGAATAGGATATCAAGTCATCGGCTAATTACCGTAAAACACAATCATACACTTTCTTGGTAAAGCATATTTACTGCTGGAAACTATTAAGTTTCTTCCTGATGGTCAGAGCCCAGGTTCCAACATGATTTTTGCTGAGGTATATTAAACTTGAGAGACTTCTGTTGAATTTTATGGAGCTTTTAGCAGATGTGGAAAGGCCCTCCTTAGATTAGTTGAAGTTGCCACATACGTTTTACAGTTGAGGATTTTTACCATCATGGATGTATAGGTGTGGAGCTACCATCCATTGGTATATCTTGTACTAAGTAATCAAGTACTTAGTTCTTAATTGCTTAAGTACTAGGCAATTTTGGTAACAGAAAAAAACCCAGGATCTTCCTCATGCTTTTCTGTTCTCGCAAGGACTGGTGATACTTTCAGAAGATGCCTTTTGGAAGTTTTCTGGCCAGAATAAGCCATCCTGCAAAATTGCTCCAACCATTTCATCAGTTTAGTGTGGGCTAAGACCATAGAAAACAATAAGCTTCCAAATTTACCAGATTTAGGTATGTCTAATGAAGTCAAGTGCACAGTCTCCCGAATCCTATTGTGTGTAGTGCCCTGTCTGCTTATGTGCGAAGGAGTGAATTAAAATTTTAGGACACCTGGCAGACAATATGTTTCTCTGTTTACCATCTGCAGTGAAGTCTTGGTTCAGGCCTTATTTATTGTCTGTTGCATGTTACTGAAGAAGAGGAAGAATGGAGCATCATTTTTCAGGAGCTTAAAAATAACAGTGTAGATCTTCTTGTTCATGGAAAAGAGCTAGAATTCATGTTTTGTCCTGCTTCAGAGAAAGAAACACAGTGTGCCACCAGAGATCAATCTAATGAAAATTCCCTTACAATGTATAGGCCTATGTTTAACAAACTAAATTAGTTTTCTGTGAAGTAACACAAGTGCTTCTGAATTGTGAGGTAAATCTGGACTGTTGAAAATCAGGAGCAGCGTTCAGGTGCCCTTAATGAGATTTTGCATTAAGAAGCAAGAATGTTTTTGAGTGATGGCTTGAAATTTCTGTTGCATATGTGTGATAGTTACTGCTTTAGGAAGCCCACTCTCAGCTGAGGTATCTTTGAAATATCCTACAAATGCAGTGGAGACAGAAGCTGCCAGATTCAAGATGTCTAAAATAAGGATGCAAATTGCAATTAAAATAGACTGACCAATTTCATCTGACTGATGCCATTCTACTGCAGAGATTAAGTAAACCTTTATTTCAGGGTGGTGAGATCAGTCTTTAACCAACTTACACAAATTGATATGGAATTTCTATTGATCTATAGGTGCATGACACTTTTCAAGGTAAAGAAAATGAGCGAATATGTCTCTGCTGGTCTAATTGCATTGTGAGCAACTTGTGTCTTATTATCTGAAGCCTAAAGCAAATTTTGAAAAGAAAAATGATTAGGTCAATCGGACATCTGCTGTGTGGGAAAACATTCCTTAGGAAACTGTGACTGTAGAGCTCTCTGGGATCTCAAACAGAATTAATCCTAAGCATTTGTTTGCTGTCAACAACAACATTAGTGTACCAGCAGCAGTATTTAACTACACAGAAAAAAGAACAGTTTAAGATCAGGGAGAAAGTCGATATTATTTTTGCAGAAGAGTTCCTGAGATAAAACTAACTAATTAAAATCATTGCTTTCATGGTAAATACCTCAAAATTTCATGTCTGAGATGTTGAAAACTTTCTTTGCATTAAAATTTTCTTTGTGACTGCTCTGGTTTAGCATCTTGCAATTGCCAAAAACTTACTGGCATTTGTTTTGTTTTTAAAAATGCATGCATAGAAATCGGTGTATGAAATGGGATTTTATTTTTTTTAAATGTGCTTCAGAGATGTATAGAATCACAGGCTCCATGAATAAGGTGAATAGAGGGAATCAGATGAAATACATAGTGTGCAGATGGAAAATAAAATAGTTTTTCTGGTATTATGTATTTGAACTGTGGAGCTCATAGCGTTTTGAGAATGCTAAAGACTGGTGATAGGTTAATAACCAGCCAAACAAAATCTAACACCCCTCCTACCCCACAAAAGTGTGAGGCAGAAAACCCCATCCTTTAAACAGAAAAGTGTCATCAGTGATTGAAGAAATGTTTGATCGGTCGGTTACTGAAAACTGAGAGTACACTCCCAAGGAAAGTGTCATGTCATCACTGTTTTCTGTTGCTCACATTTCCTGTTGCTCAGTGTCAGAAATCAGGTAATAGGAGAGAGGGATTTTGAGTGT